>NC_048597.1:161532366-161843974 GCF_003668045.3 Cricetulus griseus
CACCAGAGTAAGCTCCAGAGCTCCCCACTTCTGGCCCCTGCCCTCTGCGTCCTGTTCCCAGATTTTCTCAATCTCGTGTTCTTTAATTTCTCACACTCACACTTCCTTGAACATATTTCTGTCCTTTCTGGAGGAGTTCAGCAGGTATCCCCACTACTCCAGAGATTCAGCCTTTTACTCCAATAAGTACTTGCTCAATATGTTCTTACAGATACATCGACATTACAAAATGGACATCCATCTTCTGCCATGGCCTAGTTCATAACATACAGGTTTATATATCATGACAACCTTCTTTCTGCATCATATGGCAAGTGTTCAACAAAAGTCTTTCTTTATAGCAGCACTCATGCATCTTAAAGAAATGAAGGAGCCACGTGACTGTTTTGATTGTCCAGGGTGACGCTGGGCTGAGGAAAACGAGCCCCGTGGGAATAACTTTACAAGCTAGTTCTCTTGCCATGAGACCCAAGCTCTGTGCACAAACAAGTCCCCTTGGCCTTCTGCAGGACTGGGAGGAGCCAGCACCATCTGCTTGGGGAGACTGCTATTTCATTTCCATCTAATGGCTTGCTCTGAGCCAAGATACCTCTCTTTTCAAAGGGCGGCACCATTTCGTACTTGCACACAACTGTATTTTATGTATTTTCGGAAATGCAAAATAGATTGCAATTGGCAGTCTACAAGTACCAACTAAAAAACAAAGCCAGACATACCTGCAGAGTGTATCATTTATATGTAACAGTGTTGGTGTGTGGAGTTAAAAAATTAGAATTGTACAAGAGAAATATCTGTTATGGTACTTAGAATAACTTCTCTCAAGCACAAAAAAAATCAGGAGGGAAAAAAATCTTACTTATCTCTAAGAAATGATGTTTAATCTAGGACACAAAAAGGGACAATTAGGTCAGGCAGCATGTGTCAAAATCTTGGGCAGAATGCCAAATATTTAATGTGAAAACTGCCCTGGAATTTGAGTAGGGAAAAATTTAATGTACGTTTATAATTATGGGTAAAATATGGAAATGTCAGAATGGATTTTTGTTTGTTTCAAAGAAATGAAATATATTGACATTCCTCAGTGCTTTAGCCTGCTTAACATCACACAAGCCTGTGCAGTAGTGTAGTGGCTGAAGTCAGATGTCTTCAGCTCCAGAAACCAAAATCCTGACTCAAATTTGCTTAAGCTATATAGTTGGACAGACAGACAGAAACAGACATCACCCATTATTTTAAATTATCAACACACAGTATGTCTACAAATGCACAATAATCTCACTGTTATTCCAGTACTAAAGAGAGTGAGTTTCAGGCAGCATGATCCCTTGCTCCTAAGGACTTCAAACTTTCTCTCCTAAAATTGGGTGTGCTCCCTTATTTGCACTGGTATTCAAACTGAATAGTGTCTCCCTATGGAAAACAAACAAATAAACAAACAAACAAGCCTCATGCTACCTAGAACTTCAGAATTTTACCTTATTTAGAAATAAGATTTTTATAGATGTAATTAATGAAGATACTGTTGTACTAGATTATGGCAGGAAGCTTAATTCAATGAATGTTGTTCTTATAAGGCCATGCAATAACACATGGAGAGAGCCACACAGTTGATAGGGCACGGACTGAAATGGCACAGCTGGAGACTAAAGAACTGCAAGGGTTTCCAGCAGCTACCACCAGCTGGGAGGAGGCAAGCAAGGAAAGGCTCTGCTATACAAGGTCTCCACCAACACCTCAATTTCAGACTTGGAGGCACCAGTGTTATGAGACAATGGATCTCTGTCATTTTAAAGCCACTAGCATGTGTATTTTGTCATAGGTGCCCTATGGAACTATTACATACTCATAATACATTCATAATACATTTATGAAAATCAGAAAATTTAATATCAATACAATATTAGAATATCATAATTTCATTAATATTCACAGCAATTTCTTTCACAGGCCTTTTTCCTCTGAGCCAAACCTGACTCCAGGACCACACACTGAGTTTTGCTATCACCTTTCCTTAGATTCCAATGGTCCATCTGAATCCATTCTTCAGCCTTTGCCTAATCTTCCAGACACAGGTAGCTTGGATGAGTGCAGGCCACAGGCTTGGTATGCACAAGATTGCTCAAGACTTTTATCACTTTATTCCCTTGCTATTGTCCATGCTGGGCCTGGTACCAATAACTATCAAGCTTTCTATTTACCTCTTTCCCTCCATTGCCTTAATAGATTATCCCTAAGAGGAGGTCCACACAAATCCTTCGCTGACCTCTAACTATGTAATTTCCTGACAACCCAATAGTCAGAAATAGGTACCATTTCAAGTGTTCCTTTGACATTACTGTCAACCTGACTACATTGTCATTTCATGAATAGAATCTTACTAACACCCCCATAATATGTACTGCGCACTTGATATGCATACTGCTTGAGTTTAATTAGACTATTTCAAGCAATTTATTATACAATTAAATACTTGATTCTCTCACCAGCTGCATTTTCCAGCTTGACTTGGGTAAAGCACAAGAGAAAGAGGACAGAGTACATCTTTCCATGGCAGAAAAGCCAGTAATTATCAATCAGTAATTATTTCCATAAGAAGCATTATTCTTTCAGGTATACAGCTGATGTTTGCTCATTAGGCAAAGGTACTCCAGAGAATAGGACATGACATCATAAATAATAGGTAAGGTAGCTTTATTAACAGCCCTGGATACAAAGACTATACAATTCTGCTATTCATCCGATTAAAGGAAATGAAGCAATTTAAATCAAGACTCACTAATTTCTATTTACATTACTGGAAGTCCATTTGCTTAAAAGTACTTGATTTATAGACTCTTTCTGAGGAAATATAGTTCAATTCTTTCAAGTATAAATAGTTATTTCTTAAAGCCAAATCCAAATAAATTGTTCAGTTAGATCCTACTTTAATAAATATATAAGAAGCTTCCATAATTAGTATCTCACAGCCAGAGACATGAACCTAATAGAAAACTAATTTAGCTCAGGATTGAATCAGGGGATGCTCCGACATACTATTTGATTCCAGTTTTAATAGTCTCTGGAAATGTGCTGCTGGTTGATTAGGTGATTTTACCTTCTTTTAAAAAAAAAGAGTTAACAGTTTGATTTGGGTTCAAAATGAGGTACAATATCTTACATCAGAGATGGTGTCCCTATCTTCTTAACATGCATACTGGCCCTCGCTCACATTGAAAAATGAAGATTCCTTGCATAAATAAGAAGCTAATCATGCTTGGAGTAAAGCCCTCTCTTCCCTCTGCCTCTGTTGATTTTATTCCTGTTCCACTTTTCACAGATACATAAAAGTAAGCACGGCTAGTGCCTTGTAAAGTGTCACAAATAATGAACTCCTCCACCTCAATATTAATATTTCACCTTCTACAACCCTGAAGCTCCTCTAGGCTCCTGATCTCCTTTTCAAACTCAAAACTTGGCTTCATGGTCTTTGAAAAGTCCTCTCTGTTGTTAATGGGCTCCAGAAGAAAACACACTAAATCCCGCTCGATCACACACTCGCCTAGAATCTCTTCTCTCATGGCTGGTTATGCTTACTTTCACACACAGCAATGTTTCAAAACCTTCTGATTAAATGAACCCAACAAAGACTTTCTGCCCCCAACAAATGTCAAGGTCTGTCCTTGCCGATACAGTTTTTGACATGGTTTAATAATCCTATGGATGTGATTCCCATGTGGCTCTGAAATATTTTTAAATGAGTGAACACATTAAGCAGACTAACATGCCAGCCATAATATTGAGCTCTTTCCCCCTTTATAAAAGCTAAGGCTAAGTTTCTCTGGCTACTCTCAGGAACAGCCAAAGGTTTCTGCCCAGGTATATATATTCATTCACTGTAGCATCCTGGAGTATAACTCATGATAGCCTTGCCTAGATTTCTGGGCTTATGTGCTTCTGCTCTGTGGGTCCACACCAGCCCCTATGCTGCTCAAACAGCACCTAAAGCCAATGCTGAGAAGCCCAAATGAGGAAAAACACTCATCCCTGGAAAGCAGGGCTCTGTTCTTATTCCTTTTCAGCCTTGACTTGTTGATTTAAGACCAGGATACAGAACAGGAAGCTAAGCAACCTCTAGACAAGACATTTTAGCATGTGCTACTTTGACAGACCAATGGGTGTATCTCCATGGAACTATATCAGGATGAGTGGTGTCACTTGAAACATTCTCAAGTAAAAGTCATAAATTCTTAGAAGCAGTCCTCAAATACTGAGTTAAAACAATTTATTTAAGAGAAGTGAACTGCAATAGAGCATTATAGGAATAAAAGTAGATGTATGAAATAAAGTTAGAGTCAATAACATATACACATGCCTAAAGCGATTCCTCTGAAGTTGTCTTAGTTGAATCCACCATCGCTCCATTGAAGTGTTTTGATTGGGGTGAGGTTCTGGATCTCAGATCTAAGAGATGTCCAATGAAATTATTTTATATGTAATCATTCTTAAAGCCAGCATGAAAGGAGTGTCATGTGAAAACCCATGGGGTAGGTTGATGGATTCTGCACTAAAATGTCATTGTTTACTTTTCAAAACTCATTGTCTAAAAATAAAGTTGATAGTAGAAGTGTAAAATCCAATGTAAAGCCACAAAGATTCCATTCCAAATAGCTTTTCTAATCATGAAGAAGTTCATTGAGATGTATACACTTTGGGTCTGGTTAATTTTGGTGTATGATACTTTTATAATAAAGTTTGTAAAATTTATTTGTAAAAGAATTCATGGGGATTGAAAGCATATTGGCATAAACATTTGAAGAAAAGGCACTTTCATTCACTTTTCATTACTGCAATTCATGAACTCTACAACTCCATGTGTGTCAGATATGCCATTATTTTATACACTAAGAAAGAAGTTGCTGTTGAAACTGACACAGTGCCTTAGCATCTCAACTTTTATTTTACACATATTCAAGGAGTTCTTGTATACACATGACTTTTCTCTTGTATCATTTGGGGATTTAAGCACAAAAGTTAAGAACAACAGTGAATTAAGAATCCATACTTCACCCTTCTTCACATTTGGAATCCAACTTTCAATTATTTTTGACCCCAAACAACTCAGGTCCATGTTTTTCCACATAATACCTCCTTGTCATCAAAGTGTGTGGAATGCAACATTACATAAACATTGTTGTCTCTGGGATCAACTTCCAAGCTTCAAATCAAATGCTTGTTTTGCAAACTGTGTGGCTGGTCTTTGGATAGTCACGCATGCACAGGCAATTATAACTAGGTCAAAACTACAGCTTGGCTGGGAGCAGCTTTAAGTCAAGTACAGGAAGCCATTCCATTTTCAGACCTGTTCACAAGAAATGTGTGTGAATCTAGAAATCCACACATTTGTCAGGTGCGTGGTCTTGTGTCAGTCACTTACCCTGGATTTCATCTGTCAAAAGCAACGGGAGTACCAGATTGCTTAGATTGTGTCATTTTCTCGGAACACCATTTTCTAGGTCTATACCCAACTGGTGGTATGGTGCTTTTAGATTGATGGATAATGATTCAAGAATACATATGGTCTTACATTCCTCTTTGCCTTCATTCCCACCACCTGGGAGGCCCGAACCAGAAGTACAGTTTGTTGGGAAGTTGCCTTTGTGAAGAGGATACTTTCTGCTCAAAGACCCAGGTGAATAAGCTGAGAGAAGCCTGGGATTTTGCACTGGTAAAATGGCCCCCTCCTAGGAATTAGCAAGATATCTCCTTTCAGAGTGACTAATTTGTTTGGGGTCACTTTGGTTTTTCTCCCAATTATAACACCTTCTAAATATCACATTTTATATCCTCTGTAAGTGAGAATGTACACTAGTTTAATAAGATCATATTTTACAAGAAAAGACCCAACCAAAGCCAGTATGGCTCCCCTTCCTTGTCCCACATCTGGGCTCCGACAGTGTTCAGAACTCGTTGAAGCCCCAAGGGACAATGTTATAAAATTATGTTTTTCTAATCACTTTATAAAGCATTTTGGCTACTTTTTCTTGTTTTATGTTTGAATTGGTTCTGAACTTTTGTTCCTTTAACCAAAGGTTCTGTTCATCAACACGAAACTAACTACTCCAATTCACTATAACACAGAAGTAATCAAAACCACAGTGCATGGATCTTATTTATTTAAAGTATAAAGATTTCTAAAGTTATATTTCAATTAGGAAATAAAACAGCAAATGGAAAGCAGGAGCCTTTAAAGCCGTGCATATGTGGAAGAAATATTAAATTACAGCCCCAAAGTGTTATACATACAGACAGGTATGACATTCATTATCCCTGAGAGTCCCTACAATGAGTTGACAGTGGCAGGACTCCCTGGACCACAATTAATGAATTCACAATGATTCACAAGAATTAATCTAAAGAGCATAGGCCATTGCTTTAAAATATGAGTTTGATCATATGTAGATGCAAATGAGGCTCCTGTGGAATCACGTGCAAGGCATGCACAGAACTATTCATCTCAGAATGACATTTTATAGGACCAATCAAGCAAGGCCAGGTGGAACACTGCCAGAGTCTTTGGAAACCTAAAAGGTCCACTCACTGGCCAACGAGGACATGGTACAAACATCACAAAACCTACAAGAATATTGATCTACGCTGTCTGTGAGGCTGCCTGCTTGCTCTCTGCAGAAGGAAAGCACACACATTGAAAAAATGTTTGCTGAGTCCTTAAACTGGAGCCATGGTTCCAACAGTTTCGGGGACAGAAACAGAAGAAGACACTTAAAGGCATCGATGTTTAATGACACTGATTCAGGACATGTTCTCACATGCCTGAGGGATGCATTCACCTTCCAATTTTAAGTGGCAAAAGCAAAACACCAAAAAGACTTAAAGACAGAAGAGGAAGCCCAAAGGAGAGGAGGAAGGCAGGTGCTAGGTTTGAAGGTCTGTCAAATGAGCAACTCTTCCTCCCCACCCCATGTAGGACACAGGAGAAACTGACTGACTCACTCAAAGTCTGTTAAAACTTCATTCAATATACATGCACTACAAACTCTCACACAAAAGCCCTGTTAGCCGATGGCAATAGACAACACACACAGTGGTTGGCAGAGCCCAATACTCTAACCTACTTATACATAGCAACAGCAGAAAGGCAAAAGAAGTGGGGAGGTGGCAAAAGCTGAGAGTTTTTGACACACAGGACAAATCAGATGAAAAATAATTAAACTAACCAAAGATTTTTTTTAAAAAACAATCAAGTTTGAGAGGTGGATGAAAAGTAAGAATCATGATGACATCACTTGGGACAATTCACTTCAGTCATGACCAAATTAAATCATTACTGATAAAATAAAAATATGACCACCAGTAGTTGCCCAGAAGCACTTTGTCTCACTAGCCAACCCCTTACCTCTGTGTCAATATTTCAAGCTTCCCATAAATGGCTATGAAGCTTCTACTTATATATATGAAATAGCAAGAAACCAAGGCCAAAGAAAATGTTGAACCGTGAGACAAATCTGTGGTCTGGGCTCTCTTCAACCCAACCCAATTTATCAAAACTGGTTGAGATTCAATTAGCTAGTGTCTTCCACTCCACTGAGGCCACCAGGAAGTACTTCTAGCTTTGTAGTGTCCTCCTCTCTGTGGTAACTACCTTGAAATGTTCATTTGTTATCAAACGGGAATGTGTGACTATCATAAAGCTGAGTCCAAACTTTGTAGAAGCCTTGAAGATAAAAACACAAGACATCTAAGAAATTCCACTTGCTCTCTCCTCTCAGGAGCCTTCTGTGTCTGTCTGTGCTTGCTCCTCTCAGTCTCAAGGGACTCAGCTGCAAGATTGCATGGAAAATGTAATTCCCTCATTGTGTGCCTACCTTTTTCCATTAGCCCAATATCTGAAGGGCACAGAGCAATGGAAAACCTGGATGATTCAATGGACACCTCTATAAATCCTTATTACTCTCAAAAGGAGTCTGTATTTGGTTGTTCTCAGGATAACAGCCTACCCTCCTTCAACACGGTAGTTCAATGATTACTGTGGCCACTTAACAAAAATACTCAGCAAGACTACTACATGGAATCTTATTTTTAGATTTTTTTCTTCATACTCTAAGAAGGCTTTCTAAAGCATAGCAAATTTTCTTTCTTCACTCAGTTCCTTGATGAGCATTTATGGAATAGCTTTTGCAGTAGTTGTAGGTTTCTTCTTTCCAAGTATCTCTGTAGGGAACTTTTGCTCCTCCAGGATCAGTTCATGGGGTTCAGGTGAGACTGACTCCGGCACCCCTTTGCTCTAGGTTTAAGGATGACATCATCTGACTAGCCAAGTAATTACTTCAGAAATGGGCATTTGACTCAAATCAAGTTCATCAGAATCACCCCTAGGGCTTTCGTTACAACAACTTGAAGGAGACAACCTCTTATTTCTGGGCTCAGTAGCCTGGAATTGCTGGTTGCTTTAATTGCTTCCCCATGGACAGAGTCTACTAGGCAGGAAGCCAAAAAGATGGAAACACAGTGGGAAGATAGAAAAAAAAAAAAAGGTGTGTTTAATGACATCTTCTGCCCATTGTGTGCTCCATGTCTGAGGTCCTGCACCTCACCACTGGTAACCCAAGGATGCTAGTCAATGGAAACCAGGGCCAGAAACCACACCAGCCTGAGACAGAGAAGTGGGCATCTGTGTGGTTTTCACAAAAAGAGAACAAATATGAACAACTGTATTTAGTAGGAATCGGCTTCACAATTAGAGCTCAAGTTCAGCACTATGAAGTGATATTTGCCAGACATATCACCTTCCATTACCCCCACCTACCCATCAACTGAGCATAACATGACCTACCTCACAGCCTTATCTTAAGAAGTACATGAGATTTTAGATAAAAGGCACTTAGCTGAATCAACAGCAGCCACAACTATTATTAGGAAGCAAAATGCTATTGAATTCTACACTGCCATTGCATGTTATTTGAACAGAAACTTCAGGGCTTTTATATCCAGTCCTCCTGGAACTGGGGCAAGCATTCTCAGAATAGCATCTACACTCCAGGAAATGCCATTCATCACCCAGAAGTCCTCACACGGGTGTGTACTGTCATATTCAAGTTACCACTCCACACCCAGGAGAGAATCTGGGATGCCTTTCCTCTTTTCAGTCAGCTACGCGTAGGAAATGCAAACACACACACACACACGCACACGCACACGCACACGCACACGCACACGCGCACACACACACACTAGAGGTGTCAGAGGATTCACAGCTTCACTCACCTCTAGGCGAACACCAGATAATTTCTATTTGGGGATTTAAGCAGCCTGATTTCTAACTTTAGGGTGATGAACTAGGAAGTCTCCCTCCCCATCATTACAAGTTAAGTCCTAGATCCTACAGAAGAAGGCACAGCTATACACACACACACACACACACACACACACACACACACACACACACACACACACACACGCGTTCAAAGGTCCATCAAAGGACCATCTATGCTTGGCATGTGTTGCATTTCATGGGTACATTTATGCCTTACAACTCCTCAACCTGAATTCATTCCATTTCACTGGCTCCTCCTACAGCCTTCCCTGTGTTGTCTGTACTGTCTGTCCCCACCCGATCATGTTTTGGTTTGGTATGACACTGTAATAACACCACCAATATGTCTAACAATCAACTCCGCCACTCACAGTGCTTTTTATGTGTCAGAGTCTTGTAAAGGAGGGAATATTATCCCAATTTTGCTACTTAGCTCTGCATTCTCTCTCTTCATAGCACTTATCATAACTGTAGTTGTATCATTTTTGTGATTATCTGTTAAATATCCAGCTTTCCTACTAAACCATCAGTTCTCTGAGCACATTCTCTTCCAATCACATTATCTCCAGCACCTAGAGAAGTGCCTGGCACATAACAGACACTCAAAGAATATCTGCTGATGAAAAAAAAAAATGAACCACTGAGCCGAGAGTGGTATTAAGTTAGAAAATAAAATATGTCAATAGTTAATTAGTTGGTGGCAGAATATCAAGTCAGCCCCACCCCCATGTCCAAACTCCCTGCTTTATGAAGGGATGCCTCTGGTTTATTTGAAACTCTTTGGATTTATTTCAGAAAAAGAAAGTATCCTAGATAATAACCAATCGCCCCAAAATGTCTCCATTTGAATCTGCTTATTCTCTGTGGATGCTGGTGTTTCAACTTTAACAAGCATTCTTCACTTCCGGTGAGCTTAACAAAGACCCATGCAATCAACACACGTCAAACAACTCTGATGTGCCCAGTCTCTCCCACATCCCCTCACATGACACAGCTGCTGTGACAGGCATATGCTCTCAGGGGACACATTGCCTGAAAGTGATTACCTAGAAATGACATCATGATTTATAACACCATTTTCTAAATTCTAAAGCTGTGACTTATAATGAGTCGGGCGACAGTCCTCTGGGACCTGGCTTCCTCATAATTAGGGTTATCTGAATTATCCATTTTCATTTGAATTTTTTTGTTTGAAAGAAAAAAACTGTCTACAAATTATGAAGCAGAGCCAGACTCAAAGGCTCCATAATTTGGAAACAAGCAGCCAAGGAGCTTTAAAAAAATCAAATGGAAATGAGATAATATCAATAGTTTCTTTTCTGCAGGGTTCTCTAGAAATGTAAAATGCACAGGTATTATAAACACTCTAAAATTGCAATTGGTGTTTAAAATTTTTACTTTTATGTTTTTCTTTTTTGCATAAAAGAACAATGGAATAAGATTACCTATGTGAACCACTGGCAGAGTTACAAAATAAAGAAAGCTAAATGTTATTTGTAGATAGACATTTTCCACTCATTGTTCTTTTGGATAGACCCCTTTAAACTATAATTACTCATATAACAATTACTATTCCAAAAAAATATCCAAACATGGCTTAAAATGAACTACACTGTGTTTTATTACCATCTTCCCCTTTGAGTATCTGCTTCAAACCAAACTGACGGCTTACTACAATCATACCTGTTTAAAAAAGGACTATATATATATATATTATATATATATATATATAATATATATATATGTGTGTGTGTGTGTGTGTGTGTGTGTGTGTGTGTGTGTGTGTGTGTGTGTGTGTGTGCCAAAGTATAAGTATGCAGTGCCCATGGAGGCAGGAAGTGAGCATGGGACCTCCTGGAGCTGGAGTTACAGGTGGTTGTTAGTCACCAGATGGACGTTGGGAAATAAACCAGGGTCCTCTGCAAGAGCAGCAAGTGCTCATAATAGCTGAGCCATCTCTCCCACCAGATAAGGCCTTTGAAGTGGGTGAGGAGGACCTCATGAGTAGCTAGCTCAGTTAGGCCCTGAAATCAGAAGGTTTAGTTTTGACACAGTCCATTGAGAAGAAAACCATAATACCCATGTGTCACTAAAATACAGAGAAACTACATAGCTTAGTTTAAAAAAATGCTGTTTTATTTATTTGGCAGATTCTAAATGTGCAAAAGGCACTGAAGTAACAAAAGGGACCATTTTCCAGAAAGTCAAGCTCTAGTTGAGAAAGTAAAAAAGAGACTAGGCACATACAATTTAATTTTATTTGTCTGAAAAGCACAATGGAAGCCACTATAAGAATCAAGCTGATATTTGTCTTGAGGTTCTGGGCAGAAAGGGTAACTTAAGCTGGCAGAAAACAAGAGCATATTGGTTGGGAGCCATGTTTAGGAGGTAGTAAGTGTGCAGATTTAAAAAAAATCAGTGAGTGGAGGAAGAACAGATGGGGCCAGACCTGGGGTTGGCAGGAGGAGATGGACAAATATAACTGGAGAATCAGTGATCTAGTCCAACATTTGTAGTTAGGTTTTTTTCTTTCTTTCTTTTTCCTAATTAGAATACACTACAATTTATTATCAGGACATAAAGGTAAAATAGTTTTGCTATGGGAAAAAAAGCATAAAGATGAACCAAGTAGAAACCCCCATTTATTTGCCACCCATCCCCAGACTTTAATTGCCTGTAGGACTCTTAGACATCCCATCATGCAGGGCTCTGATCTACAGGCTTGTGAAATACCTGGCAATGTCAGCTCCCTTTATGATGAAATATCACCTGGCCTGGGAAAGAAGCCAGGATGTGGAAGACAAGGGTTAAGCTGTACTCATTGGCAGCCGTGTACAGAACCACACATGCTCCTCTAGGGGCTTCTCACCAAGCCTTTTTCTATTCTATCCTTTAAAAACTCCGGGTCAGGTATGACCCTGGGGCAGCCAGCCCTCTGGAGCTCCAGAGTCAGCACCTTCTTTCCCTAATACAAGCTAAGATCAGGTGGGCCCTTCCTGCCTCCGAGAGCCATTGGAAAGGATCTAGAAAAAAATTTTCTGGGAAAAGGATACTCTGGGTTGTCATAAGAACAGACCCCCAAATTCACAAGTCTGTCCTGTTTGAAATGGAATCACCAAGTAGCTACAAATAAAATATATTGCCTTAGACAGGAAGATAATTTTTAATGGGAATAACTTCTTTATACTTAATTGAATTATAGTTCTTATGAGAAGCATTCCAGATGAGCACCCCTAAATAACCCTTTCATGTCCCTACTCCCCTTTCCATTCATTCATTTTTCTTGCCATTTATCCTACTCTGGGGCCGGAAGTAGGGCTCATATATAGTTGCATTATGTCTAACTAGTGTGAATAAAACATAATTTTCAGGAAAACAACAGCTTTTTCCTAGTTCTGAATTCTGATGAGATTATCATTTAGATCTTTACTGAAGAATAGGAAAAGTGTCCCAGGAGTTTTACCAAAGGATGAAAAAGCCTTCTTTCTTCAGAGGATGCTCTGTGCAGTGTCTTTAGCTTTCTTTTGAAAACATATCCTCTAGAAACAAAGGTCATAGCAACACATGTAAATTCATCTTGGGGTGAGTAGATACACTCCCTGACTCAAGAATTCGGTATTCCCTGATAGGAAATTATGGAAGCCAAGTGTGTGAACCATGCTAGTTCATTCAAGATGCCAACCCACCTTTCCTTCTGCCTGGTACCTGACTGTACAGCCAGAACCTGCCCCAGATCCTGTTCTTAGGGGGCATCTGCTCCAAGCTAGCTGGGAGGGACAGAGTTTACTAAACTGAACAAGCAATCCTCACCATAGGGCTTGTTGCCACCAGCTTAACATTTGTTACCCTTACCAGCCATGCTGTGTTTTGTGTGGAAGAATTTACTCCCTGGAAAAGCAATAATGTGAAGATAGAGTTAGAAAGGGATCTTGAAAATTAAAGACACCGATCTTCCACATGGAACCTTTCCCATCCCATTTCTGGAATCAGATACAAGAACAAGGGTTCTCTGTTCATTAGTGAGCACACATGGTTAAGTCATGACCTACTCCATCACTGAGGAGGTCAAAATAGCTACATAGTCAAGAGTTGGAGAAGACTGGATAATTCCATGTTGGGGATATACTGGGATGTATATAATACCAAAGAAAAGTCTTTTCTGTAAAGATGACTGCATCAATACTATTTACAATAATTTTAAAAAAACAAACAAGCAAGAGTCACAGTGAGAGGAAGGTTTGATATAATATTTAATCTATGTCGAAAACAGCACGTGAAAAGTTTCAACATTCTGTGAAACAGAGTTCTGTAGCTAATTGTACTGATTTGTAAAATGAAAAATAATAAAGGAGTTGTCACAGAAAGAAGAGAGTAGGTACAGAGTTTTATACACTAATGTATGTTACACAGCAAAAAGAAACCATTTTGCACACATCTTAATATTTCTGCTACTTATCCAAATACAAGTGAAAGTCAGAAGCAAATTTGACACTGGAAACCAATTTAAAGGAAATTACACTGCATTTTTTTCTACTAAGTTATCTAGTTTATAATGAGATTTTAAAATCTCCAAATGTAGCCAAAGGAGGAGGTAGAGCATGAGTGACATAAAGAGTGTGGTTCGATGACAACGCAGTGTCTCAGCCCTCCATATGGTCAGGCTCCACCATGCTGCCATGCAGCAGTGACTGATGACTTCAACAGAACCAGCCAAACAGAACCAGACATGGGTCAGTAGGTTTCTACCAGTGGCGCCATGTTACATTTACACTTGAGATATGGCCAGAGATCTTAACAGCAAGCTTGGGTGTATGTTTCCCTAAAGCTAGGTCTACACTAGGCAAATAAATCTAAAATACTAATAGGCAAGGCAGAGCTCTCCTACTTGTGCCATTGCCATTTCAGCTTTACAACTCTGTTATTACAAGATCATCCCTTCTCCATTTAAAGTAAGAAAGGAGGTGACAGCAACATGCTAATTACTGCTCTAATCCTGGCTCAATATAGCAAAACTTAAAAAAACAATTGTGGCAGTTCCCACGTTGTAATATCAACAGAGGCTCAGACTTTAATGGTATTTTACAGTATATAAAATGCTGGTGTAAACATCAGTGTATGCCAATGAAAGATCCGTATAGTAGTTAAAATTCAGCTTAGCTTGTATGAAAATAATGTCAAGCTCTAGCAGCTTTCCAATTCTAAGCAGAAACCAGGTAATTACATGAAGTCTGTTCAGAAGAACTGCTCAGACAGCTACGATATGAAAAATGGCATCACTAAAGCTGGCTCTTGTGTTAATCCAAAGCAAGGTGGATGGGTACCAAATCCATCGTAAAATCCTCATTATTTCCTGCATGTCCTTTTAATGCTCAGGTATTCCAGGAGTGGTGATAAGGGAGACATGATTTAAAATCCCTTCTATTAATAAAGGGCTGACCGAAGTTGAAAATGAAGAGATTATCTTTCCTAAATACAACAATTCCATTTTTTCACCCATTGAAATTTAGTACATTTATGCAATTCAGACTTAATGTGTCAAGCTCCAGGCTACAGAAAGATGAGAAAAGGTATCAAAAAACCAGTGAGGGCACAAAGGTCCTATGAAGCCTGAGATACAACTGAGCCCTTCAAACTATGAGATGACAGAGCACACGAGTCTATTTCTTTCCCCACCCAAATCTTCATTATAGCTATAAAAGGCTAGAGAGATGGCTTAGTGGTTAAGAGCACTGGCTGATCTTCCAGCTGACCCAGGTTCAATTCCCAGCACCCACATGGCAGCTCACAACTGTCTGCAACTCCAGTTCCAATGGATCTGCACCCTCACATAGATATTCTAGCTGGCAAAAACATCAATGCACACAAAATAAAAATAGGACTGGAGAGATGGCTCAGCAGTTAAGAGCACTGGCTGCTCTTCCAGAGGTCCTGAGTTCAATTTCCAGCAAAGCAATGGTGGCTCACAAAATAAAAATAAATCTTTTTTTAAAGAAATAAAAGTATAATAAAACACAGGAGAGGAAAATGGGGAGGAAACCAACAATATAAAAGGATTAAAACTCATTTCTAGAAAATAATGCTTAAAGAATAAAGGAGGCTCAACAGAAACTACACCATTGAGGAACCTACAGACCAATAAGGAAGTGGCCTTCATTTCAGAAACTCAGGCAGTCCCTGGTTCAGAAATGCCAGGTACTCAGAACATGATTGAGGGTTGACATCAGTCAGCATTAATTAATGAGGACCAATGAAAAGGTGTTGAAGAGAGTATGACCTTTTCTTCCATGTTAACCCACATCTGGGGGCAAAATTATCAGTTCTCTGGACCCCAGCCTAAAAAGGACAACTGATGAAAATATAGGATTCAATTGTCTCATTGGAAAGAGCCACTGGCAATAGGAAAAGTGGGGTTTCTAAAGCTTACATTTAAACAAAGACATTAAATTTGGAACACCTGGCACGAAGAGACACCTTTAGATGCTTCCAAAGAAAAGAACAAAGGTGTCAGCATAGGCCCAGAAAGCAAAGTGTCATCAGGCTTCATGTGAGATCCACAGGGGCTTAAATCCAATGATAAGTGCCTTCCATTTATGATGAGGAAACTATTTTCAATGTAGATGTCACATCTAGTCAATCTTGTAATTGACAGGACAGAATAAAGACAATGGATATGTGTCAGCAATGCACAGGCCAACAATGTGTCCTTTACCTTTCACTCCCACTTCTTAGGAAATTAGTTAAAATATTTGCTCATCTGAAGTCACATGGAAAACCAGGAAGCAAAAGACAGTAAACCTAAATTCTGTATTCTGCCAAGAATGATGAAGGATAGTTCGTGGAAGACAGCTGTGCAGTGGAATCCAGGACCAGTCAACCCAGCAAAAAGCAGCACAGGGGGAAGGAGGTTCCCTTTCACAAAAGAGATTCTACAAATTTGATACTCTCCTTGAACCCTGGACATGCTGGTTAAATTTAAGAAGATGATGAGAGCAGGCAATCAAGGTTAAAAAAAAAAAGACCGAGAGTCTTCTAGAAATCTATACTTTAATAGAAATGATAATAATAATCTGTATATCTTATGCTGTAAACAAAAAGAAAAAAGCAATTTGTTGAATTTCAACTTTTAGAATTTAAGCTCAAAAGACATTATTCATTGATTAATTACATTAGCCTAATATATACTATTAACATTGATTATATTTACAATGATTTATATGTGTGTGAGTGTGTGTATGTTTATCTATATGAAACAGATATCATACAATATTGGAAGGTGATAAAAGGGAGGACTGGAGGAAGTTCAGGACATTACCAACTCCAACTTCCAAAATGTCCTAGGACTAGGACAGGGAGAATTCTAAGAAAGGTAGGCAGAAAGGGCCCGCCAGCCGAGGCACGATGCTGTCGAAGGAGTAAAAACATGTCAGGGCATTATCAGGTAAGCAATAGCCTCATGGAAATACATAAATTAATAGTAACGGGTCAATAATTAACACAGAGCTAGCCAATAAGAAGCCCTAGTCACCAGCAAACAATTTTATAACTAATATAGTGTCTGTGTGTTTATTTGGGGCTCCAGGGTGGCAGGACTCCCTCTGGGTTTGAAAACTTTCATTCAACAACTTTCTTTACCCAAACAATGACTAAATGTCAAATTATTAAGATTGATAAAACTAAGTAACAGAAGTACAACATGGGTGGAAAGATGTTTTTGCATGTGCTTATTTGTCAATATGAAAATGTCCTAGAAGAGATGATTGAAGAAGTATTTCTGTTACAAGGAAATTTTCATTACATATATCTATACTTCTCATTTCTGAACCAAGTAAATGAGTTACCTTTTCAAATAATTAAATACATTCAATTATAGGCAAGCATACACACAGAAAAACAGATTTAGTTGTATAAAGACAAATATCCAAAGAAAAGAGAAAATTAAAATTGGGTCCTTCTACAGATGGGAGGTGGTAACTCAGAACAAATGCTTGTCCCTAAAAACTCTCTTGCACAATAATCTTAGCAATTCAAATATCAATATTGATTGAAAATTAAAACACATAAAATTTCTATGGAGAAAATGGATTCTTTAAGAGAAGATGCATTTTTAAATATTGCAATAGAGAACTAGAGTTGACTAAGTGGTCACATGTGAATACTACTCTTGCATCAAACCTGAGTATGATTTCCCAGCACCCTTGTTTGATATCTCAAAACTTCCTGTAATTCAGCCTCCTGTGGATCCAGTGCCCCTGGCCTCTGCAGGCACCCACCCTAATGCACATATACCCACATAGGCACATATACAAACACAATTAAAAATACATCTTTTTCAAAATATATCACAATAGCCAGATATGATGACACATGCCGGTCATCCTAGTACTGGATAAGCAGAGGCAGGAGGATTCTTACAAGTTGATGGTCTACCTATCAAGTTCTAAGTCAGCCAGGGGTACAGGCCAAGACACTGACTAAAAGGGGCACAATAAATGCATTTTTTGCATAATTAATATGTACTTATAAAAAGGCTTAAAGTACAAAGTTTTAAGAAGAAGCAGTTTTAACATAAGACTACAACCAGAGTATTAGCTCCTCTTCTTCCCAGAGTCACTCATAACCACAGTGCAATGTCCAAGAGAAGACACTTCATCATCAAAAGTGATACAGAAATATATTTAATGCCTTTGCCATTTAGTAAAAGTGAGTGAAAATCACCACTTCATTAGAAGTTAGAAACAGGACAATATATAAATTGTTATATTACCCATTGTTAAAAGATATGACAGTAGAGTGACTATACTAGCTTTGACAGACTATGTTGCCTATAATAAACTCTTTTTATCATGCATAATTACCACTTGATGATAATATAAAATGTGTCTATAATTACTACCAAATTATGTTTCCATATAAACCAACCGTACTAAACACTCATACTTAAGAGTCCATCCCAGAATCTTTCTCAGCATAGTCCCCCTGGTGTGAACTTGGCTAGATCACCTCTCCTCATTCTGCTTTGCATCATTTCTTCATCTACAAAATAGTTTGGGTTAATCCAATCATCTGTAACCACTCCAATCATTTCTGTTTGTTTTTCTTTCTGCCCAATTTACTGGAAAACTATATAGCAAAAAAAAAAAAAGAATGTACCAACTCACAGACATTAACATGCCATTAGGATAAAAATCTGGCTATATCTAATAGTCTTGTCTTCTTTGTGGTGTTGTTGGGCCATGTTTTAAGGCCTTCAAGTATGCCAACACTAAGTTCTAGTTCATGAATTCCCAACAGCTATTCTCACACTGTTGACAATGTGGGATGGAAAGGATAGAGCACAGGAATAGTGCTGTATGAAAAGTAATGAGACGATTGGTTTAAGCCTGAGGTGCTAATGAGACACAGAGAAAGGAGCAATTAACTCTGCTAAGGTCGTGAGAAGGAGCCAAAGGAAGAGAGAATGGAATTACCGAACACATTTTAGGTTCTAAGTGTAAGTTTTGTTTCTTTCTTGGGAAACTCCATTGTGTTAAATTTAGCTCGTTAATCCCGCTTACTGCAGCCTGATCCTATTACCCATCACAATAACACTCCACCCAGTCTGTGTCACCTACATGACATTTCTATTTGAAACACTGACTTCAAGAATGAATAAGGAAACACAAGACATCAGTAAGTGACCACATAGGATGCTCCACAGTATGTGGGGGCAACAAATGATTCTGCAGCTGTCCACAGACACAGGTGCCTTTGCAAGTTCTGAAATCCACTTAAGAGGTTACAAAACCCTGCTAGAGTCCAAGACTCAGAAAGACCATTTTAGAGGAAAGAACTTTGTCCAGGTGACAGATTCACAGACAACAACCTGGCTTCAGATTCCCAAATGGCACATATTCCCCCTGTAGACCCAGCCATAGACCTATTTGTTTGGGGATCCTAGCATCAGAAGCACCCATCCAGTAGCTGGAATACTTATGTGATGGGTCACAGACCTGATGACTATATGCCTTTGTTGACCAGAAATATCACTGAGGCCTGATTCTAGTGCTCTCAGCAGCAGTCAAAGATTAGACTGACAGCCCAAACCTGGGAGTGGGAAGGGCCAAACCCACTTGAGTCCTCTGGGAAGGCCTTCCTGCTTTAGTTCCAAGTATGGACTCTAAAGCACTCCTGTAACTATTCTACTTTCTCAGCCACTGACCAGGTCAGTTATGCCTGCCCAGGCAAGCACTTTCTTAGAGATCCAAGGGAAGCTATACCCATCCATCCACAACTGATAAAAAGTTCAGTCTATGAACCCTAAAGCAAACTCCCATTCCAGTACAAACCCTATGGCACAAGGTCCTGGAGACAGCATAGTCCACCCAGAAAACAGACAGAAGCTTTGCCCACTAAAGTCCCCCCATACACAGTCTTAACAAGAGTGGGCCTCACTCTGGACACAACAGCAGCTATTCAACCCACTCAAACACCACTCAATTTTCATCCCAGAGGTGGCTACAACATCCTAGGATGCTAACACTCGAGAATTTGTTAACCCACTGAAACCAGCCTAGAATGATGACAAAGGGGTGCTTCAACTGCACAGCATGCATGCTACAAAGAAAAAAAACAGAACCAATCAGATGTGATATCACTGAAGCTGCAGCAACCAACCCCAAAGAACAGCCTGAAAAAGAATGCTAAATAATCATTGAAAATCACAGAAATCTAAACCTGGTGGCATACATTGATAACCCTAGCATTAAAAAAGCTGAGGCAGAAGAACTAGGACTTCAGGGGCAGCCTGGGCTACATAGCAAGACTCTTAGTAAAAGAAAGAGAGAAAGGAAACAAAAATCACAGTGTAATACAAGACACTACTAAACAGCCAACAATCAGGAAATGAGGAATTTTGAAATTAGGGAAACAAAGCATGAACAAAGGTAAGTTAACTCAAATAAGCAGGAGACAGAGCTGGCTCCACCAGTACTGCATTTGCCTTGCAAGCACCAAGATGTGAGTTCAACCTCTGGAAGCCAAAGAGACATGATGGCAGAAACAGGTGGATTGCCAAGGCTCACCAGCCAGACAACCTAGTTACAGGCAAGTGAAAGACCTTGTTTCAAAGAAAAAAGATGAGGTATGAAACCTGAGGAATGATACCCAAAGTAGTTCTAAACTTTCATATACACATGTGCACACATGTGCATGCATCCACACATGTATACCTGTACACATATAAAGAGAAAGAGGGAGGGAGGAAGGGAGGGAGGGAGGGAGGAGAGGGAGGGAGAAAGAACAGAGTAGATAGAGATAACATAGGGTTAAAGATGACAGATATGAAAAATTCAATAGAAATCCTCAATAGTAGAATTGATAGCCCAGAAGAGAGAATTAGCAAACTTGAAGACAGGCCATTGGAAATTCACCAATTAGAAGGCGAAAAAAGAAAGAAAAACAGCAAGAAAGCATGAAAGACTCATGGCAACAGTTCTCAACCTGTGAGTTTTGACCCCTCTGTGGGTCAAACTAACCTTTCATAGGAGTCAACTAAGACCATCAGGAAACATAGATATTTATATTGTGATTCATAACAGTAGTGAAATTTACAGTTGTGAAGTAGCAATGAAAATAATTTTATGGTTGGGGGTGACCACAACATAAGGAACTGTATTAAAGGGCTGCAGAATTAGGAAGGTGGAGAACCACTAATCTATGGGAAACCACCAAGAATATGAATATTCAAACCATGGAAGTCCAAAAAAAAAAAAAAAGAGAGACAGAAAAGGGCAAAAAATATTTAAAGAAACACTGTTTTAAATACTATTTAAAGAAATATTTGAAAGAAAAGTGAACACTATGGTTCATAAAGCCCAAAATATCCCAGGTAAAGGTAATTTAAATGAATACTCTGAGGCACATGTAATCAAATTATCAAAATATAAAGAATCTTAAAAAGAACAAGGGGTTAAGTGACTCAGTATAAACAAGGGAATCACCTAAAAAGTATCCACAGACTTCTCAATAGAAACATTACCACTGAAGAGGGTGATAGGATGATGTATATTCAAAGTTCTACAAGAACAAAGAATCAACTCCAGCCAAAACCCTTGGGATAAGGACATTCTCAGGCAAATGGAAAAGGTGAGAGCTTATCACTACTAGATCTGCGTTACAAGAAATCCTAGAAGGAATTCTTTGAGTTGATATGAAAGAATGTGAATTAAGAATATGCAAAAAATTTAAAAATAAAAATAGGCAGCTGTAACAGGAAATACATAGTTAAATTCAGAATACTCAATGGCAGAATATAAGTCAATTTTATCTATAACATAAACATCAAGAGACAAGACAACTAAAAATAACTACATATATAATAATTTCTTAAAGGTTACTTAGTATTAAAAGATAGCAATTGTGCCATGAATTATTTAAAATGTGCAACAGAGGAAGTAAAAGAGTAGGAAATGTATAGTGTAGAACATGGGATTTAAGTTGCTTTATCAGCTTGAAGTCACCTATTATAAAATGCTCCTTGTGAGCCATGTAGTAACTATAAAGCAAAATCTTAGATACACAGAAACATGAGAAAAGAACAAAAGTATATGATAGAAATGATGACATCATAAAAGGAAGGAACAAAGGACATACAAGAAACTAATAAATAGCACCAGTAAATTCTGCCTGTCCATAATTACTCAGAGCATAAAAGGACAAAATTCTCTAATCAAAAGGCACAGAATAACTGAAGAACAAAACATAAAGAGGGCATTATCTGACATCTGCAAGAGACTCACTTCAAATTTAAAGACAAATGTAACACTGAAAGTAGAGGAAGAGAAACAAGTGTTCTATACAGAGGAAATTAAGATAGAGAAGTGGTAACTATACTAATATGAGACAGAATAGACTTTAAGTCCAAAGACTATGAAAAAAGACAAAAAAGACTATTATACAGTAATAAAAAGACCTATTTATCAAGGGGGTGTAACAACTGTAAACTCATATTCATGCACTCAACAATATTAACATAAAATAAATATTAGACAATCTGGAAGGAGATAGAGATAACAACCTAGTAACAACAGGGAAACTAAATATGCTGAAAGAAACCAAAATTACAGGACAATATCCTTGCTGCATGTAGACATTTAAAATCCCCATCAAAGTGCTAGCATATCTAATTCAACTCTACATTGAATGCATAACTGATCCCCATTTAAAGAAATGTCTGAAAAAATACTTGGAAGAGAAATGAACGTTAGGGTTCATAAAAATAAAAATATGTCAGGTGGGATCAACTCAAAGAATACTCTGATATTTAAAATTCCTATCCATCAAAATGCTACCAGACCCCATTCAACCCCACATCGAAGGGATCAATTCCTGGGACTGATACCTGGAATTAAGGGTTCATTCAATACATGCAAATCAATAAATGTGATACATCATATTGACAGAATGAAAGACAAAACTCTAATATGATCAGCTGCTTAGATAAAGAAAGATCATCTGACAAAACTCAGCATTCTTTCATGTAAAAATTGTCAACAAATTAGCTCCACCAGTTCAGTTCGGTGATTAGTTATGGGTGTCTGCTTCTATTTCCACCAGTTGCTGGATGAAGGCATATAAGTCAGTCATCAATCTCATAAGGGGAGGGCATTTAAGGTAGCCTCTCCTCCGTTGCTGAGATGGTTAGTTGGTGTCATCTTTGTAGATCTCCAGACATTTCCTTAGTGCCTGATTTCTCTGTAAACCAAAAATGTCTCCCTCTATTATGATATCTCCATTCTTATTATCGTGTATTCTTTCCCTGACTCATACTTTCTGCTCCCTCACGTCCTCGGCATCCCTCATCTTCTCCCCTTCTCATTCTCCTAGCTCCCTCCCCCCTCTTCCTGTGCTCCCAATTTGCTCAGCAGATCTTGAACCTATCCCCTTCTCCAGGGCACCCCCTCTTGCCTTCTCTTAGGGACCTCCTTGTTTATTAGCTTCTTTGGCAGTGTGGATTGTAGGCTGGTAATCCTTACTCTATGTCTAAAATCCGCATATGAGTGAGTACATACCATGTTTGTCTTTTTGCAATTGGGTTACCTGGCTCAGAATGGTTTCTTCTAGATCCACCCATTTTCCTGCAAATTTCAAGATTCCATTGTTTTTTTTCTGCTGAGTAGTACTCCATTGTGTAAATGTACCACATTTTCTCTATCCATTCTTCAGTTGAGGGGCATCTAGGCTGCTTCCAGTTTCTGGCTATTACAAATAGTGCTGCTATGAACATCATTGAACATATGTCCTTGTTGTATGAATGTGCTTCTTTTGGGTACCAGTGAAGAGCACAGAGGTCCAGACCAGGCTGGTGAAACCCACAGAAACAGCTGACCTGAAAATCCAGGAACTCTTGCTCCCCAGTCTGATAGCTGGGATACCAGCATGGGACTGATCCAGACCCCAGGAACATGAGTTTCTGTGAGGAAACCTCAGAAATCTACGAGACCTCCTGTAGAAGCCCGGTATTTATCCCTAGCATAGGTGTGGACTTTGGGAGCCTATTCCATATAGAGGAATACTCCCTGAGCCAAGACACATGGGGGTGGGCCTAGGCCCTATCCCAAAGGATACCAAAGACTCTGATGACACTCTACGAAAGGCCTCACCATCCAGGGGGAGCAGAAAAGATATGTGACAGATAAGGTTTTAGTTGGGGGGGTAAGGGAGGGTGGGTGGGAGAAGGGAACTGGGATTGTCATGTAAAACACTCCTGTTTCTAATTTAAATAAAAAAGTTGGAAAAAAAGAATCTATTCTAACAAAGACAGTGATATATGTTATCACAAAGCTCTTATCTTACTCAGAAGTGAAAAAGGAAGGCTTTTCACAAAAACAAGGAAAGAATGCCCAGTCTTACCACATCTGTTCAACACAGAAGTACAAGTCCTAGCAATTAGACAAGAAAAAAAATTAACAAATGTAAACCAAGAAAGTGTTAAGTTGTTGCTGTTTACAGATTACATTATTTTATATAAAGTTGTTGGCAGAAGTTGTTGTGTGCCATTTGTAGGTGGAGTTTTCCTGTGGCAGTGGCTTCTCCCAAGTAACCACAAAGAGGCTTAATATTAGTTATAAATGCTCGGCCAATAACTCAGGCTTGTTATAGCTAACTGTTGTTCATTACATGCTTTCCTGGGGTCTTTTTCGGTAACTCTTCAGAAATCTTATCTTCAAGTTCTCTCAGTATCCTGGAATATAATTGTTGTAGTTAGGGTTTATATAGCTGCGGCTAAACAACATGACAAAAAGCAGGTTGCGGAGGAAAGTGTTTATTCAACTTAAACTTCCATATACATAACTGTTCATCACTGAAAGTCAAGACAGGAACTCATACAGGGCAGGATCCTGGGGGCAGGAACTGATACAGAGGTCATGGAGAGGTGCTGCTTACTGGCTTGCTTCTCATGGCTTGCTCAGCCTGTTTTCTTATAGAACCCAGGACCACCAGCCCAGGGATGGCACCACCCACAGTAGGCTGGGCTCCTCCCCCACTGATCACTATTTGAGAAAATGCCTTACAGCTGGATCTCATGGAAGCATTTCCTCAACTGAGACTCCTTCCTCTGATGACTCTAGCTATGTCAACTTGGCACACAAAACCAGCCACTACAATAATTTCATTTATACATTAGGTTTATAATCTATTTGTGCTACACGATGTCTTACGCTTATGAAAGATCAGCACTAAAATAAAAAAAAAAAAACTAAAAGAAATTAGTATGGGCTGCAAAATGCTTCTTCATAAAAACACAACCAGGGTGAATGGACACAAAAGAGACTGAGAGTTCATGGGAAGAGTCTGATATCACACTGACAGTCCTATGATTTTAATACTTTGGAAACATATATAGTAAAACTTTGCTCCAAGTTGGTAGTCATTTTAATAGCCTCCGAACATAAAACGTGTCCATCTCCTGAATGTGAGTGTTGGGACAAAATCTGCAATTGATTCTTCCACTGCTGTAGCCAAAAAGACTTGCCATCTGAGAGCAATCTCCCGCTTATTGACTGCAGGTCTGCTGCGAACTCAGCTCACGTAAGAACTGTAAGTCTGTCTCCAGATGTCTACATTGCTGTTCATCCTACACAGTCCACTTTAATCTCAAAGTCACCTTATCCCCAGGCCAAGCCAAAGTCTTGTGAAAAACCAAAAAGCTCCTCTCTTCCTTTTTCTCATTTCCTGTGACTAGTGACATTCATTATTCTTGAAAGCCTTGTTTGAACTCTAAATCCTACCCATGTTTTGTTCTGTTCCATAACTATCCAAGTCCATCACCAAACTCACCAACATCTTGTAGGGCCTCTTGCAGAGGTCAGAAAATAACTTGAGGGAGTCAATCTCTCCCTCCACCATGTGGATTCCCTGGCCGTGAAGGTCCTCAGGCTCAGCAGAGAGCCCCTCCTAGGCCTGCAGTACCTCTTTCTTAAGTCCTTCAATTCTCACAACCAGACACAAATTTAATCTAATTACCTTCGACAACCTCTGAAGCAGTTCCAATTCCAGACTCTGGTCTCACCCAGCTTCCCAGGGAAGGGCACTATGTCCAGCTTCCCGAAACACACTCTCCTCAAGTCATTCCCAGGCTTCAGGGCTTCCTCTGGCTTCCCAACTTCCTCACCTAAAGAGCAGGGCACCTGCAGTTCACCTTCCAACATTATCAGTTCTTGCTGACACACACATTGCTAGCTAGAATCTTTTTTCCAACCTGATTCCACAACATCTGTTCCTCCTTCAAATTTCTCAAAGGTGTAAAAACTCGGGGTCTAGGAATGACCAGTAAGGATCCTTCCAATGAGTTGGAGTCAGCTGGGCACTGGCCTGAAAATCTATGTTCAAGAAATTTGCTAACCATCATAGAAGATATTAAGACTTTTCATTATGTTGGACCTCAAGAGATCTACCACACACAGCATTTCAACTGGCAAATTCAACCCAATTCCCAATCAAAAGTTAAAAACTCTTAATGGGGGAATCTTACAGGTTTTGAGTAGCCTGCATCATAAAATACTTGTGTCTGAAAAGACATAAAACCTTACTGTTGTCTTTAACAAATATTAAACCACTCTAAAAGATGAGAGAGTGGGAGTCAACTAACTTCATTACAGCATAATCATTCATCTCTCTGTACATTTAGCATGTCTTGTGTTTAAAGGACTGATTCTTATCTGAGATGTTTGCAATGACTGTTTAAAGAAACAAGTTCAGTAAGTTGAAGTTTCAAGAGATCCTTGAAATTCCTCAATTATCTGGGGGTTACAGACCTTCTTGTGGACCCTCAAAGGATTCTGAGAGTGGCAGTGGCAAGATGCATTTGTTTTAGAAGACATTCTGGTAGAAGAAAATCTACAAATTACCTACCTAGAGCCCCCAGTGAGCTCATGGCCACAAAGGATGTATTCTTCCTATTTTAGAGAAACCATCAGAAATTCTCTTTCCAGTGCCTTAGAATAGCAATCCAGGGTTTTTCAAATGCAATAAATGACACCCACAATGTGTTTAGCCATCTTCATATTCATCACTACAGCATTAGCCAATCTATACTCTATTCAGATCATTGAATTTGTTTCACACACCAAGAAAAAACATTTTCAATCCTTCTTAGCCTCCCTATAAAATGCAACCACATATATTGAGTACACATTTATGAGAAAGGAACAATTTTCTCTTATGAATCACAAAAGACTGTCAAATCCTGGGAAATTCATTCTTCTTTTTCTTCTTTTGCCTTATACAAAGAATGGGCATTGAACTTTAAAGTATGGAAGTGTCAGAGGTAAGGGGACAATATCAATAATCAACTTCCAAGATATAAACTTGTACTATAGCTTTACCATGAAGCCATTAGCATGTGAACAAGGTATGCCAGTGAACTTTCTATCATGACAAACAATTTATAAGGGAAAAAACGGTTTATTTGTGCATAGTTTTGGAGGACACAGTCTACCATGGGGGATCCATTGGCTTTAGACTTCTAAGAGACGACAACACATCATGGCAGAAGCATGCAACAGAATGAAACCATTCACCTCCTGGCTAAAGTGAGAGACAAAAAGAACAAGGCAACAGAATTCCAGTGTCCTGCAAGGGCACGCCCATGATCCAAAGACCTCCCAGGAAGCCCTGCCTCTTGAACTTCTGCTCACCACCTTCAGCACAGCCAAGCTAGAGGCTAAGCCTCTACCATATGCACCTTCAGAGACAGTGAGAGTCACCCTTGTGATGCAGGCCCACAATCCCAGCTACTAGGGAGTGGGGGAGGGCTGAAATAAGGAAGATGCCTCCTTGAACTACAGAGTGAGTCAAGGTTAGCCTGGGTTTTAAAATAAAAAGTGAGAAAGGGCTGGGTATAAGGCTGAGTGGCAGTATGCTTGCATGGCATGTGTGAGGCCAGGAGTTCATACATAAATACACACACACACACACACACACACACACACACACACACACACACTCAAACAATGAGAACGGCTGATTCTCTTGCATATTTTGATTCTCTAACAAGTCTGCAAAATAACAGTGGAAATATACTCCAGTCAAAAAGCATTGATAAAAATATGTTTTTCTTCTTCTAGAAGACAAAGACACTTTGAAGACCTAGATGTGTGCTTGTGCCAGGAGTAATCATAGCATGCTTGTAGTCCATAAATATAAATAAAATTATCTTAACTACTCCCATAAAGATGTCATGCACATAAGCTGAACATTATTAAGAATTATGGGTAAATATTAACAAGTACTAGGGTGAAAATAAACCTTCAAAGTTATAAGCAAATAAATGCTAATGCAATTAATGATCTTACATGACAACAAGAATCAAGACTCATTAAGGTTGTGACACATACCATTATTTCATTCCTTTTTATTTCCAAATAATATTCCATTGTGTAGCTATACCACATTCATGAGTTGAAGGATGTTTCGGTTGCTTGCATTTTTGATTATGGTTAATGAATTTGCATTACAATTGCTGGGCAAGTTTTTGCATAAACAGGTGTTTTAATCTCTACCAGAGTGAAACTAATGAGTCACATGGTAACTCTGCTTAATGACCACCAGACTTTTTCCCCCAGCAGTAGTAATACAAGGGTCCTCATATTTCCACACCACTGTTGAACCTTGTAATCTTTTTTTGTTATTGCCATCCTAGATGGCGTGAGACAGTATCTCACATGGATTTGATTTACTGCGTCCTGACTGCTGAAGAAATCACGAAAGGTGTTCCATTTTGTCAATACTTTATATGAGTGTGGAAATGATTGCATGCCTTTTCACGCCAGCTTGTTGTTGTTAAATACTTTTTGCATATGAAAAATATACAATCTTCAAAATGTGTGATGCATTATCTACATACACACATGCAAGTATATACATGCATGTTGAAATATAAATTTATCGGTGCATAAATCTATACTTGCATACTGTCCTGGAACTGAATTCAAAGTTCATGTGCTCTATCATCAAGTTATGTTCTCAGCTCCATCCCCACATTTTTATAAAATCTTATATCTTATAAAATATTTTATCTAAATGTCATATTTTTAATTTATGAAAATTATGTAATATTCAAATTCAAATTAGCAACTATAAACTATAAAAGTTGTCTGTTAAACAAAAATCATAGGATACAACCATCTTGGAGTGAAATCCTTCACTGAGTACCAACAAACCACGCCAGCATGGACTCATGCTTAGAGCCACATAATTCAAATGAGGTGTTAGAGAAGAAGGCAGACTCCAGAACAGACTAGTTTTCCCAGAAAACAGAAGGTCCCAGTTACTATGATGCAGAATCATAGCAAAGACCCTGTGAGTAACCTGAAGAAACCCAATGTCAACCCATCCGTTTTCCTATGATTCTACTTCCTTGTTCCTACTTTACAAAACCCACTGTTACTGCCCAAGGGAACTAACTTTATTTGGTAGAATGAATATTGACCCAGATTTATGAACTGAAAATAAAAATTAATTAGCTACACAACTAAATTTGCTGTAATTTGCCTTGTGTGATATCAATAACAAAAAAAAATGCTGAGGGGAATGACATCGGTTAAGTATTTATTTACTTGAAAACAAATTTCTGATTCAACCTATCATAATCTTTTTGAATAATACAAAATGTGTTTTTCCTGGACCATCTGTGGCCCTACCTTTTCATATTCTTACAGGGTAGGCTCCATTCTTCAGAAGAGCAATCTAAACTCAGTCCAAATGTCTATGAAACACTCCACATACACCCAAATTAAACAGAATTGTCAAAGAGAAGAGCATCACAGAAAGCAATTCAAATAAAATAGAAATGGCATCACTAAGGGATCTGTGTTCTGCTTTCAAATACCCAAAGGGGGCACAGTATGAAAGAGACCAATAACAAGTAGCTTTGTCAAACACCCATGGAGCAGAGATGTTTTTAGTGAAACATGTATATGGCCTTTGGAGTGATTCAACTACCCTCTGGTATTTAACAAAATCACTTAGAGCAATGAGCTTTGTCTCTATGATGATATATGAAATGTTCTGTAAAAATCTATGTATGCAGGTGATAGCACACTTGCCCCTTTCTAAAATTCATATATAATTGAAAATGTCACAGTCTGTGCAAAATATTTTTTTTAAAATATTTTAAAATATTTTAAAATATACAATACATGCAGTATATTAAACATCTGAAAAACTTATTGCACCTGGTGAGCTTCAGAAACCATAGTGGCTAAGAGAACTGTTGCCAGACAGAGTATCTTAGTCAGGATTTCTATTGTTATGAAAAGACACCATGACTATAAAGAAGATTCCATAATCCCTTTCTTGTATCCTTGACTCTAAAACCAGAACCATGTGACCAAAGGTGCCAAACTCTGCTGCTTACTGAGGCTTACTGGGGTGTGCTGTACAGACAGATAGAGAGAGAGAGATGTGTTGAAATAGCTTGCCTATTAAACCTTAAGGGATGCCTCCATGGAATCAAAAACACTTCTGTTTGTTCTGAATGTTTACACTCAGCCAATGAGTCCTAAAACACAATGATGTGAAAATGATGCCATTGTTATTAGGAGAATTTCAAATATATCATTTAAAATCAATTTGGAGAGCAAGTTACATCTTTAAGACATTAAGCAGATCACATTTTTTCTACAGAAATAATTATACATAATTTACTTAATTTCATAGTGTGTCTCCCCAGCCCTGTATCCCCACCCTTCAACAGCAGACACTTAAGGTTCCTATTTCTTGATCCCTGTTTTATTGATCTGGAGTCTCAATATTACCCATATCTTCAAATTTTCATTCTCTTTGCAGATGCCTAAGGAGAAAATGCCTTAAAAAGTATGGAGATCTAAAACAGAAACTGCATCATAAAAGCAGGAGTCTCTTTGGTCTCCACCCCAGAGTCATGGATCCTGGCACACCAGGACTGCACCACATAAAACACAGCAGCCAAAAGGGACTCTTCTTCCACCAAACACTGCACTAATTCTCCAGCATTCACCCTTTCCACTTGAATGGGATAAAAACTCTTTTGAGAACAACAATTACAATCCCCCCATTTTTTTTCTCAGGCGTACTATTGGACTTCTTAATGCTCACACAATGCAAATAAAGCAAGCTTCCTTTCACAGCATGATTAATATGCAAAGACCGCCTGCTTTTTTAGTAGGATGTGAAGAGCCACCAACAAGCTTTTCTAAACCCAGAGGTTTCTACAATTATTTCCTCTGTTTATTTTTAAACAGAGGATCACACAATAATGCCAGTCGCTTTAGCTCTAATTTGCCAGTATTTTGTAAACAATGGCAACTTAGATTTTTAAACCTTTTGTGTCATGTTTAAAACTATGGTCAACTATTGAGTCTTATGTGTTAATTTTCTGCCCCAAATCTGGGAGAATCATTTGCATGAAACAAGAGTAGGTTATACCTTTTTTTTTTTTTAACTGATTTCACTTTTAAATATTAAATAATCCACTTGGCATAAATCTTTGGGGAAAAATCTGTTATTGGTATGACTTACTATAAATTCCAAAATGAAACTAAGAAATTACATTTTAATAGTAATCCACCTATGTTACACACCTTTGTAAAACTTGTGACTTTTCCAAATTATTACATTCAATCTAAGACTATTTTAACAGGAAAGAAATGAATAAAACTTGTTCAATAAAGCAATATCACAAAGAATATTAAATATTTATATCAGATCACATACATGTACACTCATTAAAGGGTTTCTCTGTGTAGCTTTGTAGGCCAGGCTGGCCTTGAACTCACAGAGAGCTGCCTACTTCTGCCTCTCAAGGGCTTCTGGGATTAAAGGCATGCGCCCAGCCTTAAAGATAATTTTTAATCACAAATTTCATGTATTATTTCTACCAGAGGGGTCTCTCTCTCTCTCTCTCTCTCTCTCTCTCTCTCTCTCTCTCTCTCTCTTTCTCTCTGAGAGTATCTTAGTCAGGGTTTCTATTGCTATGAAAAGACACCATGACTCTAAGGAAGATTCCACAATCCCTTTCTTGTATCCTTGACTCTAAAACCAGAACCATGTGGTCACACCTGCCAAACTCTGCTGCTTACTGGGACTAGAACATGGCCCACTAGTTCACTGATATCTGCAATCACAGTTTTCTGTGATTTCCTTTACTATGTAAGCTTGGATGTCCTGGCACTTGCTCTGTGGACTAGGCAGAACTCGAACTCAGAGATCCACCTGCCTCTGCTTCCTGAATGCTGGGGTTGCAGTCAAGACATGAGTCACCATGCTTGGCCTTAAGCTTTTCTTTAATGCCTTTTCACAAATTGGAAGCTTAGCTGGGTGAGGTCCTGCCCTGGTGTCACTACTCCCTTTATTCTATTTAGCATCAGATTTTTCTTTAAATTTTTTTTATCTCCTTGAGCACTGGATTTGACTCCATTACACTTCCTGGTGCTCCTTTTCTCCTCAAACTGTACATTCTTTAGTTTTCCTTGTTCAGCTTACTCCTTTTCATTATAAATCCACAAAAGTGTGGCCACTAATAACTAAGCAACACAGCCAATACTAGGCTACCTGGAAATTTCTGCCAAAGCTGTTAATCCATGTTTGTTTTATTTTGTTGTTTTTGTTTTTGTTTTTGTTTTGGACAAGGGTAGAAAGCAGCCACATTCTTCACCAAAATATCACAAGAATGTTCTCTAGGTCACTTACTAATATTCTTCCCCCCCAAAACCTCTTGAGCTGGACCCCACAGTTCAGATCACTCTTGGCACCATAGTCTTTCATTGAGTCCTGCTTAAAGTATTCAACTGTTTTCCTAATCCAAAGTCCCAAAGTCTACATTCCTCTAAACAATGGTATGGTCAGGCCTATCACAGCAACACTCCTATCCCTGGTACCAACTTCTGTCTTAGATAGGATTTCTATTGCTGTAAAGAGACACCATTACCACAGCAACTCTTATCAAGGAAAACATTTAATTAGGGCTGGCTTACAGGTTCAGAGTTTTAGTCTATTGAGATCATGGTGGTAAGCATAGTGGCATGCTGGTAGACATAGTGCTCGAGAGGTAGCTGAGAGTTCTACATCCAGATCAACAGACAGCAGAAAGAGTGAGTCACTGGGCCTGGCTTAAGCATTTGAAACTCCAACGCCACCCCCAGTGACACACTTCCTGGAACAAGGCCACACCTATTCCAAGAAGACCACACCTCTTAATCCCTCTCAAGTAGTGCCACTCCCTATCAGCCTTTGAGGGCCATTTTATTCAAACCATCACAGGGGCATGTGGTGTGAGGGGTGTGTGTGTGTGTGTGTGTGTGTGTGTGATGTGCACACTCAGGTACAAGTCCATGTGGAGGTCAAAGGCCTATGAGCTTCTGGGGATTCTCCTGTCTCCAACTCCCATGTCACCTTAGGAGTGTAGGAATTGCAGATGTGAACCACCAAATCTGGCCTGTATTTGAGTACTGGGGACTGGAACGGGGTTAGAGTTCGGGTACTGGACATTGGTCCTTATATTTGTGCAGCAGGACTTTACCCTCTGAACCATAGCCCCATCCCAGAGTCTTGAAATAAATGCAAACCTATCAGACATGATCATTAAACCATCCATAACAAAAGTTTCATCATTTGACTCCACCTCCAGTGCCCCATGAAGAAAACCCAATCATCCAGGTACCTGACATTTCCAATTACTATTTTCAACAACAACAATAACAAAAAATGATCAGTAACTCAAATGCCTTGCTTTCGATATAAGGGTTTTAAAAATCAATATATTAAGCATCAAAATTTAATCTTATGTTCTTTTGTAAAAACTGTAAATATAGTTTTCATATACAAGAGGAAGATGTGACTTACCACTTCAAAATGAATTTCAGTGAAGCTATTCCAAAACTATATTTGGATCAATACCAATCACTGCCAATGTCATGCCCATGCTGGCAGTCCGACATCCCAGGATATGGGACTCTGTCTACCAGAGAGATCTGCATACTCTGGAGATGGAAGTTAACATCAGTTCAGGGACATCAGAAAAGCAATCAAGACATGTTTGCTTCCTCGTGAAGCTCTTACACCTCATACAGTCTCCTCTCCATAGGTTACCAGGTGCATGGTTAATGCTACCAAATGCATCTCTAAATTCAATTTCTTCTCTTTCTTTGCACTTTTCAATCTTAAGTTAAAATTTATTGCCAAAAAATTAAAAGTGCTAATTAATTTGTTTTAGTCTATAGAAGCTGAAAATGAAAACTAAATTAACAATGTCACTATAAGTCTCTTATGCCAAGCTAGTTAACAGTGTCATCACAAACAAAAGGTTTAGTATTTGCAAATGCACAGATAGGGTTGCTAAGATGGCTCAGCAAGTCTACCAAGCTGGATCAAAAGAGTTCAAGCCCAGGACCCCTCATGACAGAAAGAGAAAATCAACTCCCTCAAGTTGTCCTCTGACTTCCCCACAAGTACACAGGCACGCACATGCACAGGCCACAATAAATAAATGGATATAATATTAAAACAGAAGCATAGATAAGCTGTAAAGCAGTTGACATATTTGAAATTCACGCTTCCTTAAGCAAGCTCCACCTCCACACTTATTATTACGGTTGAATAGAGTAACTGTCTGAGATGTCTGTACTCTTAACACTGTACAGGGGGCAGAAAAGAACAATTCAGAGCTATGTATTTATCTGCCTCCCAGTGACTTTAGAAGGGCCTAACCTAACTATCCCTAGAAAAATCAAATAAATGATTATGCAGGTTTCTTATTTACATACAAACAACTTTTAGATTCCTAAGTCAATTACCATGTAAAATGTTTGCATCAAAAATTAATACCTAGGGTCTAGTTTGGCTATAAGGAAACACAAACAATAAAAACATTCTTTGGTGAGAATGGAAGGAGAAGAAGAGTGGCCTTCATGCCCAGTTATCTTAATTAAGTCTGACTGGCAATTTAAATTCTGATTTCAAAGCCAATTTAGCTCAAAATGACCTCCAATCCTAATCTAGGGCAGCTAACCAACTTACTTTCACTCTGTTATCTTCAAATAACACCATACACCAATTCCCCTTTTTTCTTTGCTCCATTTATGGATGGTTTTTCAAAATAAAAAAAAATAGACATTATAAGTAGCTCAAAGCTCTATAATACACAAAAGGAAAAATAATCTGGGAAGTGAACAAATAAGTGCTAATTATCTTTTCCTAACACTTCAGGGTTTCAGTTTCATTCCACAGGAATGGATACTACAATATAATCAAAAGCACTTGAGAATGTGGTCTAGAGCCTTCACAAACCTACTGGGTGCACTCTCCTTTTACCTCCAACTCCCAGATTAGCTTTGTGGATAACAGGAGTTATTCCAGGCATACTAGGTCAAGAGAATGTCTCTAGTTAAACCCCCTATTGCCTAGCAAGTCTTAGAGGAGGCCATTTGCATGCAAAGACATGAACTTGTTCTTCTGGTTCACAGCACTGCTGCCAAGCCCATGGCTTTATATCCAAGAACTGTTGACTCTCGGGCCACCCGGAAGTCATCTGAGACCTTTAAGTTCATAAAAGTTCCTCAAAAGCCTATGACTGGCCTTCACACTTTTGAACAGTCAATCCCTTTAAGTTGCCTTCATGAGCCTCTTTGAGGGTCTCTGTCTTTGATGTACCCCCAAACATCTGTCTATTGCTTTAAGAACTCTGCCAGTTTCTTTCCATCTCAACAAATCTACACTAAAATGTGTGAAATGAAAGGTTTCCAAAGCCTGTGTTGGCTTGTAGTGATTAGGAACCTAGGCAGGCCACTAGGAGCTTCTCTTACCACTAATTTCAACTTCCCAAATGTGTATGCCCATGAACATACACACACACACACACACACACACACACACACACACACACACACACACACACACTTACTTGTAAGTTACAGAAGGTAGCAGCCAAGTATCTTTTCTATCTTAATAGAAGTCTGCAATTTAATTGACTAGGAGGGGCTAAAATGCATTAATTAGGGCAAATGTGCTGTTTTTCAAACAGGGAACTAACTAGAATCCTTAAGGAAAATATGCCACATTTCTTTGAGTGGAAGCACTCAAAGAAAGACAGGAATCTGACTGATGGAATTTCTTAAACCATCTAGGCCAAGAGGAAACCCATGTACACATGAGTAGAGAGGACACTCCCCATCTAACATCCCAAAGGTCTCTCCAGCCCAAGCCTACCGGCATGGCTCCTCACATCCTTCCAGGATCTGACTGATAAGACGGCCAAGGATTATCATATGAGGAATATGAGGAATAAAATGATACATGAAACATGGAAGGAGATACCAAAGCATAATAAACATGAGCTTGGAGGGCAAACATGATGTAGAGAGCAAAGGAAGGTCTCCCAAACCCTCTGAAATGTAAACAGTTCTGCATCAAGAAAGACAAGAGAATGCTACCCGAAAGAGACATTCCCACAACAGCAAAGAGCTCCTAGAATACAAAAAGGTTAGCAGAATAGAAAGTTTCAGAAAAAATAAAATAAAATAAATCAGAAAGCAAAGGGAAATGTAATAGAGTATTAAGAGTAGAGAGTATTAAGAAAAATTATATAAGTAATTTAGCTTCTGAAAAAAAAAAGAAGAAACAAACAAAAAAATCTGAGGTAAATAATTTAAAAAGACCCCTCAGGACTGGAGGACATAAATTTCCAGATTAAAATAGCCCACAAGAACCAATCCCAATATGAAAGTGAGACCTACATAAAATCTAACGATTAAGAAGTTACAGAACACAGTAGGCAAAGAGAAGATATTCACGTCTTCCAGAGAAAAAGTAAACAAGTATCAAACTAAAAAGTAGGAATAGACAAGGCAAAGGACTTTGCCAGTACAACACTGAAAGCTAGAAACATGAAGTGATACCTTCAAAGTTCACAGGAAAAACAATGCCCAATCTAGGAAACTGTATACCAAGTAAATCTAAATTAACTACAAGAAGCCTATAGCAATCAACAGATTAAAAAAGGAGCCTAAGACATTAACAGGAGGCAACAGGAAGCAAACATACTAGATTGCCTCAAGAAGAGATTTAGGCTGCAGTCCAAGAACTTCAGGATAATGCAGACACAGAAAAGTAACCAAAGAGCCATGGTGGTGGTGGCCCACACTATTAGTCCCAGCTCTCAGGAGACAGAGACAAGAAGATCTCTATGAGTTCAAGACCAGCCTGGTCTACAGAGGGAGTTCCAGGAGAGGTTCCAAAGCCACAGAGAAACCCTGTCTTGAAAAACAAAAACAAACAAAAAGAAAAACAAAAAAAAGAAAGAAAAAGATAACCAAAGAAAACTGAACCCATTATAGACTCCTGGAAACACATAAAGCTGTATGAGAAAGGAGGCAAAAACAAAAAAACAAAACAAAACAAAACAAAAAACAAAAACAAAAACAAAAAAACCCGATGGCATTATTCAAGGCTCAACTGTAATGTTTATATGGTCAAAATGTTACAAAACATTAAATATTGGTTTAACCAAAAGTAGTTATTCTGTGAGACACAGGGAAAAAGAAGTAGTGAAAATATGATGTGTAAGTCCTAATCCCTGACAGGAAAAAGGCAATAAATAATTCTTAAGCTGGAAGACTGACAAACAATAAATGTGGAGGTAAGAAATATAGAAAGAGGATGCATCAGAGGAGTTGAAATAAGGTATGGGAGAGCTGAGGAGGGCAGAGACGGGTAGGGCAAGGGCCTAACGCATTTTACTCCAAATCTTATAGAACTATTCAAGTTCTATGCAGCTGTATCTCTTTGCTAAAAATAAAAATAAATAAAACTAATTTCAATAAAGAAGAAAAATAACACTAAGCAATTCCAAATAATGACCTGGTTGGTATTTTTCATCTAAAATGTACTTTAGCTCAGCAGAGAAGTCTTGGCTGACCCACTAACCAAGTTTGCCTTCTATTCCTGTAGCAAACACCATGACCAAAACCAGTTGGAGGAGGAAAAGGTTTACTTGGCTTACACATCCTGATCAGAGTCCATCATGGAGGAAAGTCAGAGCAGGAACTCAAGGCAGAGAACTGAGGCAGGAACTGAAGCAGAAGCCATGGAGGAACACTGCTTGGGCAGTTTGTTCTCAGGCTCAGATTCAGCTACTTTTTTTATACCTCCTGGGACCACCTGCCCAGGGACAGCACTGCCCAGAGTGATCTGGGCCTTTCCACACCAAGAAATTCTCCATCAACTTAACTCCAGGCCAATCTGCTATAAGTAGTTCCTCCATTAAGGTTCCCTCTTCCTGGGTGACTCTAACTTGTATCAAATTGACAACAAAACTAACCAGGACACTCACTTTCTCCTACAGCTATGAACTTCAAATCAAGCTGAAAAACAGCTATATAACACAGTATCTCTGGAATAATGAACTATGAAATAACATATGTCCTAAATCCTTGGAGATTCCAGTATATCTGTATCACAAGTGAATGTTCAGGTGAGCTGTTTTAATTATACTGTCTCTTTTTCCCCCAGTTTGTGGTTCATGAAGACACGGGTACTCAGGTCTAGATTTGCTTTGTCTTTCCATCTGTATGGGAACTTGAACTCACACATACCCCTCTGAACATACAACACACAGCTAAAGACTGAAAGCACATGTTTAAATGACCAACTCATGTGACTGACACCTGCTCCTTGTAACAAACCATAATTGTTTCTTCCAACTGATACTATATTATGAACACCTATGTATCCTATGCTTTACTGAATACCTATTAATTTATACTATGTCTTGATATAGGCACTCCTTTGGCATTTTGTGATGGGTGGAGCTTTTTGTTTTTTAATTTTACTCTTTTTTTTAATCTGTAGTCTGATTTTTCTACCTTTTCTAATCCTTTCTTTTGACAAGCTATATCATCTTTTACAAACAATGTACATATTCCTAACAATCATGTTCTCTTGATTCAAACTCAAACCTCAGATCCCTTATAAATGAAGTAGAAGCTAGGAAATTGATTAAGAATAGATGGACTCTCTGAATATAGATGTAAAAGTATCCCTGTGGGACAAGTGCATGCAATTTAATTTCTGGACTTTGGGATATCTATTTTGGCAATTCAGTCTTCATCTTCCAAAGAGGTAGGGTTGCCAGACAAATGACTTCCAGACTAGTGAATTATCACCAATCTAGTCTTTAGCAGTTGCCATTATTTAAACATCCATTATTTAAACTTAAACATCTAAGTTCTATCGCTCCACCAACACAGCAAATGGACAAATTTGATATTAAGCCTATTCAAATAATTAGAAAAACATATATACACCAATATGGTTATGCCTGTTTTGTGTGTTGTATACATGTGTGTGTGCACTGACACGTGCATATGAGACCAGAACAGGACACTGGGTGTTCTTCTCTATCATTCTCCATCTTAATCCTTAAGACAGGGTTTCTTTTGAACCTGGTGAGTGCTATTTTCTGTCTAGGCTGGTGGTGAGGCGGCCCTAGTGATCTTCCTGGTTCTTAGCCCTCCCTACCCTTGGCACTGGGGGCATAAGTGCATGCAGCCATGCCCAGCTTTCAAATGGGTGATGAGGATCTAGACTCTGGATCTCATACAGCAAGTACTTCACCTACTGAGCCATTTCCCCAGCCTTCCATTTTTAAGATTCTACTTTTCTCAAAGTAAAAATCAACTAGATTTTGCTTTCACAGGAAGTAAAATAGCATTGCAATCCACCATGGCATATCTACCTCAACTACCTCATGGTGATCCTGAGTTTTCAGAAAAAGAAAACTAAATGGGAAAAATGTGATTTTTAATTATAATCAATATCTAAACCCAACACTAATTGCATAGTCCTTCACTGGTAACTTTAGCAAAAAGAAAGGAAGAGGAAAAATTGCCAAGCTCACGATGTACCAGACAGTTATATGAATTACCTCACTTCCTCCTCACAATAACCCTATTAGGTGGGTATTATTAACTCTGCCTCACATATAAATACACCAAGTGTCAGAAGGATTAACTAATGCCCAAGGTCATGGAAAGGGAAAGAACACAGTCTGAAAGGAAGGTTTGAAACTAAAGACTCATGGTCTCCACCCAAAATAAAGACCCTGCACTGGCTAACAGATCCTGAAGTCTGGCAGATTGTCACCTAAATACCACCCTGGTAGAGTGACGTCAGCTCTGTATTTGACACTATCTCTTCTAAGCAAAGTAAACACTCTGAAGTGAATGTGTTCCTTTTATTAAATCAAAAAGAGTAGCCAGTCACAACTCTTGCCACTCCTTTGCTGATCTGATGTGAGAAACATAACATCCAATCAGCAGAAAGCACAAGTCCCAGGGATTCTACTAAAGCTACAGGTTGTAATACCAGAGCTGCTGAGTTTGAGGCAAGAAGATCTTGAGTTTGAAGCCAACCTGGATTACACAGTAAGAGTGTGTCTCAAATAAATAAATAAAATACATACATACATACATAATACATGCATTGGAAATATAAAAACTTGCTATGTGTAGTCACAAATGCTTGTTAGAGGTATAGAAATACAGGTTCTGGGGTTGGAGAAGTGACTCAGTGGATAAGAGCACCTGCCGCTTTTGCAGAGGACTTTGATTTTCATTGCAGCTCAAAGATGGCAGTAACTCCAGTCCCATGGGATTGGACACCCTCCTCTGACCTCAGTGGGCACCAGGCACACACAGTGCACACACATACATGCACACACATACATGCAGACAGACACACTCATATATATAATAAAATATTAAAATAATGATTATGCCTATCAAAGGTACCTATATAAGAAGACAGAGTGACTGTATCTAAAAATCATTCTCATAATATCAACAACAGCAGCTGTGGGAATCCCTGACTGTGATCATTTTCAAATATGCAGATCTGTCCCTTTGTCCCTTGAGAAGGTTTTTCACCAACTGTTTCTTCTCTAGCTCTTTCCTCGTGGTGTATAGTCAGTCAGGGGACAATTAACCCCAATATAACATCTTTGCTTCCTGTAGCATCCCCCGTGTCTTTTCCTATCAAGTGTCTTGGATATCATTTATTCCTTAGTCTTTGATTCCAAAGATCTTGGACATCCCTGCTCAAGTGAAACAACTTTATTGTCACTGTGTTCCTCTGAAACAACTACTAACTTTCTGCATGGGGCTCACCTTCCTTACATTCTCAGTTACCTGAGAATTGCTGCCCTCCCTTTCACAGCGTTATTTGCTCTATAACTGAACACAAAGTACTATATTATCATTACAGAAAACTCAAGCACTATGAAGTGTAAGCTCTCCTCTTCCAGTCTTGATGAGACAATAAGTGAATGAGATATTTTTTGTGGTTTTACCAAGTTGGGATTATATCTCTAAATAATAGTAATTTCCACCACCTCCTTACCCTCCTTTCACATTGTGGGAATCGTCTAACCTTGTAGTTCATACCACTAGGATCTGGTTCCCTCCAGATTGCTCAGTATTACTTTCTGAATTATAGACAGGACAACATTCTGGATGCTACATTAATACCTCTGGGTATGAGAAAGAATCCACGCAGCACTGATTGTGATTCACCATGCTTTCTGTCTACTGAAATGAAAAAAAAAAAAAAAAAAAAAACAGCAAGACTCCTACCACCTCTGTCTTCATCATCTCCTTAGCTGGGATCCATACAGATACCTCCCAAATGTGCATGTACCAGTTTATCTCACCCACCTTCCTCCACCCCCAACCCTCCTTTAAAGTTCCTCTCAACTATTGGGAAGAGTTCTCCAACCACTGCTGGTTTCCAGGCAATCTTCATCTTGCTAGTGAGGGGTTAGAGTTTACATATTTTGCTCTGGATGCTTTCTGCTACTTCCAGTTGTCTTTTTGTTTCTAGACAGACAAGCTTTCTGAGGTCAGGTTGCCATAGACCTTTGTTTCCTTCCTTCCCTGTCTCTCCTCCTTCCTCCCTTCTTGCTCTCCACTCCCTCCCCTGCAGGTGGCCAACTGAGTAGCTTTTGGATAAGTAGTTGTGGTTGTTTTAAGAGGTATGGCTCCCATAGACTCGTGTATTTGAATGCTTGGTCCATAGGGAGTGGCACTATTAGGAGGTGTGGCCTTGTTGGAGAAAGTCTGTCAGTGTGGAGGCAGGCTTTGAGGTCTCATATATGCTCAAGCCACATCTAGTGACATAGTTTTCTTCTGCTGCCTGGGCATCAAGATGTAGAACTCTCAACTACTTCTCTAGCACCGTGTCTGCCTGCACACCACCATGCTCTCCACAATGTTGATAATGGGCTAAACCTCTGAAATTGTAAGCCAGACCCAAGTAAATGTTTTCCTTTATAAGTCTTGGTCATGGTGTATCTTCACAGAAATAGAAACCCAAGTAGTCTTGCTGTCATTTATTCTTCCCTTCCTCAAAGCCCACTAAGTCTCTACCCTGTACCTTCTAACCCTGTGCTGTCCCTGCTGCAGCAGGCTTCATCTTCTCATCAGCTTACAGCTTTCCGTCAAAGTATTTTGACATGAGTTACAATAAGTTTTCTATCACAACAGGTCAAATATTGAGTACACGCATGCACACAAACCAGGAACAGATGTTTCACAAGACCTACTATATGAAATACTCTTTCTAGCCTGTTCCACTGTTGCAGGCCAATCTTCTTTCATCTCTCCCTCTTTCTTCCTTATTAATGTATATAGAAGCCAGCCACACAGATATCACTACCCACAGTTTAGAAAATAATAAACTAAGATATTAGGCTGCCCAAATTTTCTCTAAAAGAGACAATGTCTAATTTCCACATTTCATAACTGCCCTGTGATAGTCTTTCTTGCTGGGCATTATGTCTGTAGTCCCAAGAACTCATAAGTTCACTCTGCATTACAAAGTGTGGTCCAGGTCAGCCTGGGCTATAAAATGAGACCCTGCCCACCAAAATTTAAAAATACAATGATGAAAATAAAGGAACTATGTTTGTCTCAGGCATCTTCCACTTTGGATACCATGAGCCTCACTTTGGTTCCCCTTTAACGACATCTCACCTGTGCCCACAACCTATCTCCAAAGAGATTAGAATGATGAGTTTTCAAAATTAGCTGTTTTCAATAAAACCTACCGTGGTAGTTTTCTTCAGACTATACAGCCCTACTGGTACAAACAAAATGACTTTTTATAAAAACATTCAACTATATTTCTCTTGATAAGGGGTTGAGTTGTACTTTCATTTATCATGAGTTTCACATACATGTTCTTATTTTATTCTATTGAAATATAGACATCAGTGCTCAAAGAACATAATAATGTCCATCAATCACTGAGCTAATCAGAAGAGAGTCAAATTTCAGACCATAGTCATTTGACTCTAAGCCCAAAGTTTCCTCTCTCTGTACTCGAGTCTTCCTACTGCACAAATCCACCATTTTCCTTGGATTCCGCTGGTCTCTGGCTCAATTTATCTAGAGCCTCTTCTCTCAGACTCTAGGTCTTCATTATGTATTTGCTCTTACAAGGATAAATTTTATCAATAATTCTGCTCAACCACTGCATTTGGTGCTACGGAAAACCAAAATTCCTCCACCTATTGGTTGTTCCTATTTACCTTTCTGCTAACTTAGAGCGAACCTCACAAGGAGTCCAGAACACCACATGCTTCATTCCCTATTCCCAATCATGTTCTCAAACACATTTATTTGGTTTTTTTAATGACTGTTTCACATCTCAATCCATATGCATCTCATTTGTCTAGCATTTAAGACTTTAATGTGATCCACCATGCCCACCTTAAACACTCCTCTTCATAGCAAATCTCTCTCCAGTCTCATCTCCTTCTATGGGGAAACAGGTCCTCTTTGCCCTATTGACCTGTGATCCCCAGAGGTCTGGATTGTGTTCTCAGTCCTCTGCATCTTTTTCAGATATTAAGAGCAACCAAGGAGGTTTCTGCCTATCCTAGTAGTTGTGAATCTGGCTCCTTCACTTAGGGACTAGTCACACAGCATCTTTCATAACTTACCTCTGGAAACTAAATTAGAACTTTCTTCGTAACCACATGGAAGCTTCTACAGAGCCAAAACAGTAGTCTTAATTTTGCTTTATTTTCTTCTTCAGCCTCTCAGAGTCATGCACAAGACAGGCACAATGAACTTTCTTTAAACAAACATTTTAGATAAAAACTCTCCCTTCAAGACGAATTAAATGCTTTAAAAGCACCTATTGAGTACTTACTGTTTATTTAATTTTAACAAAACCTAGTAGGTGGTGTGGGCATCAGGATCTCAGTATTGCAGAGGGATACAAGCTCAGAAAAGCAAGCACATGCAGAATGTCAGTGTGTTTAGCAGATGTGCAAACTCCAAAGCTCCCTGCTACGTCCCTCCACTATGCCTCTTCTCTCTGGTTAGACTCAGTCAGTGGAGAGCCACAGCACTCAAGTTTGTTACTATCTTTTCCAAGGCTACCTGATTTAGAAAAGGAGTAGATGCAGTCAATGCATAGAAATTATGGGCCAGCCACACCTCAATAAATAATTTTCCCAGGTTTTCTTTTTCTTTCTTCTACTCTCTGGTCATACCCAAGTGTAACTGCATACATTTTGCTGAGATGATTTGCTCTTTTTGAATCACCTCTTCTTCCTGCTCTATCTCATGAAGGCAAACTCATCTCCTAAGCAAAGCTCAAGGGAACCTCAGGGAGAATTGATTGCTTCCTTTATTGTGGTCAAAAAAAAAAAAAAAGACATGGAATCATATCTCTACTTGTAAGATGGAAAACTCTAGAAACAGAGGCATAAAGTCCCTCTTGACTTTATAAACTGAAACCAGACACAATCTCTGACATTGTTTGACCTCAAGATGTTAGGAATTTTTATTAGATAAAGGAATTTGGCTTTGCCTGTTGCTATGCATTGTTTGAAGCAGCCCATCAGTCATGCCTTAAAATGAGAATACCATCTGTCTCTTCCATTTGATAGTTGTTTAAGTGCTGCCTTCACATCTTTGACCATCCAATAAGACATAGATTTCCTCTTCACAAACTTCCACAGTACCCTGTCCCCTTCCTCAAGTTTTAGCAAAGTATGTCATTATAAATGTGTGCATGCATTTTTGTTGCTTAACAGCTGTATTCCTCTGCACTGTTAGCCTAGAAACTCACACAAACATCATCCGGTATGTTTAGCTGAGCACTCTGCTTCCAAAACGGGCACAGAGAAAGCCCTTAGTAAATATTTGCCAAATAAATGATATGGAGATCAAATGATACAATGGTTCTATAAACTACATACTGATGATTAAGATATAATAATTGGTATTATGTGCCATGTTATCTCCTTTAGCTACCTAAAACAAATTCTCTAGCTTCATTCCCAAGTTACCTTTAGTTGGCAGGGCTACTTACTGCCCAGCCAGTAGGGTATTTATGTCTGATTCATTTGGATAAGCATAGCAATTACTCTATTTTATTCAAGTTGGTAATTTACAATAATACCGGCAGTGAGAAATCGTAGAATACATTGGGTCTCACTTAAGATTCTCTGGAAAATAAAGGTCAAGTGGCCTCTTTACAAAAATAACCTTGATTTTGATGCATGATTGTAAGCTTGAAAGCAATGCATCTAGTATAAGGTCCATGTTCAACAAGCTGGAGTTGTTCACCTATATTCTAAAGCAAGTAGATCCAAACATATCAAAGTGCAATTGCTAAAGCAAGACCAGAGGTTTCCAGAGCCCTGCAACTACATGAGTTCCTCCCAAGACTCTGAGAGATGGCGACCTGGTAATGTCTTCTCATGGTCATGAATTTTCTAAATACTTGCAAAAGCAATATGGTTGCAAATTTCTTGCAGAGGGTCAAAATTTTATAACCTCCATGGCCCATGTAAGCTAGATCCATCCTTGTACTGATGGCTTTCCATCTTATGAGCAAACCACTTTTCACAGTGAATGTGGCAGTTCTGGGACACTTAGCATGTGTTTCTTCAAATCCAGTTCTGATCACTACCAAAGCCATAATTTCCCAATGCTCTTGATAACATCTTCAGAAAACAGAGCACCATGTCTAAGTAATTTTTCTAGTTCCAGATACATCTATTTTCCTCATTTAATACTCACAGTTCACATCCATTGAATTCTTGTAGTCTCCAAAATAGTCCGGACTCCAACACCCAGGCATACTAACATTTCCCACATCACGGGAGAAGAAATTGAAACGTGGAACACAACCCATTCAAGATGGCTGAAGCTTCAAACCAGCTTGGGTACCTCTCTTCATCTCCAAGCCTGAGTACTCATTGCAGGCTTTCCTGACAGCAGAAATTACATCATCACACTCCACTGTGACTCCCCACAGAGCTGATAGTTAAAATTTGGCACTTGATAAACATATCTGATCCACTGTGTAAGAGAATGTGTAACAGGATCTCAAACAGTGTGAAATTACCAGGAATGTTGTGAAATGATGAGGTAATCAGAAACCAATGGAATGGAGGCAACCAAAGGCTTTGTATATGTTATCCCCCAGGAATTATACAAGACAGAAAAAGGAGGGAGCTCAGATGCTGCAGTGTTTTCAGCTTCTCATCAAAAAGTACTCCATGAGTGTGTAGTAGGATGAGGTTAGACAGAAGGCTTTGAAGTCACATCAGCCACATGATCTTTGCAATCAAGAAAGCATTACATATCTCAGGATGGAAAGAATGTATAACAGGTCCATTAAAACCTTTGATGCCCCATATATGACATAGGTTCTTCCACTGCAGTCTTTTTTAAGTCCCTGATTGCGTAGAAGCTAAATTATTACCACAGGGAGGGAGAAGTGTGTCAAGCTAACTGAAAATCAGTTAACTCAGTGGCTGCCTGTAGACATGGCCTAAGAGCATTTTAAGTACAATGTATTGAAACTGCCTGAAAGGCCGCCATTTGGCACCCAGACCAACATCAAAAGGCACTGTTCCTAACGAGCATCTGCAGCTGAGAGACAGTATTTCAACAGCATGAAATGAAAGGGCACAATGGCACTGCTGCCAATGCCAGATCATTTACATCCCTCTACATCAGCTTCAGGAGTTAATAACACAAAGGGCTAGTAATGACAAGACCATAGTCATAACCTTCAGATTGACTTCTATAGATATCTCAGTTTCCTACAGGAGCAAGAATATCTACTTGGATTATCAAAAACATTCTTGCTAAAATATTTTTAATACTAAAAACTTCAGGCCCCATAAAACCTAATCATTAGGATTCAGGAGGGTCCTTGTGAAATTCTGCCCTTCCTATGAGGTTACCTTTCACAATATTGCTGAGATCCAGGGAGTATATTAAAAAGCATACACAGTTCTCTATTTAATTTTACTCTGAATATTTCCTTTCTAGCAAAAGGTATCTGAGCCTTGGTCTTTTGACTCATAGCTGAAATGAGCATTACTGATGATTCATGCTTCGAATGTTGTTTAATTCATAATGGAGTTTTAAGATTAGCAAAAATGCTGCTCATAATGTCATTTCTTTTAAAATTCCTGACATTCCTTGGTCTATAGATGTGTTAGGTCACCAAAGTGAAGAATTATCCATCATGGAGTTTGCATGCAAATGTTTATCTTGACACCATAAAGCAGTTATATGTTCTACAGCTCCACACTTCAATAGGACAGGACGACAGTCTCTTGCAAGTGCCTTTGTCTCCTCCCGACTGTTTCAGCAGATAGATGGGGACAGGTGCAGGCAGCTCCTGCTTCCCTCCTTGCCAATTGGTTCTGGTCTCTTGTCATCACAGACCCAAGATTGTCAGAGAAAGATCAAATGTCCTTTAGTAACAGGTACTCAATCACTCATTTCCCACAAAGTTGAGAAAGACTGTAAAATACCTTTGGAGGCCTGCCAGCATCACTGAAGCCACTTGCAGTCTGGAGAGCGGCCATAGTTCTTTAACACCGATGATGTAAATAGGGGGAATTCATCAAGCTAATATGAAACACAGCCTTCATCATTTAAAAATAAATAAATAAAGTGGTTGCACCAGAAATCCCGAAGTCCATATCTCAAACAGTATGAAGTTTCCAAATGCTGTCTATAATTTAAGAAACTGAGTTCTGGCAAGAAGGAAAACATCTGTCGTAGTAAAGATTAGATTCTGACTGACAAAATGGTGCTATTTGTTTTGAAAGGCAATTAAGACATTGTTCCCAGTGACAGGAAAATTTAGAGATTATTTACATTGAGTTATAGATTACCTATCAGAAGAATTCAATTAATGATAAGTATACTCCAAAGGGAAGCACTTCAAAGGCTCTTAGAGGCTGGGGCTCCTTGTAACTAATTTCTCCTTCGGATTACTTGCTGACTGGAGTCAATAACAGTATCTGCTACAGATAACTAATCAACGCCTTAATTTTTCTGATATTGTTGGGTTGTGGTTTTTTGGCATTTGCCTTGATTTTTTTCTTACATGCATTTATATTTGTCATATGTATGGAGGTCAGAGGTCAACTTGCAGGAATCAGGCCTCTCTTCCATCATGTGTGCTCTGGACATCTGTCTCAGGTCATCAGGCCCTGTGGCAAGCACCTGTACCTACTAGGCTGTCTTGCCAGATAAGGCCCTACCTATCTTAATTTTTGACCAAGCTAAGGGAAGTACTCATTCATTAAATGAGCAAATTCTTAGTTTAACCAACTGACGTGGAGAGACCTGGGAAAAAACTGCTTTTCTATGCAAAGACCTGAGATAGAGCGTTCTGCTATTCTCACAATATTGTTAAAAAAGAAAGAGACCCTGGGTAAAGGTACCTAGAAAGAAAGCACCAAGTTCAGTCCCTGGGTAGAAGGAGAAGTTCAGTAACATGGCCAGCCTGGGATAAATAAAATCCTGGCAGGGCAGGTATATCTTCAGGACTTTTGTAGTGGCAAGAGCCAAAATGTAAATAAATTAATATGGTGGCTCATGGCTATAAAGTCAACACCTGGGAAAGATGAAGCAAGAAGATCCTGAAAAGGTTCAAGGCCAACCTGGTCTCGACCGTGAGTTCCAAGCCAGCCAGGGCTATATAGAGACCCTGCCCCCCAAAAGCTAAACAGACACAGCAATATAAAACCCACCTTATAGAAAAACTTAAATAAATGCAGGGCCATATTTCCACAGTTCTGGATTATAATCTCCATTTGTTTGTAGTCTTGTTACATTTTAATGAATCCTAAGCTAATTTCAATGTGTTTAAGTAAGCTAAAATTTATTGACAGCAATTTATTGACATATTTTTGGAAAGAGTTGGGAGTGGTAAGAGGTTTTTCATATTAAGTATGGCTGTATTATGGTTCTTTAAATTTTGTTCAAACTCCACATTTCCCATTACAAATGAAAATCAATGTTAAAAAATAGAGATCTGTGTAATGGCTGTCACAACAGATTTTGATGAAATGCATCTTCAATTGTTTAGCAAGAGATATTAGGTATATGTTACGTGTATTCTACCTTTTGTACTAAACTTATTCTTTCTTATAAGCCTGGTGTTATCTTGTTAAAAAACCATTCCTACCTATTCCTTAACTCTTATAGGTTACACTAGCAAAGGACTAAAATTGTCAACTAAGCACGTGTTTTAACCTTTTCAGATCATTCAGACACGTCATTCACCACCCAACATTCAACAAACGCTGCTTTCACAGACTCAAATTTACTATGCAATTATGCAACCTGTCTTTTTATTCCTAAGGGGGCAGAAGACACCTACAACGAGGCCGGGCAGCATTTGATGCGTTTGTTATGTGCTAGCATGATGGTTAGTGCTCCTTATAGCTAAATTTTCACATGCACCAATAACGGGAGTTGAATTATACCATTGTCTGTGGATACTCTACAACATTTACAGTCAAAAGGAGGTAGATCCCTCTTTTATGTTCTTCCTAGCCCTTTGATTTGAATTCTGTTTATTTTTTTAGGCTGGTAAAAGCAACACTTTAATTGAAAATTCTCTTTGTAAAACCACTTCTTTCTTTTGTTAAACAGTCTAGTATGTGCTTCTTTCTTATCCTCACCCTCTGGTCTTAGGGGCAGAATAAGGATGCTTTCGTTCCAGGGAACACTGGTCAGGATGCCAGCCTTGCCTGAGCATCCGGGAACATGCCAGTGTAGGATTCCCTCCCTCAGCTTCCACGCGGGATCCAAACACTGAGGGTTACACCCATCTCCATCATGGAGAAGACCACCAGGAGATCCTAAAAAGACACATCACGGAGGATCAGGTCTCCATTGTCACGCTCCTATCCAGAAGGAAAGTCTCAATAAACACACCCTAAGAGGGGTCACCCATAGCACCACAGAGAAGGGAACGCCCCTGCCAGTCCTGGGCCTGATGGCAGCAAGGACCCAGTCGGCACGCCCTGTCGGGACACGCCCTACCACGCCTCGCCACGCCCCTCCAGACCATCGTCTAGTCCTTGGCTAGAGGGTCAGCGCACGCGCGTCTGCACTCACAGCCACAGCTTGGTGGCTACTGTCCTCTGCGCTCACAGGCAAAGCGCTCGTGGCGCAACTGTGCTCCATGGTGGGGGAGCTGAGATGCTACAAGCCAGCGTGAAAGAGGCACGAATGAGCGAGCATGAGCTGGCTGGATCAAGAAATGTCCCATCTCTTCCCCATTCTATGCCCTCAGAAATTGCCGGACAGCTAGGGACAGTATCAGGGCGGGGTCTCTCCCAGCGGGAGGCGAGCGAGACCGTTAAGCTAGAACACCCGGAGACTGTCTTGGCAGCTCGGGCGCCACCCGCGCCGCAATAAAAGCCTCTCGCGGCTTCCCGCCCAGCCAGCCTCGCTCTGATTGGTCGCGGACCGGAGTTGGCTGGAGGCGGTGGCCCAGCTCTGCTCTCCAGTTGCCCACGGAGGGAGGGGGCGCTGGGTGCTCCCGGGGCCGCCCTGTGCACTCCCCACTCAGGGCTCAGCGAGCCAGGACAGGTACAGCCACATTTGGCAGAAATGACAGCCACGCGCAGTCGGTCCCCTATGCCTAGCCTGCTTTCTGCCGGTGCTTGGCAGCACACGCCCCCCGCCCCAGCTGTCCGCCCATCCCACCCAGCTCTCTGCGCGGCCCCAGAGCCCGTTTCTTTCCCCCTCCCAGTCCATGGGGACGCCAAGGCGCAAATCCTTGGGTGGTGTGGGGATAGCAGCTGGAGAGGAGAGGGTGGGCACACTGAAGAATTTTCCAGGGAAGCCGAGATGGAAATAGCCAAAATGCAATTCGCCCCTCGCCACCTCCGGGATGCTGAGGATCTCTGGGCGGCGGCACAGCCCCCGCCACCCGCGACAGCATTGCTATAGTCTTTCTCCCGAGCGCCCCATTGTTCACACTTTGCCAGGATCAGGAACATGCCCAGAGAAAGGAGACTGGGGCGAGGTGTCTCGGGCAGTTGGCTACCTGCCATTCTTCGCTGGCACCGTGCAACCCTGGGCTCGCGGTGCGTGTAAAGGCACACGCGCGCACACGCGCGCTCGCGCGCGCACACACACACTCTAGGCAGCCCGGATCACGCCCTCCTCGCCCTCCGCCCCTCTGCACTTCCTCCTGTCAAAACGCGGCGCTGGACCCTCCCATCCCTCCGTGCTCCCGGCCGAGGGCAGGCTTTGCAACTACCCAGCAATTTGGCAAATGAAAAACTAACGTCATTTGCACGGGGGTGCAGGAACGACCACACGGCCCTGCGGTGCTGCTGAGGGTTGCCCCATTTTGCAAACCGTTATTCGGGGCGGGGAAGAAGGGGGAGTGCACGAAGGCGGCGGCGTGCCCCACTGTATCACACCCCGGGACATAACGATGGGGGGAAGCTGCCCCAGCCTTATTGTTCACTCTTCCCGAAGCTTGACAAGCCCCTCTTGGTGGAAGACGAACCCGGGGGCGACACCACCCGAGCCGCGCATCCCCACCGCCCGCCTTCGGGGAAGGCAAAGCAGCGCTCCCCATCACCGCAGCATCCCGGTCCCATACCCCTGTCCCACCTCCGCGGGCACACAAGTGGGAAGGGCGTGCGCGGCCGCCACCGAGCGGGAGGCAGCCGTCCCGGAGGGCACGGGTTTGGCTGGACAGCAAGGACGATGAGACGCGCTCCCTTCTCAGCTCAGTGGAAATGCTAGGTCTTACACACAAATCCCCCCAAAAGAACCGTGCTCCTCGGGGAGAAGGAGGAAGGACAGGGGTAAGCAGACAATTAGCAAGCCCTATGTAGAATTTAAAAAAAATAAAAACGTACCTGCGGTTCCCAGGAAAAACAAAGTCCAGATGAGATCCGTAGTTCGCAGCATTGTAAACTGCCGGCTGGGAGGGATGTTCTGGCCGCGGTAAATTCTGTGCCTTCCCCTTGCTAGCGACTGTGGACGGCGGCGGAGCAACGGACCGAGGAGCAGACAATTGCCAGGCTGGGTATGATTATTTTTGCAGAATTGTTTCCTGCCAGCCACTGCCGAGCTGCGTTCACGCGCTGAGCGGAGAATGAGTGACAGTCCCAGCCTCAGCACCCTCGCAACTCGGAGATCCCTGCGCTGGTCCGGGTTGGCTTTGATGGAACTGGGGATGCGAGCGACGGGCGGGGGGCGGAGGTGAGAACCTCACTGTGTCCTTCCACCACGCCGACCACAAATAGTTCCTCACATCCAGGAGGTAAGAGACAGGGGAGGCAGATGCAGCCGCCTGCAAAACACGGCCTGGAGTCAGCGAGGGAGCCGGGCTCTTTCACGCGCAGCCTTCCAGGATGAGCTGGGATTTCTTTTCACCCTTTTCCTTCATTCATGCCTGCGCATATCCTTCTGCCCTCCAGCGTTCCTTAATCAGAAATTTGAACATTTTAATAATTACTAAGAGAAAAAAGAAAAGAAAAGAATTTTTGATTGCGTTAGATTTTCAAAGTTGTGTAATCCCTTCGTTTAGTTACTAAAAGTCCTTGCAATAGGAAGCATATGGCTTCATTTTTTTGTGTGTGAAGGAAATTGGAAATTTGGAGAGAGATGAGTGTGCAGGGGATTGTTTTGCTGTTTGTTTTCTCTTGGCTATGAAGTTTACCTTCCCACAGAGGGAGCAACTCACAGTAGCATATCTCAGATCTTAAAAGTGGGAGCGGGGAAGCCAGTCAGAAGAAAACGCAGAGACATTCAGAAATAATATCCAAAAATAACCAGAAACTGTTTACAAGTATTGGAATCCCGCCCCCTCTCTCCCTCTTTCTCTCTGACTCTTCTGGAGGTATTAAGGCATAGGAGCAACAGTAAGTGTTCTCCTTCAACAGGGCACAACCCCATTCTTAAAGCTATGAAAATGAAGTATGGCTGATATACCAACGCAAAGACTTCCATTAGTCATACAGCCTTGTTTGTTGGGGGGGGGGCGCAGGGAGAGTGAAATCCTTACACATTGGCACCTGAACAGAACTAGAGTTGCACAAGAAATACAGAGAGTGTTCTGGAAGTGTCTTGATTTAAGTTAGCCTTGCACAGCAAATGCCTCCAACAGAGGAAAAGACCTAATTCACCCATACACTCAAGCCCTGCCATATGCTTTAAAGGGCGGGCTCTTTGGTGCTATAGCAGTCAGAAAAACCACCTTCTGCTGGCTGACCAGTCACCCTCCAGCTGTCTGCTCCTCCTCTATAATGAACCCAGTAAACTAAACGACATGCTGGGGTTTCCAAAGACCCATGGGAAGTCCTATTTTTCACCCTAGAAACCTTTTATATTCACTTTTGTAATATTTACTTTATACTGATCATAAATAATTCAAAAATACAGAAAAGTATAAAGGTTTAAAGAATATCTCAATGCCCCCACAGATTTTATAGCTATCCTCAATGTTTCTAAGTCTTCTAATAATGTGTGTGTGTGTGTGTGTGTGTGTGTGTGTGTGTGTAGATGTACATGTGTGTGAAGCATATGTGTTAGTAGGTATATGTGTGTAGATGTCAGAAGATAACTTTGGGTGTTATCACTGTCCACCTTTCTTTTTCTGAGAAGTATCTCTCACCATCCTGGAGCTCTCATCTAGTAGCCTAGGCTTGCTGGGTAGTGACCTCTTTGGATCTACCTACCTCTGCCTCCCAAGATCTGAGATTACAAGCATACTGCCACACCTAACTTAAGCAAACAAACAACAAAACTGGCTTCTGGAGATGAAGCTCAGGCACTCCAGCTTACAAGACAAGCAATTTAGAGACTGAACTATCTCCCTAAATCTGCATTCAATTTTTATAATTAGCACATTTTACTAGCAATCTGAAGCCTGCTGGTATTTCCTAATGTCATATAAGCATTTCCCTGCAGCCATGAGAAAAGTTCTCTAAATAGCTCTATAATATTTCTTCAGTGGATGTCTCCATGGCATTTCTCCCAACCCTAGATATTTAAATTTCTTTCTGAGTCTGATAATATAAATAATACTTTTATGAGCACCAATTCAAGTATTTGTTGGGTAGCCATTGTACTTAGCCCTGTGTTTGACGTCATGGATATACATCTACTACAGTATGATCTGGAATGTTCCTCCAAGGCCGAGAAAATCAAGTCTTGGCCCCCATGGTGGCTCAACTAGGGCATGAGAGGCCATTCTGTGGTGGGGATGAGAAAAAGGCTAGCTCACTTGAGGTTGTACCTTCAGGGGGATATTGAGAACGTTGTCCCTCTCCTCTCTCTGGTACTTTCTGCTGACTCAGGTTTTTCTTCCTCAGATTCCTTACTATGATATGTTTCTTAGCACTAGGCCCAATGGCAGCAAGATGAAGCTGCCAGAGCCCGAGATCTCTGAAGCCATGAGCTAATATGCACCTTTCCTCCCCCTAGGCTGTTTGTGCCAGATGTGTATCACTGAGACAGAAATCTGACTGATGTTATGCACATTTATAGACTCTTCTGCTTGCTGTCTTTGGTTTCGAATTGTCTTTTGCTGGGGTGTACAATGACCACATTATACCCTATAACTTTATGTGGGTGACAATATCAGACTTTTTTTCTAATGAAGTTTTCAGTGCACAGAAGAATAAAGTGAGTAGGCTGATGGTGGAGAGGAGTCAAGGTTGGTGCACCCAAAATAAATTTTTTCTAATTTTACCACCCAGAGTGAGAGACACACCCATCCCTGCAAACTTTACTTCTTATAGCCCATGTCAGTAGAATTAAAAGATTCCTCGCTACTTTTCTTCCCAAATGTCCCTATTTTTAGCCTTTAGATGTAGACAAGTGTGGAAATCCTATCTCACTTCAGAATGAATAGACATTTTTTTCCCTTTCTGTCTCTCTCCAGCCCCTCCCATTGCTATGTAGCTGTTCTCTATTGTCATGACTCATTCTAGAATTCTGTCCCAGCTACTCCAGTCCACAATCCTAGGATCTCTCCAATGTTTCTTTAACAGGATGGGTCACTGGTCCCCATTTCTACAGTTCTCTTCTTCTGTGTTCTTTTTCCATGCGCTGCTCATGACCATTTTTCTTAAATTTGATAAAGTCACGGCTGTCTGTATACCTCTGGGGAGAGAGAGAGAGAGAGAGAGAGAGAGAGAGAGAGAGAGAGAGAGAGACAGACAGACAGACACACAGAGAGACAGACAGACAGACAGAGAGAGAGAGACAGAGAGAGAGAGAGAGAGAGAGGCAGAGAGAGAGGTGGGGAGAGAATGGCTAGGCTGTTAGGCACACATCAGTAAGCAGCTCTCAGTGTCCTTAGGGTCCATGTAGAGGAAGGAAACACCCAGACTGTGTGTAGGATGGGAGATTTATTTGTGTAGCCTAGAAGACAGCCACAGCAAGAGGCCATCCAGAGAGCCAGATCAGTGTTAGAATGGTATGGTAGGTCCTAGTTTCAGACAATGTAGTGGGAAAGGAAACAAAGAGACTTCCAAGAAGAAAACAGCAGAATTTAAAATGTTCCCAAGACTAGATCTAAGGTAGAAAAAGAAACAGGTTCCTTTCATTCATTCCACAGGTATCTATTGGGTATCAGGTAAATGTCTGGCGCTGCTTGCATTAGACACGGGTTTGCAATAGTGGGCTTGCATTCTATGGAGCATACAGATGATAAATCAGTAGACATCTAATATATAAGCAATGGTAAGTATGAAAAGGGAATAATAGGAAGAGGGAAGAGTCATGGGGGGGCAGTTCCTCAATTCAGACGGGTTGTTCTTTTGGACAGGGGACTGATGTGGATACATCTAAAGAATTGAGAGAAAGGTGTGAGATCAAAGCTTCCTATTTCGGTAGTTGAACAGCTGCTGTCGACAGGGACAGGAAATGGGAATGGAAGGAAGATTCAGATGAGATAGCAAGCACAGGAGCAAAGATTCCAGCTCTGGAAATGTTGGGTCTAAGACATAGAAAGCATCTTCCAGTGGTGATGTGCGGGACACAGGAGATATTACATCAGTGGGGGTTCCTTGATTTAAGGTATGTGCAGAAGGAGTCACCAACCTAAGAGAGGAAGAGTAGATCAAGTGAAGGGAAAATGAAGCATACTATAAAACCTAAAGGAAGCAGAAACTTTCAGAGTAGTTAAAAATAAAAGGTAGTTTAAAAGACCTTCTAGGATTTGGCCACTTAGAAGGTCTTTAGTGGACTCTGAGAGGGCAGATTCATGGAGAGATACGGAAAGAGACATCTCTCTCCTCAGGATAAAAAGAGGAGGAGGAGGAAGGAGCCAGGGAAGGGAAGCATTGGTTCCAGTAGTGAGTGATGGCAGAGAATGAAGTGGAAAAATAAAGGAAGGCAAGTTTGAGGGAGATGGAAGCTTGAAAGGGGTGTTCCTAGATTTTGTTTTCTATATTATTATTTGCATGCTTATTTTTCAGAGTTGCGATGGAACCAGGGTCTTGTACATGCTAGGAAAGTGTTTGACATTGGACCTGCACCCCAACTCTCTTTGCTTCTGTTTTGATATGATGATGGTGTTATCTGGTTATAAAATAAAGTAAATCAGTTGTCAATTCCTTCTCACAGTTTCTGTGATCTTATACACTAACTCAACATAAGACTGTTTTTGATAAATGAACTTGGTCTAGGTTCTAGTATAGTGTTTCCATTTAGGCCTAGCTTTTCTATTTCTATTATTAAGGAGAACTCTGTCTTAGCTAAGGTTTCTATTGCTGTGAAGAGACGCCATGATGGAAGCAACTCTTATAAAGGAAAACATTAAATTGGGGCTAGCTTCCAGTTTCAGACATGGTGCTGGAGAAGGAGCTTAGAGTTCTACATCTTTATCCCCAGGCAGCAGGAGACTGTGTCACTAGGCCTAGCTTTAGCATACTTCCTTCAACAAAGCCACACCTACTCCAACAAAGCCACACCTCCTAATAGTGCCACTCCCTATGGGCCAGGCACTGAAACACATGAGCCTTTTGGGAGCCATTCCTATTCCAATCACCACAAAGCCCAAATATGATCCCAGGATCCATGGCTACCCTAGAATTTTTGTTTGATATTGACCTAGGTAAAATGTGTTCTAAGAAGCACAGACATTTAAGACCAATATAAGAAATGACCCAGAGTTAAAATAAGATAGAAACAAATGCGTCCAAAGTGCTGAGGATGGTCCTGGAAAGTATTGGTACCAAGTGATGAAACGGAGCCAATAAACCTAGAGAGTGAAAACTCCTAGGGGGCCCTCAATCTGCTCCTTGCTTCTCATATTTCTGGGATCTATTGCAGGATGGGGTGGAATCAGCCTCTTTCCCTCCCTGCTCAAGACTGGGCCAGGGACTGATTAAGGACTTCTGAGTGTTCATCATGAATTCCACCTGACTAGTACTGGGACCTTCCAAAGCGGGGGAATAAGACAGAGGATTGACCCAGAACTATGGCTCCTCTATACTGTTTGCACACTGCACAACTTCAAAGCCTGCCTTTCAAATCCCACTCATCATATATTAATATAGTTGTTATGACAATGTTTTCTGGCATCCATTGAAGTGATGTGTTGAGGAAGGAGTGACATTTATTCTGCTCTGTTTCTTACAGTGGAACTAAGGGGCTTACTAAAGAGTCCTTTGCTGATCAACTTCTGTGTGGGAAGGGAAGGGAAGGGAAGGGAAGGGAAGGGAAGGGAAGGGAAGGGAAGGGAAGGGAAGGGAAGGGAAAGGAAAGGAAGGGAAAACATGTTAGATAGAGAGAAGGGCCACAGCAAGGTCTAACAAGGCCATTAACTGCCCTCTGAGGGCTCCAAACTAGTTACAATGGCCTCACATTGAACAGTCACCAGACTCAGGCCTCCTCTGGAATGTGACCTTCAGCTGTGAGCAATATCCAAGGAACAGCTGAAAGATGAGGCCATTCCCTGGCCCTGCAGGGAGAGTCCAGACTGCTTGGTCTAACACCTGCTACCAGGAGTTTATCTGTAATTTAAAATATCAAGTTTGAGAAAGCTAATATTTTCCTTTTCTGTAGCTGAAAAAATTTAAATATATGTAACAATTTGTTGCCATTTTAACACAAATAGTTCTTGGCACTAGGTACATTAGCATCATACAAGTATCACAGGCACACATCCTCAGAACTTGCATATCTTCCACAGCTGAAAATCTTTGTCTGTGACATATCATCTCCATCTCCCACCCTATCCCCTGGCAACCACCAAACCATGTGTGTTGTTCCTATGAAGTCTCTTGTAGGGAATAATGTAAGAAGAATCATACAATATGTATCCTTTCATGCCTGTCTTGTTTCACTTAGTGTCATGTTCTCTGGGGCACCCATGTTGTACCACGTGTCAATTTCTTGCCTTTCTAAGGTTGAATGGTGTCATGCATGCCATGTTTACTTCATCTATTCATCCATGAACGGAGGAATTTTTCTTTGTGTTTTTTTTTTCTAGTATGAATAATGCTATGTTGAGCATAGGTGTACAAATACATTTGAGTCTTTGATTTAAGTTCTTTTTGGTGTGTACCCAGAAGTAGGATTGCTGCTTCATATACTAGTTCTACATTAAATTTCTGAGAAGCTTCCAGAATCTTTTTCCACAAAGACTGCACATCATTTTTTATTCCCAGCAAAAATGTGTGAGAGCTCTGATTTCCCCACATTTTTTTTCTTTATTTTGTTCATTCTTCCTGATTCTTCCACCCTTTTCTCTTCCTTCCTTGGACTCTTTTCCTAGCCATCCCAGTGGAAAGAGACGAAGTATTATTTTATTGACTTGACTTGCATTTCCATTAAGACAAATACCTCTCCAGTTTTACATTTTTGGATAAACGACTGTTCAAGACTTTTGAAGCCTGTTTTATAGTTAGGGTTTTTGATTTGTTATTGCTAAGTTACAGAGATCCTACATATAAGCCAGATAGCAATCTCTCATCAGATACATTATTTTAAAGTGTTTTCACATTGCATGGATTACATTTTTTACTGCTGTTTTGTCTTCTCAGACATAAGAGTTTAAATGTTTCATGAAACTTAACTATATTTAAACACACATTGCCCATTCTTTTTATGCCTTACCCAAGAAATTAGTGCTAAATCCATATCCCATAGTTTTCCCTGTATATTTTCTATGAAATGTTTTGAGATATTTAGCTCTAACATCTAAGTGTATTTTGAGTTAATTTTTTAGATGGTAACTGATGAAAACAAAACATGCCCCTCTATCTGTGTTTGTGTGTGTGTGTGTGTGTGTGTGTGTGTGTGTGTGTGAGAGAGAGAGAGAGAGAGAGAGAGAGAGAGAGAGAGAGAGAGAGAGTTTAGTTTTCCTAGCACTACCATTTGTTGAAAAAAATAATTGTCCCTTTTCTATTAAATAGTCTTGGCACTCTTGTCAAAATTTTCTTGGCCCCATAAGCTGGGGTTTAGCTCACTGTAGTTCCATTGGTCTATACTCACGCCTTTATGCTGGCACCACACTAGTTTGGCAGTAATATTTTTTGAAGCAAGTTTTAAAATCATAAGATGAGAGAATGCAAGCTCATTTTTCTTTTTCAAGATTCTTTTGACCTCTCAAGGTCCTTTAGGATTCCACATGAATTTTCAGATGGATTTTTCTATTTTTGTAAAACCTAACATTGGGTTTTTATTAAGAATCATTTTTCTAATCTTTCCCGAGTTGCAGTTTGGCTCAGATCATCTTGGATATACGTATACTTTGAGATCTTACTTCATTGCTATGGGAAACCAAGTCACAGAGCACTGTGATCTGGGTATTCTGCTGATCTGGGTATTCTCTTCTTTAACATGCATATGGCAGGATGAAGCAGGAACAAATCATGCCACTCGGGCCATGGAATGTATGGTTAGCATTGGGCAATTACAGTGAGATAGAAAAAAAAAATACAGGTTTAAATGTTTCTTTGGTTCTAAGCTGAGTTCACATCCCAAGACACCTAACTTCCTGTTTTGTCCAAATAAATAAATATACAGAAACTCTAGAATAGGTGGTATAAAAGACTATGGAAATACTTGGAGAATCCATGCCAAGGTCTTAAAAAAATCACAAAATAACCAGGCGTTGGTGGCGTACGCCTTTAGTCTCAGCACTGGGGAGGCAGAGGCAGGCAGATAGATCTCTGTGAGTTCGATGCTAGCCTGGTCTCCAGAGCGAGTGCCAGGATAGGCTCCAAAGCTACACAAAGAAACCCTGTCTCGAAAAACCAAAAAAAAAAAAAAATCACGAAATACACTTTGGTTTTCAATAAAAGTCTAACTTACTTTTTGTCTCTGTCTTGGTTACTTTGATATTGCAGGGAGGAGGCACTATAACCAAAGAAATGCATAAAAGATAGCATTTAATTTGGGGCTCATGGGTCTAGAGGTTAGAGTCCATGACCATCCTGGAAGGGAGTTTGGCAGCAGGCAGGCAGATATAGTGCTGGAACAGTAGCTGAGAGCTCACACAATCCACAGTGTGAGGCAGAGAAAAAGAGAGAGATAACTGAGAATGGGGTGGCTTTTTGAAACCTCAAAACTCACCCCCCCCAGTGACATGGCTCCTCCCACAAGATGGTACTTTCTAATCCGTCTGCAGACAGTTCCACCAACTGGAGGACCAAGAATTCAAATGTATGAGCCTATGTGGGCCATTCTCATTCAAACCATCACACCCTCTCACTCCCACATATTCCTAGCAGGGAAGTGAGCTTTCACCTCTGGAAGCTTGACAATTCAAGGCCAAAATCACAGCTTCTCAACCTGTAGGCTCTATATATTTCATAAATGAACTTACATCTGTAAATTGTCTTTCCTTGTCCATAAAACTGGATTGAGACAGCAGCTGTCTTTCAGACTTACTATAATGTTGATTAAGATAATATTCTTAGAGGGCTTAGTGTAAACAGACACTTGTTTAAAAGCAGTATGTTGAACACTTACCACATTCAAGGCAGTGGGTAAGTAGTTGGGAAATAGAAAGAGAGCAGAATAGTAGGAGAGGAGTGAATAAGTAGATGTCTATAGACTCATTATGATAAGGTAAATAAATGAATACAACTAAATCAAATTTAATTGGAGTCATGGAAGAAATAACTACTATTCCTTGGTAAACAGTGACAGGAATAATTTACATGTGATCAGAGAAGGCTCCTGGGAGGAGGTGGCAAGTTGCAACTTAAAGAACAAGAAGTACCATTTGTGAAGAGCAAACAGAGATGCATTCCAGAGGTGTTCAGAGGCCCCTGTCCTCCGAAAAGTCTGGGTGATTCCAGACACTAATAGAATGCCAGAGTGGTCAGGATGATAAGAGGGGATGGGTTGCGACAGGGCAATACAAAAGAGCCACCACAAGGGCTCAAGGGATGAGTTTTCATTTCCTTCAAATTCAAGGAGAGCCTATTGGAGCATTTTTAGCAGTCCAGGGATGTGAGCTACCTTGGGGGAGTTTAATAACCAATAATCACTCCAGCTGCTGAGGAGAGGATAACATGTGGGGAGGCAGAACGGAGTGTAGGAACCCAATCAGAAGCTCCCACAGAAATCTAGGGGAAAGATGATGTGCCTGGGGAGATGGCGGCAGGGCATGGAAATGGCCTGATTTGTTGGTGGGTGTGAGAAAGAGAAAGGAGATGAAACATACAAGAGACAAGGGGGGAATTTGTGTGACGGGGAAACGGAAGACGACTCAGGTTTGGATGAGTGGCATCTCCCTGTGAGATACCCCAGATATCAGAGATATCTAATAGCAGAGATAGCAGGTTGGTGGCCAGACAAGAGTCTAGAGTTCAGAAGAGAGGTCACCACAGGACACAGGTATTTCAGAGAGATTCATTCGAATGAATGGACTCTAACCTGGGAGAAAGATCAAGTGACCAGATATGAACGAGGGTGGGAGAAGAGAAAATGACCCAAGTTCCAAATCTGAGAATCCAAATGGCACAGTGAGACTGAGATAGGACACAAGAGAAGCAGGAAGTCCACATGGAGAAAGTGGTGTCTTGGGACCCAGAATCTAACAGAGGCCACAGAGGGGTGCCCACTAGATTTGAAGATACTAGGGTGACTGAGAAGCTTAAGGAGAGCAAACAGACTCTCTGGGCTCCAAGTGGGTGCTAGTAAAGGCTAGCTGTAACCACCACAGCAACACTGGGCACCTACCCAGCTTTTCTTTGTGCTTCTGTGACAATAGAAACATGTTGGAGTGGGTCCAGGCCATCAGGGGCTCAGGCTGGCAGATCAGTCCATCTGAAGCAGGAATACTTTGCTGCTGCTGCTGCTGCCGCCTCTGCTTGCTTGTTGTTAATATGGTATTTTGCTTTTATTGAAGTGGAGTCTTACTAGGTGGACTGCAAAGTTGCAATCCTCTTGCCCCAGCCTTCTGAGTGCCTAAATCCTGGGATTGTAGGCCTGCATCGTCATGCGCAGCTGAAATTGGTCACATTTTTTAAGGACTGTCTAGGCCTTCTTGAGTTATTGCCATAGCAATTATAGAAGCCTAATGTTTTAGAAGACTTGGTAGATCAACAATTGGGCTAAGAGGCAAGAGGTCTTTTTCTTTCTCCTCCTGATATCTTTATTTCTCTAGCTTTATCATGCTCCTCCCACCCCAGGCCTGCTCTTTGGTGTGTTCTATGCTTGCACTACTATCTTTTATCACACACTGCTAGAACACCACTGGGCAACGGTTCCAGGATTAAAGAAAGAAGGGTCCTACTGGATCTCTCTGGACTCACCTGAATCTTTGGGGCCACAGACCATCCAGGAAGTCTGTGCTACTCTGTCTCCTGAAAATGCTTAGAGAAGGAGAGGAGGCAAGGAGATGAGAAAGCAAGATAACAACTTCCATATGGATATGGCAAAGTCATCACTCCACTCACTGACTAGTGTCAACAGCACCACTTATTTGCAAAAAGAACCGCACCGCTTCCATTTCCTCCTTGGACAGCCACTGTGATGCATGTCTTTTGAGGGTGTTAAAGAAAAATGGCGCCTCCAAGGATAGTGGTACTAGATCCTAAAAACCTCAGAGCTTCTTCAGCATAAAACAAGCCTCACTCAGGCCTTCTAAAGTAAGGCAGCCCCTCCTTTTTTTCGTCCTTGCTTCTTTACCTCTCGGATACCAAGATTTCAACTGAACTGGAGAGCTCACAGGAGTTCCCTGGAGACAGGATACTTATTCCAGCCACACTCCTAGAGAGAAATTCCTTATTACATCAGCCAGAGCTGTGGAAAGGGCCAGGTGCACTCAGGCATGGAGACTCCCTATCCTTGCATCAGCAAAACAGCAATCAAGAAGAAAGATCCACCTTAGCTGGTCTCAGAACAGAAAGGAATGTGACAAACACCAGACCACTAGCCCCTGCTATCCTTCAATGGCCCCTCAGTGCCGTACCATAAATGTCACTTAAATGTTTGTTGAAAGAATAGGATCCATAAACAAATCAACAAAGGGATCAAGGGTACTTTGTTCTCTGATTTGGGCCCAAGAACTCTTGGACAGCTCAATGGAAGCTGCTCAGAGCCTTGTCACCTCTCCTGACTCACTGTGAGCTGCTGGTGTACCCCTAGACTTGCCTTCCCCCCTCTGTTAACTCCACTCCCACCTCCCCTTCCCCTAAAGCTATCTTTCAAAGGAGAAGTCAGTGAACAGCTGCAAGTGTTTCTCCCCTGCATAAGCCCCTAGATTAGCTCCCATTTCCCTCAGAATGAACTCCAAGGCAGGGGTGGCTCACTGTGATTGGGTCCCTTCCTCTCTTCAATACCAACTCTTGCCTCTTCTGTGCTCTACTGTAGACCTAAGTGACTGCACCCATTTCCTGAATGAGCTGCCCCTAATACCTGCTAGTGGCCCCCTTGATTCCCATCCATCCACTAAGACTCAGTTAGGATGAGTCACTTCTCTCTTGATCCTTCCCATTGCTCACTTCTTCCTTCCTTCCTTCCTTCCTTCCTTCCTTCCTTCCTTCCTTCCTTCCTTCCTTCCTTCCTTCCTCAGGTTTGGTTGCTTTCCCCAGAATCCTCCAGGTTTTCACTTACATCTCACACTTACATCACGTGCTCTTGTCTTAGTGTGTGCTTCTGGCTTTGTCTCTTCCACTTTATCACTAGCATGTTGCCCTACATTCTGCAAGGAGGATTCTGCAACTATTTTGAATGAATGCAGATAAGTCATCAATCACTCCTTGGATATCTTGCTTTAAGTGTGTGTGTGTGTGTGTGTGTGTGTGTGTGTGTGTGTGTGTGTGTTTAAACAAATTTGTGCATGCTGTTCAGGGAATGAAATACACTGTATTGGCAATTTCAGATCTAGCAAGGAAAGCCAGGTTCCATCATTTTCCAAAATGTCCTTGGTCTCACCATCTCAGACTAGCCTCCAAAATTAATGATCTTTAATTCTGGGTTTTCTTATCTGTAATCAAGAACTTCTGCCGCTCACCAATTGCTTCTTGTTTAGTGTCTACAAAGCCCAGGTATCTTGATACCACACCCACCTTTACAGTATGTTCCTCTGGCATCAGGTCCCTCCTCTCAGTTCTAGAGTACCAGACGCAAGATCTCTCCAGAAGAGGTCTGCCTTGGCCCCAGATCCCTTGCTGCCCATTCCCTCCTCTCTTCTGCTTGGGTCCTTCTTTTCCTCCTACATATCACTGGTCTTTTCCCTTTGCTGATGAAGCTCCTATTAAATGGAGTGCCAAAAACCCATTGGGACCCCATCCCATCCTCTAATTTGCTAGATACTTCAGATTATTTTCCCCACAGGATTTCTAATCAAGGGAATGATTCCTTAAATTTAAAGTCACAGCATAGACTCACAGCATAGCACACCAGTTTGCCTGTTGATAATATTTTCACTCACTTTGTCTGCTAAAAATGCAGATTGCAGCCTCTCAACAGAACTGGAGGTGTGGAGTACTAAGCAACAATTCCTCAAGATCTTGCATTACCATTTAATCTTGTTCCTTCTCACCTGGCACTTGTACGTAATCCAGCTTGTTAATGTCCTTCTCAAATGTGATGCTCAGAGCAGAGCTTGATGGTCTAAAAAACATCTCACTGATGTCAGGGAGTCATGCTTCCTTATCTCAAGAGGCCAAAAATTGTCTCACACAGTCCAGGCTTCTGGAGGCCAGCCAATTGCTAAGCCAGAGTTGAAATTCTAATGCAGGATCCCAGAGATGGCTCCTTGGGTAAAGATACCTGCCACCAAGCCTGATAACCCGAGGTCCATCTCTGGGACTCACGTAGTGGAAGGAAAAAAAAGAGTTCCTCAAGTTATCCTCTCATCTCCACACATGCTCTTTGGCACATGGTTGCTCTCATGTATACACAATAAACAAGTAAGTTTAGGAATTAAAAAAAATACAAGTTGTGTTATCTAATCTTCATCAAACCCATCTCCTTATCTACCCATACCTTGGAAAATACAATAAAAGAAACTATACTGAAGAAAAAAAAGTGATATTAATGTTACAAAATAATTGTGAAAGGATCTTTTAAATAACTTAGTATATCATCTAAATATTTCTGTGTTTATTTATTCAAATATCACCTGTATTCCAGGACTTAATCTAGTCATGATCAGTTGATACAAACTACCTTCCTTTTCCTTAGGGGGAGAAGAAGAGAGGAAATAAAAAAAAGTTTTTGTATGCATTTCTGAGGATACCTACATATTTGTATTTGCCATTCGTATTATTATATGAAATTTAGCAATTTGTTCCAGGACCTGACTCAAGAATGTCTAGTCCTGCATTACTCAGCGTAAACTAGGCTCTGTAGAGATAGTGGCTAACTCCCAATCTACACAGCTTTAAAACTAACAAATTTGGGGCTATGGAAATGGCTCAGCAGGTCAAATGCTTGCTATGATACCGTAAGGATCTGAGTTCCAGCCCCAGGACACAAATAAAAAGGCTGAGCATGGTAGTACAAACATGTAATTGCAAGGCTGGAGAAGCAGACACAGGAGATCCGTGGAACTCACTGGCCAGACAGACAGCCCAAAATCCCAGGGAGAGACCCTGTTTCAAAAATCAAAATGGATGATTTGTGAGGAATGACACTCAAGGTTCACCTCTAGCTTCCACACATATCCAGACACACATACATTTGGAGATGTGGGGAGAGATGAGGGGAGGGGAGGGGTGAGGAGGGATGGGGAGAAGATGGAGGGGTTCGATCAAATTATTTCATGTAAATTCAAAGTTCTGATTTGTGCTGACGATGTCCACTGCATGCCTTTAAACTGCCTACCCACTACTTACACTTCCATTTCCCAAACTGAAACAAACCATATTGACATCCCTACCTTCAAAGGGGCAGAAGGTAGAAATGTATCGGGCCCAGTAGGAAAATCAAAATTACTTCTTGAACAACCATGCCCACCATCAGTCCCAAAGCCTACATTCTTTCCCACTACTCTATACTCACTAGAGGGGGAAAGATTAACAGCCTTCAAAGGGACTAGGGGCAGAGAAACATAAATCCCGAGAGTTGGGAGCCATTACCCATGAAAGATCAAAATCAGGAATGAAGATAAGTTATCTCTAAAATATACATGAGCATCAGTGAAGAATGGATGGATCTTTGTGAAAAGACTCAGGCTCATGCACAGATTTACAAGCCCCTGTAAGAACATGAAATCCTACAGGACTTTAACAACCAGGACTTGGTTTGAAGACCTATTATGTAATAGCCCATCTCTGGCTGAAATTTATATTATAGCAGATTTCTAAGCATAGGGAAAGAAGCTGCTCTTCTCTGCCTGCCTTTACTTTTGGTGTAAATGGGAATACTAGAGACTGAAGCTGAAATATTTTCACAATTAGCTAGAAAAATAAAAGTGATGAATATGCAGAAGAAAGCCCAACTTGGGAGGACAGCATTGTCCCCCACACAGACCTGGTAAGTCATCTGCTGAGCTGCATATTATGAAAATCCTTGAAAGAATCTAGACTCACACAACGCCTCACCTTTTCCTAGTTATAAATGTTGAGTCATGGGTGATCCAAATGAGCTCATTACTTGCTGTAGGCAACTTCTCCTACTGTTGTCTAGTAGATCGCACTTAGTCACAGACAAGCAAAATTACCCCAAAGCAGGTAGCAAATGCTGCTGAAAAGTTTTCCCAGGCCCTCCCTTCACCTTGAAACACACACACACACACACACACACACACACACACACACACACACACGCACGCACACACGCACACACGCGCGTGTACACACAGTGATCTGTTCTTCTCCACCTTAGGGAGAAAATTCTGCATTCAAAAACTGCTTATGAAAGTGTAGAATCCAAGGTTCCAAAATGATGCAACCACTTAGTAATAGGGCCCATCGCCTGGGTAAACATAGGCAAAGCTTCTTCATCAATAACCTGAAGATACTGGACTGTTTTCCAAGCACAGCTTCTCCAAAACGCACAAAATAAAGAGGCTTCCTTCCCTTTTAAAGAAAATGTCACCTGTTCAGCTGCTTGCCCAGGGCATGGCTGTCTGGCTCATAATGGAATGCAGTTTTTACATTCACATCTATTTTAGTCATTCACATAGCCCATTGCAATGCACATATTTTACTGTTATCTTATATTTCAGATGGTTCAAAAGATGTGCCTGTTATAAATAAACATGTGTGTTCTGTATTCCAAAGACAAACAAATACCAGAGACTTTCAATCTTTAACAAAATTTATTAATCTAAAATAATCAGTATTTTAGATCTGAGCACGGCTTTTGGCCTCTGTTCATGTGAAGAATTAGAGTGAATGCAAACAAAATATGATATCAAGATGGTATCCAAGAACTTCTAATGGATGTGAGCAGGTACACTGGGTAGCACAGATGGGTAGATAGATGACAGACAGACAGATAGAAAGATTCTTTTCTTTCTTAGTTAAGGCACATGTTTGTACTATTGGTAATTCATTTAAAAAGCCCTCTATGTAAAAAAAATTGAAAAGAAAGAAAGAAAAATCATTTTATTGTCCATTTTGGGTTTTTGAATCAAGGTCTCCATACACAGCTCATGCTATCCTAGAGCAGTGGTTCTCAACCTTTCTAATGCTGCAACCCTTTAATACAGTTCCTTATGTTGTGGTGACCCCCAACTGTAAGATTATTTTTGTTGCGACTTCATAACTCTAATTTTGCTACTGTTATAAATCATAATGTAAGAAAGTATCTTGTGTTTTCTGATAGTCTTAGGTGACCCTTGTGAAAGGGTCATTTGACCCCAAAAGGGTCACAACCCAGAGGTTGAGAAACCCTGGCCTAGAATTGCAATCCTGTCTTGGTCTCTGAGTGCTGAGGTAGAGCCCAGCGCTCTGGCCTGTTGCGTTGTTTGGGGCATCTAAGTGTTAGATGTAGTGTTGAGCTCTGGGTGGATTAGCCATATGTGAAGGAAGACAGACTTTCCCTCCTTTTTTTTTTTAAATAAAGAAGATGTTTGTACTGTTCTTTTCCATTTTTTTCTTCCTGTCACCTCTCCACGAGCAGAAGGGAACAAAGACTCCACACTGCCTGGGGTACCAGGTCTCAATGCCCTTTTCTGTTCTTCCTTCTCTTCCCATTGTACTAACCTTCATTTCTCACCGTTCTCTGGCATAGATCCTCAGTTATAGTTAAATCATTCCCCTCCTGCTCCTCAACACAAGCCCTTTCTTCCTTCATTCAGCCACTGAAAACAAACAAAATGTTACTGAAAATTTGCTTTGTGTGCCAGGTTGGAAGGTAGGGCCTGTAGAGAAATAGCATGCAGCTTTTGTCTTTATGGAGCTTGGAGTCTTGGGTGTGAGGATGGAGAGACAGGCCCATAATCAGATAATCACGGTATTGCTCAGTGTACCCAGGGGGCCCTAAGAAGGAAATCACTGTGTGTGTGTGTGTTTGGGGATGGAATGTATATTGATGGAGAGGTCAAGGACAGCTTCTCAGAGGCCAGCTGAGATGCTCACTGGACATTTGCCAAATGAGCAAGTGGGGAGAGGGTATTTTGGGCAGAGGGAACGTTCTGTACTAAAGAATGTTGTCTCGGCTCATATTGCTACTCTGTGGCTGTTAAACTCTGATTCATTCTCCTTTCAGACTAGCAACATAGTTCCTTAAGTCTAAGAGGAAACTTAGGAGATGATTCAGTCCGTTCCCCTCACTTCACAGATGTGAAACCCGAGCCTCAATGTACTGAGCTGTGGATCAAGCTTTGACCCATGGCCAACGCCCCACTAAGGGTATGCACAAGTGAATTGAATCTGGGTTGATTTTTCTACTGTAGGAATTTTTGTATTTATGGTGATGGCCAGAAATTAAGAGCAGTTTGTGTCAGAGAATCCAAGTAGAAAGCTTAGCCCCAACACTCTACCTGGTGACCTTGGAAGGGTTACCCTTGCTCACTGAACCTAAGTTTCTGGCTATGTGAGTCAGCATACTAACTAGGCCTTCTTCGTAGGTTTGTTATAAGGACTAGGCATGATAACATTTCAAGGCACAGGCACTCAATAAATCGTAGGGTTCTGTAATAAACCTTTAATACAGTGCAGGGAAGTTAAGTGATGGCACAGAGTCCACAGTCAAATTAAAAAGAGTTGTATGACTAATTAATTAACATTTCAATTCCAAGGTCTTTACCTGATCAAAAATTAGCATATAATTCCTTGAGAATCTCAGTTCTTTAATACCTGTGTCAGGCCAAATTTAAATGGAGATTTTTCTTCCCCCTAAGGTCCAGTAACCTCCCACACTATAATGAAGCCTAATTACTGTATTAGTATCATGCAATCTGTAAAATTGGTAGGTCTGAACTGTGTCCTAGACATCAACTGTTCTAGAAATAAAGAGACTTTTCTGATGATAGGGGTTATAATCTAAGACATTTTTACTGTGATTTGTGACACTAGAATCTGTAAGAAACTATGAGCCCCCATTATTGGTATTTGAAACAAGCTGAGGAACAAAATAGATGCCACTCTACTGAGAGAAACAAAAGTGAACAAAGAAGACATGAAATGGTTTTAGCTAAGTGAGTATAGGTAAAATAGAGCTTTGGAACAATGAAAGGCCTCCATAGATGGGATGGACTGTTCTCTAGGTAACATATGTTTCACAGATTCAGGGGTTCAGGAGATGTGAGACCCAATATCTTCACTCCGTGAAGAAGACATTTGACATAGGTGGGAAGCAGACTGGGCAGGGTGCTTCTAGAATACTAGTTAGCCATCTAAACATGTATATATTGGTCACCTATTATATATTCAGTCCCAAATCAAAGTGCTTGCTATACCATAGTCAGTAAAACCAATAACGTGTCTGTCTTAGATGTAACTGCGTTCCAGAGGACTGGTAGTCAAATCTCTCCATCGTAACCTTCAGTATTTGAAATCAAGGCAATGGAATGAGTCTTTCCCTTATGTATAGCAATATGTGCTTCCAGGTAGAAAATGAATTTCAGACATCTCCTTATGAAAATTAGGTAAGAAAAGTAGTTCTGAGTACAATATGTAGAAAAAATAAGAACTGTGAATACCAGACTAAGATCACCACAAGCCACAGTGGTAATGCTCAAATCATCAAAATCCTTCAAGATAAAGTTACAGGGCATGACTTAGACATTTGCCTGGCTTTTATTTTCTGTGCAGTTTTAGCCCCCAACCTTTGACTCTGTGACCAGCCCTGGTTTGAGTTTGGGTTTGAACAGCTGCCCACGCCGTCAGCACATCAGTGCATTTGAGTAATAACTCATGGGAAGGCATTTAAGAGCTTGCACGTCCTTCATAGACTAGAAGCAGAGAGAAATGAGATTCCATAGCAACAACATGTCACTCTAAATCATTACAGCCATTTCATGAACAAAACGAGGATCAAAATAGAAAATATGCAAAGAGTGGGACCAGCTTAGAGGACTGGATTGACTATTTGGTTGGGGGAGGGGAGAGGAGGGTTCAATCACTTTGGTTTGCTTATTTTTCCTAGGTAAACTGTTGGCTTCCAAAGCTGGGATTGCTTGTTATTTGTAACTTATTTTTTTCACTCAAAAAAGAAAGTCTCCTTTTCCACGTTCCTTGCATCGAGAATCAGGGTTGATGGAAACTGTCAGCTTGGTTTAAAATAAGGGAAGCTGAACTCTGCCATTGAAAACCTGCGCTGATTTGATTAAGGTTTTGCTTATTATGGATAAATATTGCAGCAGCCAAAAAGTAGCGAGTAAACATGCAAAGGGCTGAGCTGAAGACTGACCTCATTGTGGGGTTTTCTAATCAGCAGTTTTGGTTGAAAAAAAATGAAAATGGACCCCAAAATGAGCCCTCATGTGCATGAACACTCAACCGGCTGAGTGTGTGCTGGGTGGAGTAAATAGTCTGAGGCAGGGACAACTTTCCAACATAAACAGCAAAGGAAACCACTTGGAAATGACTTGATAAACTGTTAAATAATAACAGCTTCTCTGTTGGCTCAAGGCTGTGAGTGTTCTCAGATGGAGCAACATTCCCTGCTGAGTACCTGGACTCTGGTGCTTCAGCTCCTGCCTTTCTTTAGGAAGGATGGGGGAGGGGAGTTGAATCCCTCTGCGGAAAGGAAAAGCATTCTTGTGTGCACGTTTTTTAAGAACTATAAGCATCAAGTCTCTGATGCTTAGTTTTGCATATGTGTGTATTGTGATTTGGGGAGTTTAGATGCGAGTGGGCATGCGCATGCATGTGCATGTAGAGGGCAGGGGTCAACCTTAGGTCAACTTTGTTAGGAACCATCCAGTTTATTTTTTGACCAGGGTCTCTCACTGAGACCTGGAGCTCACCCATGAGCTAGGCTGGCCCTGAGGATCTGCTTGTCTCCACCTCCTCAGCGCTGATGAGAGCATGTGCCACCATGCCCCATTTTTACAGGAGTTCTGGGGATTGAAGGCAAGACCAAAGCTTAGAACAGCAAGTCCTTTACCAACTGAGCCATCTCCTCAGACAGTCAGGGCTCTGATTCTGAATTTCAGACAGTTTTGCTCTTATACTGGTGTGAACAACCACAGCTCTGTCTTTAAATATGTCCCTCCACCAGAAATGTTGAGTTGGGGGAAGAATAGAGGAGAGCAGGATGAGAGATACTATATTAGAGGGAGCCTTTAGAGGTCCGAGGAGAGATCTGGCCCTAGGGAGCTTTCCAGAGATCTACAAGGATGACAGGAACTGACAATCTAGGTAGAGGTGGAGAGGATAGCCTAAATTCCCTTCCCCGATAATGAGACTGATGACTACTTTTTATGCCATCCTAGAGCCCTCATCCAGTGAAGCAGAGGCAGACATCCACAGATATATACTAAACTGAACTCTGGAACCTAGTTGCAGAGAGGGAGGAATGAAGATCAAAGGGGTCGGTACCATGCTGGTGAAACCCACAGAATCAGCTGGCCTGAACAAGGGGGAGCACATGGACCCCAGACTGTTGTCTGGGAGGCCAGCACAGGACTGAATCAGACCCCTGAACACAGGTGTCAATGAGGAGGCCTCCGCACTCTAGGGGGCCCCTGATAGTGGATTAGTATTTTTCCCTGGTGTAAGAAGGGACTTTGAGAGCCCATCCCACTTGAAGGGATGCACTCTCGGCCTGGCCCAGGATGACGCAGTGGACTTTGGGGAGCCCCGTCATCATCAAGGGCCCTACCCTGCCTGGGGAGTGGAGGGTGGATGGGGTGGGGGCAGGTGGTGGGGTGAGGGGGAGGGTTGGGGGTGAGGGGAAGGAGAAGGGATTGACATGTGAAGCAAGCTTGTTCCTAATTTGAACTAATAAAAAATTTAAAAAAAAATGTCCCTCCATTTTGTTTTAGAGACCCAAGTTGGCTCTACTCTAAACAGCATGTCTTATTTCTGCTAACTGTTGGCTTTACTGTTGTCTGATGGGTTCCCCACCCCACACCCCCCCGAAATTTCTTTTGTTGGGCATCTCCGTCCTCCACAGGACACCCTGTTAGAAAATACAAGGGCACTGGGTGAATGCCCTTTGCTGCCCTGGAAAGTTCTTGCTCTACTTGACTCGACAACCCCAGGTTTCTTGATGGCTATATTACTTTGCCATTTTACAAGGGGATTGTGTTTCAAAAAAGCAGTCATTAAGTGTTTTTAGATAAAGAAGGGAGATGGATATTGTTTGTTTAAATTGTTCATCATCTTTATGCCACAGAGAAAAGAGTGAAACATATATTCCTTGCGTACCATGTATGTAATCTTGTTTAGTTTTATGGTAACAAGATATAGTACATTTTACCTACAATGACCAAATTTTACTGATTAAAGATAAAACAAATAAACAAAACAAAAACAAAAACATAACCCAAACCAAAAACACCCTACCTGACATTTAAAGAATTTACTTGCTTTCCAGTTTATTTTCCACAGTGTAATACAGTAGTCTTAAAAATAAAAATTTGGTGGGTCATAGATGGCTCAGGGGCATACTTACTTGTCAATCAAGCTGGTGATCTGAGATCAATCCTGGAACGCACTTAAAGGTGGAAGGAGAGAGCCTACATCACAACATTGTCCTCTGACCTCTACATGTGTGCTGTGGCACCTCTGCACATACATGTGCATATAGAATAGCAAGTTAAAAATTTAAAAATATATTTACTAAGGTATGGCAGAGATGGTTCCTGCTTGAGAACTCAGTGTTTGGAAGGCTGAGGCAGAAGGATTGATTACTCTGAGTTGGTCAAGGTTAGCCTGCACTCAGGGTGAGAGTAAGACCCAGTCTTAAATTTTAATGTTTTCAGACAAGAGGTAACAATAGGATTTTATTCCTCTATTTGTCTATAATAATGAAAAATTGTACAAAATACATGAGACTAAAATTTGTGAGAACTGGACCTCAGATAATGAAGGGAAGTGTTCCGAGGTAGACAAGAAGCCACTCAAAAGTTAACTAAAAATGCATTATGAAAGAGATTCAAAAAGCCTAAAGGATGTATGTGTAAGTCATCAGAGTTGGCAGAAAACAACTGGAAAGATGATGACTTTTTTGCAAATATCATGAACATTATAAACCCATGTCTTCATAATTCCAAATGAATTTCAAGTACAAAAGAATGAAGCCAAAACCACTCAGCACAGGACAGTCAGTTGCTTAACACCAGTAGTCAAATTGTCTGTTTAAAGTATGTAGAGAATCAAAGACATTACATATAGATGGGAAGATAAGTGTGTGTGGCTGATGTCTAATTAGAAGAAAAATTAGTGAAACACAATTTAAAATGTCCAAACAAATCAAAACCCTCTAGAACTCACATCCATCTGAAACCTCTTTGTTTTTCTCCAAAGCTACACAGGGCTTCTTTGTGTAGCTTCGGAGGTTGTCCTGGAACTTGCTCTGTAGACCAGGCTGGCCCTGAACTCACAGAGATCTGCCTGTCTCTGCCTCCCCAGTGCTGGGATTCAAGGCCTGCACCACCGCCTGGCCATCTGAAACCTCTTTAAGAACAAAGAAAAAGTAAGGCATCCCAGGGAACAAATTTACCATGAGTAAATAAATCTAAGCTACAAACAAAAGAGGCACAGAGTATCCGTCCATGAAAAAGTAGTCTCAAAGACTATTAAGAAATAAATTCACAGAAATGGAAACTGGAATAAGTAGAAAATTCCTTCTTAGACTATCAATCTTCTCCAGAAATAATTGGCCATTTAAAGTTTTTTAAAAGTCTCATGGTGATTACAACATAAAATACACAATAAAACTTGCACACAAATATGAAAAGAACGAGAACTGTACAGATGCAAGGATCCTACACTGCACTCGTTGTTGCGTATGGATGGGTACCAAGCATTTAAAGGTACCCATTTTACAAGGTTAGGAAGATGTCTCAGATGGCATATGCTTGCCTTGCATGTATGAGCACCAGTATTTGACCCTGGACCATGTAATAAAGCCAGTTGTGGTGAGGCTCTGGGGAAGCAGAGACCAGAATCTTTGGGATGCCCTAGCCATTCAGTGTAGCCTCATTGGTGAGCTTCAGGCAAGTGAAAGACTGTGTCTGAAAGTAGGTAGACAGCATATCTGAAGAAGATATCTAAACTTCTAACCGTTGAACACATATGCATGCATGTATGTATATACACACCCATACACTCATAAACACACACACACACACACACACACACACATATCTGCACAAAGAAGATGTATGAAATAATTAAAAGTACTGGCCTCTTTAAGAAAAAGAAAAGAAAAAATATCGAATGGACTAACAACAACAAAATCCCAAACACCAAGATGGTAGTTTCAATTCAAATATGTATGTTTTCAAAAAATACATAAACATGAATGGTCTAAGTATAGAAGGCCATTATTACTAGATTGAATAAAAACATCAGGAAGTATATTTTCTCTTTAGAAACACTCAAAACATAAAGATACAAATAGCCTTCAACTAAAAGAATGGGAAATGTCTACAGTCATCACTATATAAGATGTCAAGTCTCATTGGAAACCCACCATAACTAAAATGGAGTAGCAATGGTGTAATGACCGACTCACAGATCAAAGGATCAACATAGAGAGACTCCAAATATATCTATGCATGTATAATCCACTGACTTTGGGGAAAAATGAAGACATAGTAGTAGAGGAAGGAAAATCATACACACACACACACACACACACACACACACACACACACACACACACACATATATATGACAATGGGAAATGGAATACTCATAAGACAGTTTTTAAAATCAGTGACACCGTGCATTGGTTTCAATCTTAAGTGTCCCCCAAGGTTGTATAATACGGAGAGGACCCCAACCTCTTGTGCTGCTGAGAGATGGATGGATTTTTGTGAGGTGGGCCTCATGGAGGGAATCAGGCCATCAGAGGTATGACTTTGAAGGACCCCTGCCCTGACCCCTTCCCTCTCAGCCTTGCTGATGGGCAGCTTGGCTCTGCTTTATACTCTCACCAAGAACTTCTGCCAGCACAGGACAGAGGACAGCAGAGCCATCCCACATTGGATGGAAACCTCTGAAATCATGAGCCAAAGTACATCTCCTTTAAATCAGATTGCCCTGGTTTTTTGCTATAGTGACAGAAAGCTTCTTGAGATACACACATAGTATCTTATTTTAAAAAATCAACCTGGCTAAGTGTGGTGACACACACCTTTAATCTCAGCACTTGGCAGGCAGATCCCTGTGAGTTTTAGGCCAGCCTGATCTATAGAGTTCTGAGGCAGCTAGGCTATATAGAGAGACCCTGACCCAACACTCACCCCTAAATCTAATATGGCTCGTGTGTGTGTGTGTGTGTGTGTGTGTGTGTGTGTGTGTGTGTGTGTGTGAATATAAAACCAAGTCTGTAACATTTTCAGAAAAAAAATTGGTCTGTAAATCTTCTTTCCTTTCTTTTCTCCCCTTTCTTTCTGAGACAGGGTCTCTTGTAGTTCAGCCTAGACCAGAACTCACCATATAAGAACTCACTACACACACACACACACACACACACACACACACACACACACACACACGAGCCATATTAGATTGACAGTAAACTTGTGATGCCCATGCCTAGGCATGTGCCATTGTGCCTGACTCCAATCAAAGACTTCTTAGACACCTAAAACACGACTTTTGAAGGGACAAACTCCTGAGTCAGGCTTCACAGTAGAAGCACCTGCTATTCCCAATGTTAAGTGAATGAGAACAACAGAGAAAAGAGTTGTAGATTCCATGTCTGAAACCAGCGTGTCCTCACACAGTGTAAAGAAACTCCAGACAACCTTGCAACAAAGATTCAAAAGAGATACTTTATCAAAGAGCTGGAAGGCATTGACCTCATCAGTACCAGTATCTTTTGGAAAATGCAAGTTAAAACCATCAGAAGGAATAATTGAACATCTTTTAGAATGTTTATAACTGGAAAGACTTGACATATCAGGAAATCCCCTTAGAGAAGCTGGTACTTTCCTGCCCTGATGTAGGTGAAAAATGGCATAAGCACTTGGGCAAACATCTTTTAAAATTTTTTTTTTAAAATTTTTTAATTTTTAAAAATTTTTAATTGTAACATACATATGTATGCATGTACAATTATTTACTGAAAATTATAGGACAGAGGACTGTGTGGTAACAAGACGACTGACTGCAACCATGGATATTTTCAAGTATTAACCATAAATTTACCAGTCAGTACATTCTAAATTATCTAAAATCAATTACCATATAGCAGCATTGTGATATGATTTCAATCTTAATTGTTCCCCAAAGATGTGCACTGAAGGTGTGCTCAACCAACCTTGTGTGTCATTGAGACATGGTAGAACCCAGGTTTGCATAAAAATGTTCTGAGTGATTTTATTTGTGATTACTAACAGTCATTCTCTATCACTGAACCAAAACACCTAGAAACAATTCTAATATCTCCCAGTAAGTAAATATATAAACAAGTCGTGGTGTGTTAGTACAATGGAATACTATTCAGCAGTGAAGAAAGAATAATGTATCACTCAGCATAAATTAATCTCAGAATAACTATGTTGAATAAAAGAAGCCATGTGAAATGAGAGCATTATTCATGATTACTCACAAAGTAAGTTCCAGAAAATTCAACTGTAAGGAAGTGACATAAGGCAGATTAAGTGGTTGTCTGGGATGTGGTTAGAGACTGTTGTCAGGTAGTAGGTTAAGAAAAAGAGGAATTCAGGGAATGTTCAATGTATTCATTATCTTGATTCTGTTGATGGTTTTATGGCTTTTGTACATATGTTAAAACATATCCAGTCTTATAGTTTAAATATGTACAGTTTATTATAGATAAGTCGTACTATAATAAAACTGTCTTTAAAATAAGCCAGAACAGCTAGCTCCTCTGCTTACAGCTTTGAATGAGTTAGTTCATTTCACACTTAGAACAAAGTGCCAATTTTCTGCTGTAACCTGGTGGGAGCCCAGCATTGTGATGGCTTCCTAGTACACTTAGTCCATTACTAAAAGGACTCAAGTGACCCATGCTGCTTGTCTGGGATCTTTAGACACACCCAACTGTCTTCCACTAGGTTGCCTCCTGGTACTCAGTACATCATCTGGTCAATGTCCTTTCACCAGAGAAGCCTCTGGTGACTGCTGTGTTTAAGCAGACAGCCCTCTGATGACTGTGGAGCCTTATTCAGTTCCAACACTTGCACATTAAAATCACATACAGGTAGGCTTGTGTCTGATGTGTCTCTCCCACTAGGCTGTGGGCAGATCTTGGCATCCTGCATTATCCAAGACAATGGTGTGTTCCTGTCCTTCCAGCTCATGTTCATCAGGATACCAAACCATGCCCTGTTTCCACTCCTCTCCTGGTTTTTCATACCATCTATCTTCAGGAGTGACAGTACATCCAGTCCCAAACAAATTAATAAAAATCAACAACTTTGCACATCTTTGATTCACAACAGCTGGGATTCGGGGCAGAAAACAAAGATGTTTTCCTATTTATATTGACCACGGGAATTGAATGTGATGAAAGGTACAGACTTGAAGTTTTGAAAATTGTATAGACCTACCCATCACCTTAAAGATGGAGAATACTCATTTCTTCCACCTGCTAAGTTCCTTTGACCCCTTTACAGTGAAGACTTCCTTTACCCATTGCAACTGAGAGCAATCACTTCCTCTCATTTCCACCCATCAGTCCCCTGGTTTATCTGCTACTGGAACTTTCATTTATGGAATTCGACTTTTATGCTAATTTCATTCAATATAATGCCTTTGGGCTCTGCCCATGCTAGTCCACCTGGTAACACTTTGTTTTTTAAATCCCTGACCATTGTACCCTCATGCCTCAGTTTGCATATGTTCTCCTAAACTTCTGTGGGCTCCTAGACTTTGTATCTCTGTGCTTACCATCACAGATGAAATGTTTTCGTAGCTGTACCAGCCAGAGAACAGTCTCATCAGCACTGTTTGAAAGACAGTTCCAAACATCCTACACCCTTACATCTCTGAGATAGCAATCTTACAGGTTTTAGTCAGTCTCATGAACCTGAAGTGGCAACTCTTTGAGATTTGGATTTCCACTTCCCTGATGATTGCTGATGTTCAGTGTCTTTCTGTGTGCTTTTTGGACACCTGTATAACTCATTTTAAGAAGTGTTAGCTCAAGTGGTTTATCCATTTGATATTGGATGGTCAATATTCCTGTGGTGGGCTTGAAAGATTTGAATGTGTTCTATACAAGCCATCAGACAGGTCTGTGAACCAAGATTATCTTCTTTTCTTCTGTGATTTGTGTTTTTGTCTTCTTAATAGTTTCTTGGTCTGTTTTGTGTTTTTTTTTTTTTTTTATCTTGTTTGTTTTTGAAACAGGGTCTTAGGTAGTTCAGGCTGGCTGGAACTCTCTATGTGGCCAAGAATGACTTTGAACTTGTGATTTTCTGGCCTCCTCCTCTCAAGTCCTTCAGTTACAAGAATGGGTTATCAGAGAAAGCCCAACTGTGTCTTTTGAGAAGTCTTTTATGTTAACAATGTTCATGTTATCATTTGCAAAAAAAAGTTTTTGAGAATAAAAGGGTGGGTCCTAAAGTTATTTGTATATGAATTGTATTTTACAAGATACATATCTGAGTTTGATTAATTAGTTTTGTTATTAAACAAATTTATGTGCGTACAAAATGCATACTGATCATTCTCACTCTTCGTCATCTCCATTTTCCTTACTACCCATCTCTGCCTCTCACCTTCCCTACCAATCTCTTTCGCATGTTTTCATCTATCCATTTTCTTTTCTGTGACTCTGTAATGGACTCCTAGACTTTAAAGACCCCAAGATCTTAGCACAACTGACTCCATGTTGGAAGTATCATTCAGGTCATAAAACTCAACACACAGATAACATCACTTGCTAAATAAAAACAGAGACCAAATATATCAAAATCTATAGTTCTGGGAAAGTACCTAATTTTGGCTTCTGTAGTTTCACTTCTGGCTATCCGTTCTGATTAGCTGAAATATGTCAGCCAGGGATATAGTTTTTGTACTTAAAAGCTCACCCTAAGAAAGGCTCAGGGTACACTAGGACCCCAAACACCCAGTGTAGTTGCTTGCCCGCTAATAAAGACTTTCTATTAACTTAAACCTGTGTCTAAGTAGTCTTTTCTGGGGATACACTGTTGCTTTGATCTGCTGCTTTGTCCAGCTGAACTTTCTCTTGGGGCACAGACCCTGGCAGACAAACTGGATGTAGCAAGCTCAGTTTATTTTAGGAAGGAGGAACCCTTATATACCCCCACCTGCCTGGGGAAGGGGACGCTGCAGTGCTGGCATCAGGGTCTTTTGTGGCTGCTGGAGGCTGGTTCAGGTGATCTTGTCCCATGGCACGGCAGCTGTTGCTGGGGGCTCCCTTGGCAGACCTAAGTTGGTTCAATTTGGGGAGGTTATTACTGCATGCTCAGATAGCTAATTTAGTGTGGTTTAGTCCTGCAAGGGGCTGTTGGCCTCCAGGCTCTTTGTGCCTGGGCAAATATCCCCCACAGATACCCCACAAGAATCCAGTGAGTTTAATGAGGGTTGGAGCTTTCCCGGTGGGTTCAGCTATGGGTACACAACTGAAGACAATGACTCCTTTCCTCCCAGAATCTGTGGATAGCCAATAGCTAAGGGGCAAAAGGTACAGTCCTGTGATCCTTCTTCCCTGTCCATGACTGGTTGTTGATGGGGTAATACTGTGGGCTCAATGCAAGTAACCACTGTTATGATCATATGGTTGTGCTGAGTCTAGAAGATGTCATCATACAGCCCTTCACTCTATCTTCCAGCTCCCATACACTTCCCACTGCAGTGTTTCCTGAGCCTCAAAGAGGGTAAATGTGTAAGCATAAATGTTTTAACTGGGGATGAGTCCAATCAGAAAGGTAAGTCCTAAAGTGACTTGGATTGGCACGTGTTCCATGCACTGTGTAGAGCTGATTTTCCTTAGTGTGCATGGGGACTGTTCAGGGACTACATATCCTTTGGGATGAAGAGTAGGAGTTTAGAAATTGATAGTGAAGAATCAAAGAAAGAAAAGAATTCAGTCCCAACCATGGGCTGAGCCACCAATAGTGGCTAGTGATCACCAATAGTGATCAAAGTTGATACTTTGATCAACACTTTTGAGCCCAGAGCAGAGGCTCCCGTGTTCCAGGGAAAACCCAGGACTAAGCTTAGAAAGAGTCCATAGCAGGAAGAGGGGTAAGTGGAGGACACAGATGGGTAGGGCTTCAGGAAGCCTCTAGAAGGATTGTAACTCCAAAGATGGATGGAGAAAACAGACAGAGTTCTCAGGTTATAGGGGCTGGAAGTGTAGTTCATCTGGTTGAGTACTTGTTGGTCTTATGTGGGGTCTTGAGTTTGATTCCCAATCCCAGAGAGAGAGAGAGAGAGAGAGAGAGAGAGAGAGAGAGAGAGAGAGAGAGAGAGGAAGAAGAAGAAGGAGGAGGAGGAGGAGGAGGAAGAGGAGGAAGAGGAGAAGGAGGAGGAAGAGGAGAAGAAGAAGAAGAAGAAGAAGAAGAAGAAGAAGAAGAAGAAGAAGAAGAAGAAGAAGAAGAAGAAGAAGAAGAAGAAGAAGAAGAAGAAGAAGAAGAAGACAGAGAATGTGGGCTAACTCAACACAGCCTGGATTTGAAGCAAATATGACTCAAAATGGTTGTGCCTGGAGTCGAAAGGTCATTGTGACCATGGAAACCCAAAGAGTGAGCTAGTAAGAGTAAGAGTGAGAGTAAGAAGCAACAAGACACACAGTTGGGACTGGAGCACAGAGCACTATTGGAATGGAACCCCATTATCCCCTGGAGCTCCTGGAACTTTAATGACCTCACATGCAAAGGCGAAAAGATGAGCCACCCCTGAGATGAGTCTTCATTCCACAGTCCCTGGGATTTTTTAAGGATTATATTAATTTTTTCATTGTGTGTGTGTGTGTGTGCTGCTTGCAGAGATCAGAAGATTTCCTTGGAGCTGGCATTTCAGGTGGTTCTGGGAACTGAACTCCAGGCTTCTGCATGAGCAGTTGGCACTTTTCTCTGTAAATCTCTAGACAGCTCCACCCTCAGGATTCATGACAGAGGACTGACAACATGTGTAACCTAAGCTCTTTAAAACCAGGACCATTCTGGTATTGCCATCAGTTTATGTTCAAGTGACAAAGCCAGGCTCAGAGTAGAAAACCAAAGCCAGGTATACTTTGGGCTAAATGGAAGAAAAAGACAATGGGTAGAGTGAGGTTTGTATGACCTCAAATTCCCCAGTTTTCTGCCTCCTTGTGCCTCACTTCCATGCTTAGTACATCCAAGGACAAGTCGGCCCTGTGCTTGGAACACAGAGCAGTGGGAACAGGCATTTTCTATTCCCTTTTGTTTACTGATTGGTAAGCAATTATTTTCTTAAATCTGCTTTTATAAATAGGAGGCTATTTTATTTACTAAATCTATCCCTGGATGCCACATCATCTAAAAAATGATTACTTCTGTACAATTCAATATTCGAAGCTCTTTTCTTTACTCATTTTCTTCTGGCTACTGCATCATTCTCTGGGAGCTGAAGGTTTCTTTCTCTCTCCCTCTTTTTTTCTTTTTGCACTTTAAGTAAAGAACAACACTCATTTGGTTCATTTATTTGCTACTGCTGCTGCTGCCGTTGCTGTTTCTTTCATATTCTATGCCTGGCATTCCCAGGTCTCGATTTTTAAGAACAGCAAATAGCTGCCTGATAAAAGCTGAAGGACAAAGGGGAGAAGGGGGGAGTGGAGAAGCACCAGGTGTCTCAGTCTGGAAGGGCATCAAAAGGAGGCTGGGGCCTTCTGTGATGCTTTAGATGAGACAGCTGAGGGCTACTGAGGAGAACTGGCTTTTGAAGCAGACCTCTTGTCACACCCAGGCCCTCCTACTTCCAGGCTGTGGGAACTTAGACCTCTAAGCTGTTACTGCTAAGCTTCTGTTGACTTGCCCCCAGGAGGGACATTAGGTGGCACGAGCTTCATAGAGAACCTGGCACATGTTAAGCCCACAATTCTCTTTAGCTTTTATCTGGCATGCTGAAAGTGGACGAAAGCAGAGGCTTAATGTTCCGTTTCTCATAGAGAGCCATGGCTGAGTCTGCCCAAGGCACATTCGGTAAGCATTGCCGTGTGCCAGGTGCTAGGCTTTCAGGAATCAAAGGCCCAGACCCAGGCACCTCTTTAAACACACATGAGAAGGATCAGATGGGAAATCATTCCCAGAACACCACATCTTTGATGGTGACTTAAATGATGCCTGAGGAGTTGGAGGAGGTTGGCCTTCCCCAAGGAAGGAGGGAAAAGCCCCCAAACAGAAAATCTCTCAGGCCACACTTGGATTTTCTTTGCTGTCTGAAATTGAGTAGAGACATGTTCTGTGGGTGCAACAGGGCCTCAAAGGAGCAAATGAGCCCTGACTTTGCTACTAGATCTACTGAGGGGCCATGGGCTCACAAAGTCTAGGAGAAAAGAGACCTAAATCTAGGCCAGAGCTTACTGGCTGATGGAAGAGCTGCCCAGTAAATCTTCAAGCAAACATAGCTTGAGAGAGGGAATTCAAGGCAGTTGATTGTGATTGTGTTCAGAAAACATTCCCCAGTTGATCCTGCTAAAACCAAAGGTATTTAAATACAATTCAGTCAAAGCTAGGCAGCTGTCCTAGAAGCCTATTTGTTTCTTGTTGGTTTAGTTATTCTTCTGCTAAAGAAATCATCTGGAGGGGATGAAGACACAGCATCCAGACCCAGTGCTATGTGTGGGGTGGGGTTGGGGGGTAGAGGTCACTCAGGGCAGCTGCAACAACAGAGCCAGGATGACACTGAGGAGCAGAGGACACTTTGAACTCACTAGTGAGACAAAGGATTGGAAGCTGGAGAAGGGGCAACTTCTTTCCAGGGTGGGGCATGGCAGGTAGAGATATGACCCTGTGTCATGCCATTTGACAGAGGCATTAGAAAGAGTCCTGCAAGCTGTGATAACTCAGGCAACGGAAGTGACCTTTAAGAATGATGACACGAGCATCCCAATTATAGTCTTTTCTTTGACTGCTGCTAAATGCCTATGAGATCCCAGGAACCAACCAAGAGAAGCTGATCCCACACCAGGTGGATTAAAGAGCCTAAGCAGGGAGGGGAATCCACCCTTGTAGTTGTTAGAGGAAACAGGAAATACAGCTCCACTGTAGTAGGGTCCCCAAAGGAGCTTTCGTATTCCAACTGACAAGCCTGGCCTGTACCCCTTATTATGATTTTCTTTTGACACTTTCTATACTTCTTAACCGCATTAACTCTGAAATCCACGGTACAGATTTTTGGAGGTTCTTGTCTTTTCTAGACTTCATTCCAAATGACTTAAAAAGGCTTTTGTGAAGGCTCAGGAGACGGCTGAGTTGGCAAAGCGCCCACTGTACAAGCACGAGGGTCTGAGTTAAGATCACCAGCACCCACGGAAAAGACAGGCCTGGATGGCACTGCAGGCCTATAACCTCAGCACTGCAGAGGCAGAGAGAGGCACACTGGAGAGCAGGGACCAGGGAGGATCGCTGTTTGAAGACGTTAGCATGTGCTTGAGGCTATGGACACGTAGTTCACCTGCACTGATGTGCACATGTGTGTGGAGGTCAGAGGTTGACGTGGTGGTTGGTTGGGGGTGGGAAGCTTTCTTAACTTCTCTTGACCTTATTTTTTTGAAACAGGGTATCTCATTGAACCTGGTGATCCAATATTGCATGATTCTAAGGAACTCTTAATATACTGATAGAGTACTGTGGAATTCCCATCATGGAGTTCCTAATGCACATCTTAACTATGATTTGCCCACCAAACCATACATCTACCTATTCATTCATTCTTCAAATGCTTATTAAACACTTACCACTCACCAGATACTTGTGTAGATGCTGAGATAGGGTGGAGAGTTGAAGAAGTAATGATCTTGGTCTCAAGGAGCTGACATATATATGTATGTATCTCAACAGTTGTTGTTTCCAAGGGAGACACCATCAAAATATAAGTAAGACAAATAGAATAGATATAACTTTATGAAGGAAACAAGAACTGAAATAAAGATTAAAGGGAGGCAAGGTTATGCAATCTAATGAAAACTTCTTGAGGACTGGGGAATAGCATAAAACGGTGTAGCCATTTTGGAAAGCAAGCCAGTGACACAGCCAAAGATTGAATACCTGAGTCCCTGAGGGGAATTCTGTTTCACTTCTAAAGCATTTGTGCCAGAGATATTCTTCCTTATGTCTACAAGGACATGCTATTCAGGATGTTCACAATGGCCATGCTTGTGAGAGGAGGTATCTGGGGGCATTACTCAGGTGGACAACTGCCATGGATTACTCTAGAACATGAAGACATAGTGAATGGGGCACAAACAACATGGCTGGTTCTGAATGGTCATATTGAGTAGAAATGTGTGAAATAAAATATGGATCAATGAACTCTAAGAACACGAGAAACATTGTGGCATTATTAAGGATATATCTAGCATCAGGATTGTCTGTGAGGAGACAAGAATGAGAGTAAGGGTTGGGAAAAGAAAAACAAGACTGAAGAGTTCTGTCATTGGAGTGCTACACACTGAGGAGTGTCAATGACTTGAGCTTGTGATCTCTCTAGATGAAAACAAAGCCAAACAGAAGGCAAGATGGAGCTAGTCAAGGTGGAGATGGTGAATGGTTGGAGAAGATTCAGGTTCTGGAGGTTCTTGGGTGTGCTAAAGACTTCCCTGAAAGATGGCAGACTGATTGTTCCTTCAACATTAATGCTGAAGTGTAAGAGACATGGGACAAAGGTGGGGTCACAGGCAGGAGCTTGCTGATCAGGGAGAGCCTTTAGGAGAAGCTCCTTTCCTGCCTCCTGCCCCCAAAAGTATGAGGCCACTACAGAATGGCAAGTGAAGTGACAGTGGGGTTTTGTTGTATTTATAATAAATCTTGTTCTGTGGAACAAAATGTATCCAGGAGAGAACAGAGGGAAACCAGATACCACAGTGGTCAGCTGCCTGTGTAAGCCTAGTGACATTGGTAGCCTGGCCCTGGGGAGACACATCATAGGAGGGAATATCTGAACTTAGCTTAAACACAGACATTATCTGTACTCAATTACCCACTAGAAACAACTCCACAAACAAAAACAACCCCAAACATGCACACCCACACAAGCAAACTCCAATAAAAACACTGCAATACATCCAAACATACACACTCCTACAGCCATCCAAGCACAAATACCCTCACACAACAGGGACAGACAACCCAGCACAAGCACATCACCACACAGACAAACCACAACATATCCACACCACAAACACATTTATAGACAAATACAGACAAACATACCCATACACAGTCACCTTCACACAAATATACCCACATAATCCAGCATAGACACATACCCACAGAGTCATCTCCCTACAAATACCCACATCACATATACATTCACACACAAATGCAACCACACAAACACATCCCTATAGAAAGTCACTCAGACACACTCACCATAACACCTATACAAGCAAAGATACCCTGCCCACAAACCCCACACAAACACACAGCCACACAAGTATGTTGTGTGGGTTTTGTGTCAACTTGACACAAGCTAGAGTCATTCAGGAAGAGGAAACTTCAACTAAGAAAATGTTCCTACATAATTGGCCTCTGGAAAAGCCTATGGTGCATTTTTCCCCATTGATGATTGATGTGGGAGGGCCCAACTCACCAAGGGTAGTGCCAACCCTGGGCTGGTGGTCCAGGCTGAGCAAGCCATAGGGAGCAAGCCAGCAAGCAGAACTCCTCCATGACCTCTACTCTAGTTCCTGACTTAAGTTCCTGTCACGATATCTCTGGATTTCATCTTACAAGTTATAAGACGAAATGACCTCCCCCAGTTGTTTTTGATCAGTGTTTTATACAGAAATGGAAACCCTAAATAAGGCACACATCTACACTAACACACCACCACAAAATGCATCCAAACACCTATATACTCTTACACCCAGCATTCCTGGTCCATCACTTATTCACTGTGTGACTTGGGACAAGTCACAACTCCGATAACTCAGTTTCCTTATCTATAAAAGATGCATAGCTATGGGATCTCATTTGTAATTGCTTGGTGTATTTAGTTTCTAATATAGGTACATGCTCTATTAAAGCTTGCTACTATCGTCCACACTAGCTCCCAGCTGTTGCTTTACTTAATGTGCCCAGCAAAATCCAGTGCTGAATTCCCTTCCAGCAGAATCCTTTCTGATAAGCATCAGCTAAGGATCCTGTTGCCTTCCCAGCCCCCACCCTTCACTGATCGAACACTCTGAACTCCCAAGTTGCTGAAGCATGAGGTAATGCTTTTCATAAACTTCAAAGTATGTGCATAGCCCAATGCTGCCCAAAGAAACAAGAGTCTTTACTGTAAACAGTGCTGGAATCTCTCATACAGTCCCAGTGCTTTCAAAAAATGTCACCCACTACTTCAATGAGGCTATCTTTCTAACCCTCTTAAGAGGCCAAGAAGAGCCTAGTAACCTGGTAGTAACTGGGAGTGGTGAAGCTTCCAGTTTCGCTGACACATGACACACACTATAGGTGTTTGTGGTCTGGCACTCTGCTTCCCACTTGCTGGATAGGATAGTTAGTGTTAGGTTTCCTTATCCCTCTCGCTCCTCTTCCGTCCAAACTTTTGGACAGCACAGCCTTTTATTTTAAGAACACAGCCCATTAACACTTTCACAAGAGGTTCAGGAAATGAATAGAATAAACCTTGGTCCTCTCTGTTAGTGCATTTTGAAAGGGCTTTCAATCTCAATGGTCTCTAATCCATTGACTTAGAGGGGTAAAACACGTGTCAGAAGTCTATGAGCTAGACCTAAGTGATCTCCATTTAACCAGCATTTCTTCCTTCCCTTTCCCTCAGAAAACCAGTGCCTAGGTTGTCCTGGGCTGGGCACTTCCTTGGTCCTGCCTCAGTCTCTCACACCATCTCCTTCTCTCCCTACAGGTTCCATCCATACTTCTTTCTTTCTGCCCATGGCTTCTCCAACACCTAGGTGTGAATAGTCCAGAAATAAAGTGGACCCCAGGAAGAACTGAGCCTCTGGGTAAATAACTACATCTCTGCCTTTCAAACAGCCGTTCTGATGAGCACACTGTCTGGCTCTCCAGAGACCTGCTGAGATCAAGGCCCAGTTGCCCACAAGTGACTAATGCCAACATTCACCCTGCATTGCTTTCCTGCATTTGCTTTCTTTATGCCCCTCTCATTCCCTGCTTTGACTTATCCATATATACTACCTCTTTCTGAAGTGAGGAGGGTAGGATTCAGCTTACAACGGCACCAACACCCAATATGCTGCCACCTGGCTGCTTAATTTGATGCTGTGCAAGGGAGGGTTGGCATGGTGACAGGTTACAATGTTTTTAAAAAATGGAAATTTGCTATTTATTATTTTTACATGTTTTTAATTGAAGTAGAATTATGTCACTTTCCCTCTTCCCTTTCCTCCCTCAAGCCCTCCCAGATATCCCTCCTCCCACCCCTCCTATGCCCTCTCATTCTCAAATTGATAATCTTTCTTTGATCATGATTGCCACACATGCATATATACATGTGTGTGTGAAAATATAAATACATAAAAATATAACCTATGGAGTTCACTTTTGTTGTTTGTGTATATTTGGTTTCATGGCTGACCACTCTGCATTGGACAACCGATAAGGAGGCTTTCCCTGGGAGATGTCTTTCTCCTTAGCAGTCTTTAGTTGCCCAGAGTTCCTTATCCAGGGGTAGAACCATACCTTCTGCGTGTCCATTGATATTGCCATTGTTCTGCTATTGTTTATACAGCCATTTCTAGAAGAGACTGCTTTACACAGGGTTCCTAATATTCTGGCTCAAAGTCTTTCTGCCCCTCTTCCACAATGTTTCTTGAGCCAAAGATACAGAAACTGTGATATAGATCTACCCACTGAGGCTGGGCTCACCATGACTTCTTGTGTTCAAGTGTGAGTTTCTATGATGGTCTCCATTTGCGGTAAAGAAAGGCTTCTCCAATGAGGGGTTGTAGTTACACTTGTCTGTGGGTTTAAGGATAACATTCAGAATGTAATAAAGAATTATGCTGTGTGATTGGTAGTGTTGGTAGTAGATTCTTTCTAATGTCCATAGCCTTAGTAGCCCTAGGAATCTGGCTAAGTTTTCAGTACCAAGCCTGATGTCCCTCTTGTTGAGTGGGACTTAAGTGCATTTAGACAGTTATAGGTTACCACCAACATGTGGGTATCACTTATTGCCTATTGTCATGCTGGTCATTGCTTGGTAGATGTAGTAGCTGGGTAGGACTGTTTAAATGCTTTCCTCCCCTGGAAGGAGTGTTTTCTGGTCCCGTGGAAGTTAGACTACAGGAAAAAGGTTTCCATGTCAAATCTAGTTCAAATCATCTAAGTTTTGTGCCCTAAGTGTGTGGTGTCTTCCTCTGGAAGGCCCACCTTCACCCCATGAGAAGCCACCACGGGATGCCTTGGCAGGCTATATTGTTTTGGGAGTCACTTGGACTATTTTGACCAACCAGACCAACCATTTAAAAGGAAGTTTCTCATGCCTGGCACTGGCTTTTGTTACTCTATTGTTCGTGTGTGTGTGTGTGTGTGTGTGTGTGTACATACATTTTAGATAAATATAAAGTAAGGAGGCTTTATCAAATAATCTTTGTGTTCTTTGTAAATAATTAGCACAAATCAAATTGTTTGAAATTTAACACAACTAAAATGTATCATACCTTGACTAGTGGCTAGTGCAGTGGCAAACTTTAGGGAATGACTCCTTCTTGAGAGGAAAGACTCATATGCATAGTATCTGCCATGTACCACCAGTTCTTGTAAGAAAGAACATAAGAATTACTCTGAGCATGACAGGTTCCTAGGATGAAGGCGCACTAATGTTCAAAGAAATGAGCTATCTGAATTCATACTCTGCTCTGTTACTTCTGAGCTGGATAAATCACACAAGTCCATTAAGCTTCAATTTCCTCCATGGCATGCAGAAAACTTGGGATTATTGTGCAAACTAAATGGAAAAAGTATTTAATAGTCTTGTTATGGTGCCGGGTGTGTACCAGGTGTACAATCTCAGCTCTGTGTGAGTCGTTTCTCAGATGATGTGCTAATGCTCCGGGGGTGTTGGCTTTGGATGAGAGGAGGATGCAGAGCATGGAGCATGAAGGAGTGTGCTGCTCCTCTCATCCTGTCTCTTGCTCTGATATTAAGAATGGAAAATGAATGATTTTGCTGAATAAAAGGTAACTGACTATTTCAACAAGTTAAATTTCTGGCCACTTTGCAATTCAAGCAATTTATGTCTTCTTCTATGTTCTTAAAGTACTGCATTATATTTACACATTTAGATGACTTCTGTAGGATGACAAATGTGTTTTTAAGTACTGGATATAATTTTATCTAAAAAATTGACATTCCATACATTATGTACCACATTTTGACTAGTTCTGTTTTAACAGATGCCTCTTTCTTTTTCATTATCCTAGTCTGTCAAAAATTCCTATACCCCCATCTTTTAAAATGCATAGCTGTTTCTAAGGTATCTCTGAGAAATTGTCTCATAGCCATTTCAGAGACACAGGCATGGCAGCACATGCCCACAATCTCACCATTCAAGAGATGGAGGCAAGGGGATCAATAGCTCAATAACAGCCTTAACTACATAGTAAGTTTGAGGCCAGTTTGAGCTACACTGACACTCTATCAATTGAAAAGAAGATGTGGAGATGTTCTAGTTTGCTTCTCCGTTGCTGTGATAAAAAAAAAAAAAATGACCAGCCAGGTGGTGGTGCATGCCTTTAATCTCAGCACTGGGGAGGCAGAGGCAGATTGATCTCTGTGAGTTCAAGGCCAACCTGGTCTACAGAGCTAGTTCCAGAACAGCTAGGGCTGTTACACAGAAAACCCTGTCTCAAATTACAAGAAGAAACTTGGGGAAGAAAGGCTTATTTCATCTTACAGGTAGAGGTAGCAATTCCCCACTGAGAGAAGTCAGGGCAGGAATTCAAGACAGGGGATGGGGGCAGGAACTGAAGCAGAACCCATGGAGAAATGCTTCTTGCTGGGTTGGTCCTCATGGTTTATTCAGCCTGCTTTCTTATACAGGCCAGGACTATTCTGCCCAGAAGTAGCACTACCTACACTGGGCTGGGCCATCCCACATCAATCAACAAACAAGACAATTCCCAGTAGACATGCCAGTTTTATCTGGGCAGTTCCTCAATTGAATCTCCTTTTTCTCGGGTGACACTAGGTTGTGTCAAGTTGATAAACAAAACTAGCATGGAGCAGATGTGGGAAGGTGGAGATCCCAAGTCCCCAGTTGAAGGATAGAGAGGGATATATGACTAATGAAAGAAAATGAATAGATTTAAGCTGTAGAGCTGATAAATGCTTATTAGCTCCCTCATGGAGAAAGCAGATGTAGGGACCAAGGAGACCATCTGGACATACCCTCACTTCTCTCCACTGCCCTTTCCACCTGTCCCTGCCCCTGGGTGTTTGGCTTCCACCTCTCACACTGAGACTGTGGTCTTCTCTGAAAGCGGCTTTACATTGCAGCAGCATGGGCAGAGGTTGGAGAATCTCCCTTTGCTTCTGCTTTCTGCAATGTCTGTACTCTATTCAAGCCCACTATTCTTCCCAGGTGATTGAAAAGATATTTTTGGCCAGGGTGGACATTCTCAGTACTCGGCCAGATGAACAGAGTAATTGGGAGCAGGCAGATAAATAAGAGGTCTATTCTCATGAATGACCTGAAGGGCACCTGACAATGTCCTTCTGGCTGCAGGGAACTGGGAGTCGCTTGGAGCTCTGTTCCTACCCAACATCTATGATTGGCTTTTTAAAGACCCCCGTGTCTCCTTAAATGAAACAGTGAGTCTCTGCAAATAGATTATTTGCCTTCAGACAAATACTTGGTTGAGTCATTTGTAGGTGTAGAGAGGTTCATTATCTCATAATTTTATCAACTAGTGATATGTGATCAGATGTTTTAATAAGGTTGCTAATTCCATTGGTCTGTTTTTGTTTAATAACCTTTAAAGATGAAATAAAATTATTATGTCATAGTTACCCTCCAATTTGCTACAGACTTAATGAGAGATTTTCTAGAAGCCTATATCTCCCTCATCTCCCTACTTCCTCATTGCCTGCTGGTTTCCATAGCACTCTATTGTGTTCAGAACAATGTTACTGATTCACAGCTCACTATCTGGAGTAAGAAAGACTGATATTAGAGCCACCTAAGCCACCTAGGGAAGTTTAGAAAAGTTCCTTAACCTAGCCATACCTGAGGATACTCACCTGTAAAATGAGATCGTTTGATTCTACCTCATTCTACTGTTCCCGAATCTTGGATGAGGTAATTAATGAATGCCCAGCAGAGAAAACAGGCTAAATAAACACACTGCATTTCTATTAATTACATAGTGTTGTGGAATATTTGTTTACACTGTAAAGATGTGTCTCTGCTTAAGATGCCTTCTGATTGGTTTAATAGAGAATTAAATGGCCAATAGCTATTAACAAGAGAATAGATGGGACTTCCAGGCAGAGAGAGAGAGAGAGAGAGAGAGAGAGAGAGAGAGAGAGAGAGAGAGAGAGAGACAGAATTGGGAGGAAGAATTTAGGTGCGATTTCATCAGCAGACCCAGAGCAAGTTGGATGTGAAATACTAAGAAGAGGTAACCGAGACATGTGTTAGATTTTAGAAATCTAAGTTAGATTTTAAAAATATGGGTTAATTAAGTTGTAAGAGATATCTGGGAAAAGCCTAAGATAAGGCCAAGATTTCATAGTTAATAATAAATCTCAGGACACTATTTGCGGACTGGCGGTCCAAAGATAGTCCGACAAGAAAGCTTGGTGTAATATAGTTTATGGTATAGACCATATAAAGTTGTAGTGGATTAAAGTCCCTGATTATCTCACAGAGAGTCAGGAATCTGAATAGAATTCTAATATCAGTCTCTGCTTCAAAATCTCTGTAATCAGGTGTGGATGGGCTACAGGCTTACCTGAAGGTTTGACTCAGGATGGATCTGCTTTGAAGTCACTTGAGTGGCAGTTGCTAAGATCCTGTTCTTGGTGACCTGCTGGATTAAGGTCTCTTTCTACCTGGCTGGTAGCTGGAGTCTTCTCCAGTTCCTGTACATGAAAATCTCTCTGTGGTACAACTCAAACATGGCAGCTTGCCTCCCTGGGAAGTGGAGCAGGTTCAGGAAGGAGAAAGCAACCAACACAGAAGACACAGTCCTTTTATGACAAATCTCAGAGAAGACATTCCATCATTCCCTTATAATCTAAGAAACAAGTCACATTAAAGGGAACAGCATGATACTCAGGTGTAAATACCAACAACTCCTGTTCACTGCCATCCATTTTAGAATCTCTGTCCACAACTGAGATTATTAATTCTGTGAAGGAAATTTAACATTGCATAGGATCATTTACTGTGAAACCTTTACTTGACAATATGTCTTGCTCTCCTTTATCTTATCAAGTCGATAGACACTGCATATGACACTTTGCAGCCTAAGTCTTTTGTTTTAGTTTGCATGTGGGTTTTTCTTGAGACAGGGTCTGAGTTGGAACTTGCTATGTAGATCAAGCTGAGCTTGAACTTTCACAAGTCCTTTTGCCTCTATCTTCTGAGTTAGGGGTTTACAGGTATATGCCACCACACACAGCCTCCTGTCTTTTTTAGAGATCTACTCTCCATCATTTGCCACCATGTTTTTTTTTAGTATCTTCTACTCACCTTTCTTGCTAGGCTTAAATATTTCTTGCTAATGAGAGATCCCAGTGTCTTCCCTTGGAATCCTAATAACATGACTGAAGATTTTGTTCTTCAAAGAAATGATGGTGTTTGTTCTAATTTCTAATTTAATAATAATCAAAGCATAAAATTATTTGCATATTTTATCCTTTTCAAAGCAGAACAAGAAAATTTTGAGTATGTAGCTGAGGAGGTTGTAGGCTTGATCCCGAAAGGATGCTGGGAGCTGGCACCATGCACACATGCTTTCTTCTCCATGTTTGACTGAGAAGCTTCTCTCAACTGTTTGTCTCATCATTTCCATCCTCCAAAGCCATGCTTGGATTGTACAGTTTTTAGTAAATGCATCTTTAAGCCCTTTGAAACATATTCCAGCCCCAAGCTTCCCATCTCTTCCCCACATAACATTTTGGATATATCTCTTTTAGAGCACCAGAGGCTGGGAGGTTGGCTTGCTTAGTAAACTGCTTATCTTACAGGGTCTGAACTCAACCTGACAGAATGCATACTAAACAAACAAACCAAAATCATTTTGGTGATATGTTCCTATAGTCCCAACACGGCAGAAGTAGAGGCAGGCAAACCCAATGGCTCACAGGCTGGCCAGCCTAGGCTATTTGGCAAGTTTCAGGCCAATGAGAGAGACCTTGTATCAAATTTATGCATGAGAAGTACCCGAGGAACAAAGGCCAAGATGATCCACATGTATGCTACATGTGTATAAGTATACACCAAAGTAGAAAAGATAATTTGCTATAGATATTGAGAAGTTGTAGTTAGAAAGTGTCCTATGGGATTCTGGGATTCTACACAGCAAAGGAGATGCATATGAGGTGGGTTTTCTTTCTGAATTAGGTAGCATATTTGGGGTTCATTTTCTGACTTGCCCACAGTTTCCTTCTATGGGGATTTCATTTGTTTGGGCAGTTTTTTTGTTTGTTTTCCTAACATTTACCCCAGTGCTGTCATAATAGACCCATAGTAGGGGTCACTGTGTCTACCTTCAGAAGCAAGCTGGTATTGGGATCCAAACTCCAGTGAAATCGTTGCTTGCTTCTCTGTGCACTACCTGGCTGCAAATACACCAAGGGAACAGACTCTTTAAGTACCTTTTGCAGTCAGCCCTCTGGGCTCTGACAGACAGCTGCTTCAAAAGCATGAAGAAAACACGGGCCTTTTCCATGCTTCAAAATTGTTTGAAAACCAATACTGAGTCAAAAATGCTTCCCTAAGGAGCATTTACCAGCAATCCTTGCCGTCTCTGTCAATCACTTGCAGAGCTTTCTCCCTGCATCTTTCTTGCAGCAAGATATTTGGTTGTGACAGGCCACTAGTTTTGCTTTCACAGGTGCTCTGGTACCATGGGTTTGCTATAGTGTATGACATATCTGTCTTTCAGTGGCAGATGTTGACCTTCGGTGTATTTCAAGCCTTTCTCTGAGCTACACAATACAGAATGGATGTGCGGTCCTGCTCCCTCACCCCTTTTCTTTTTCTCTCTCCCCAATGCCTATCTTTTTTGGAGATGATACCTTGAGGATGCTAAATGATACCAATAGAGTATGCATCAAAACATCTTAACCCACAACTATAAGTGTAGGTCCCAAATCCAACCTAGATCCATCCATTATAAGGTTAGTTGCAGGCAAAAATTTAAGTGAAGCCAAACAGAATTGCCCTAGATTGATGTATAGCTTTTGAAAAAATTTAACTGTTTATTAAGTTGAGCATAATTGCATCTGCCATTGGAAGGTTCTTCCTCCCTGTCAGCAGAGAGACCTGGGCTTTAGAAAACAGCCAGTAGGAAAGCAGACCTGAGGGCCAGAGATCTCATCCATTGCTTGAGTCCCTGATTCCCTTGGTGCCCAATACAATTCCTGGACGTGTAAGCTAATATTTAAGCTTAATGCTATTAAACTGAGTTTAGCCCAAAGTCCTGACTTATATAGAAGTCAGGGATAGAACATTGGTTTCAACTTGGGTACAAACCACAAAGTTTGACAAGTAGAACACAGATTTGCATTTCAGATAAACAATGGATATTTAGTATAACATATATGTATATATATATATATATATATATATATTAGTATAAATTTCTTAGTGTTTCACCTATTACACGGGACACACATATTAATTTTTCCTTGTTTGACATTTCAAAGCAACTCCACCTCCTTTAGTAAATACATAGCCCCAGTGTCTATTTATTGTGAAGCCAAGTGCAGAGCTCAGTAGGAGTGCATACTTATCTCTTGTGAGCATGAAGTAAAGCAAGGTAGCATGAATTCCATACATAAACCATTCCTGGTTTACCCCATGTTTAGAGATGTTTTGTTTTGTTTCATTTTTTTGGTGGCCTCAGGTAACACAATTTATTTGAATAATAATATAAATACAGGTGGCCGCCATTTACTGGGTGTCTTCAACTATGAGACTCACATGCATTGTCTTATTTAAATCTCATGACTATATTTGTTGGTGACAATTCATGATGGAGACCCAGAGGAGCTAAGTCCTCATAGTGGGGTTCAGCTGGGGTTCAGATCCATGTCTTTGTGACACTAACATTCACTTTCGTTCCAATTTGTCCATCTGCAGGAGGCAAATATCATCCTGACAGCTACCTGTTGCAGTCATCTTAAAGGGCTATTCTACAAATTGCTATATAAACACATAAAAACCCAGTTCTTGGCTATAAATGGCAAACTGCCCTTTAACGACAGTAAGGAACAATTTAGAGATAAATGGAGCCTTGTGCTAGATGGTGTTTGGGCAAATAGGTTTCAACAGTTGACACTAAAAGAGCACCAAATGGGGGAAAAACTGATTTTAGGCTGTACATGACTACATAAAACCTGTCTTGTGACAAGGTTTGGGGGAGATGAGCTTTACATGAAGCAGGAGGGCCTAATGAGCTCTTCGTGAAGTTTAGAGCAGACTGTGTACAACAGAGAGTTGAGTGGGTGGGCCTCTGGTACCTTCATAAGTAAAAGAGCCTTGATGTTTTGGTAGATGTTACAATATTGTAGTTTGAAAAAAGTCCCCTCAAATTCATGTGTTTGAATAGCTGGCCACCAACTTGTGGTGCTGAAAGGTCCTAGGACCTTTAAGAGATGAGGCATGACTTGTGGAAGCAGGTCACTAAGGGACAGGCTTATGAGTTATAGCCTAGAGCATTCCCAGTCTCTGTCTGCTTCCTGGATGCTACTACGATGTGACCAGCCACAAGCTCACATCATAAGCAGAGGCCCAGCCGCCATGTCTCCCATGCCATGGGACTGTGAACCAAATAAATCCTTCTTCCACCAAATTGCTTCCTAATCCATGTATTGTGTGGCAGCAATGAGAAAAATAATAAAGGATGATTTGGTAAAAAAGGTGGCCCCTTCATGGTAGCTGAAATGTGAGTCAATGAATTTATTTTCATTATGAACTATTTGGGCTTCTGTCCTTCAGTCTTCTGCTATAACAGTACAAAATGACTAACACAAGGGAAAATAGGACATGCATTAAAAATACTTTCTATGCTTAATGTTTTTAAAGTTCAGCTATAAGGCGGGGAGGTAGTACATGTCTAAAGCACAGGGAGGGCACAGAATGGACTCCTACTCCTTAGGAACAAAAGATACAAAAGTAGTTGAAAGAAAAATTGTGTGGTTTGGGCATAGGTAATGTAATTTCAGAATCACTGGGAAAGAGAGGTATAGAAGGCTGTGGATTTCATCTTCAAGCTCTGCCCAGCATGTGTGTGGAGCCTGAAAGCACAGGTAACCATTGCCAACCCTTGGCCAGAATATTTTCACCCTTTGAAAGGTCTGATCAACATTTGTAAGAGCACAATTACCTTAGGGGACTTCCTTTGTGGACCACATTGAGCAGACTGTCACATGCTAGGAGGCTGAGAGACAGTCCTTTTACTATACTCTGAAGGCTTCCTAGGGACAGAGGTCCCAGCTAACAGTGCATCTTATGGATAGGAAAACAGGTATCTTTCAGGGCTATAGACCAATAATGCTGGAGACATTTGCAAGCATGGTTATTAATCAAAAAGAAAGGAAAGAATAAAATAGAAATTGTGAGGGAGGGAAAGGAAGCTTAAATAACCTTAACAGTGACAAGAGAATATAGATTCTAGATGGAAGTGATTCCCACGTGATAAATGATGTCAAAGGAGGAAGATGTAGTCTTTGATCTTAGCTAATCTTGGAAGAACTGCCCTTCTCATCTTCCTTATAGATCCAGACCAGGGCTCTCTTCTTTGTGACAGCTGGAGTTTGCTTTCTAGTCAGGTGCCCGGAATCCCCACCTCATATCCCTTTCCTTTTGCCTTGCCCCAAGGGATCACAGTCATGTTTGGGGTGTTCTATTTTAAGCCTGATAAGTTTGTCCAGAGAGCAGAAGGTACCATTAACACTGCCCGGCATCACAACCTGTCCCAGGGGGACATTTATTGCATTCCTATGAGCCTTATGAATGGAATGAATATTTCATTGTGCTAGTTCCCCAACACCCTTCATCTTTATTATTAAACTCTAATTTTCTTACATGCTCCACATCCTCCAATATGGCTTAGCTCTGGCACCTGCAGACTTATCAGCTTCACACAAAAGGCATTTCTTGGAAAGAAAAAAGGAGAGACTTAAATCAGTCAATAGCCTATTGCATTCAGAGCAGAACTTGGTTCTTGCAAGCTTAAAAGGAATATTGGCATGCACAGTGGTGAGGAGAGTTAAAGAGTGGGACATTTCTCAGTGCAAGTGTGAGACATGAACACAAAATCACTTTGCTTAGGATTCCTCTAGCAAATAGTGTCCCTTTCCAAAATGAGCCACTAGCTTGCTATAGCTGACAGAATCAAGTCTAAACCCATAGTTGGACATTTCAGATCCTCTGAGCACACCATTCAGTTTCATTCCCTTCATCTTCTTTTTATACCCTTCATAGTAATGAAACCAAGCTGTTCAATATTTTTTGAGCCTTCAGATTACTGGGGCTATCACACCATTTCTTGAACTAAGATAACTAGGTCTACTCTTCATTAAAGCCTAGTTCAAGGCCATCATCTCCCCTGGACATTTGAGGCTCACAGCAGAAAATCCACAGCTCTCCTTTAGTGATGTCCTTAACAGGTCTCACAATCAGTCCCCAGTCCTGGGGTTACTGGAAATCTGAATTCAGGTCTTTATTCCTGCATGGCAATCATTCATATTCACTAGGCCATCTCCAAGTTCCATCATTGGTCATTCCTGTAGCTACTCACTTTCCTCATTATTCTATAGTATCCTTAGGGTAAGCATCCACATCAAGGTCTACCCAGTGATACCTGAAGGTAGTGTCAATATATCACAGACTATAATTAAAAGTTTTTTAAAAAACAGGAACAAATGAACAGTTTTCAAAGACTTGGGCACAGATTTCACTCCTCTCTCCTGCATGCCTTGATGTTACAACACATAACTCTGAGAAGTCAACTCTTAAAAAGCACCATCTGTGTTAGTGTCTTTGATGGGGGATGTCCTTCTGTATGCTGTGAATATGTTTCTCTTACTGGTTGATGAATAACGTTGTTTCATCCAATGGACAGGCAAGGTTTAGGCAGGTGGGAAATCCAAACAGGGATGGAGAAAGGTGGTAGGCAGAGTCATGGAAATGCCATGTAGCTGCCAAGGAAGCAAGAAATCCAGTCATCAGCAGTAAGCCAAGATCTCAAGGAGATACACAGATTAATAGAAATGGATTAATAATTAACAAAGAGCTAGTCGATAAGAAGCCTAAGCAATAGGCCAAACATTTTATAATTAATATAAGCTTCTGTGTGTTTATTTGGGACTCCATGTCTGTAGGACCAGGCAGGACAGAAACTTCCATCTACAAGTCTTCTGATAGCTGCCACCAGTGTTATACCATGGGGATGTACCCTCAACATTCCTCATTAACAGCTCTTCATCAGGGCCAGGTAGCTCCCACAATGCACAGAGAACAGAGATCAAAACTTTCAGCTCTGACTTATTTCTCTGCTGCAAGCATAAAATATACTAAAAAACATTATTCCTGGGTATCAAATACCATAACAGAAGTCATTCTTGCATGTTTTAGATCAGAAGTAGGCATCAGGAGAAACAGTGTTCCAGGAAATGGAAAAAAAAATCAGCAGATTGGACTGCCTTGAGATGTCCTCTGCAAAACTTTGTCCCTTATATCTAATCAAGGACACACCCATGCCACAGTTCTAGCCAATTCCTCTGCAAATGGACACTTTAGTAGAAGGAAACTATAGGAAGAGTTGTGACTTTTCCAATGCAAATGTGTTATTGCTGTTGTTGTAACCTGGACATAAAGTAAATGATCTGAAGAGTACCTCTGAGGCATCTAGGCCAAATGGGAAGACCCAAATTTCTATTAAACCACAAGTAAGTGCTTGACTCAGCTGTAGGCTTTCTTTACATTCCAAACCACACAAGTTCCCCATCCACAGAGGATTTTCAAAATACCAGTCTAATATGGGAGACGTAAATCAAGCATATCCCAATTTCATGATCACAAAAAGCAATGTGGTTCCTTTGGTCCAATCAAGATTACTTCCTTTTAAAGAAGCCCCATCAAAGGCATCATCAGTGCCTTTCTCCCAGTGGTGCTTCCCATTGTAATTGACTTATTCCCCATTAGTCTGGTACCAGAGATGGAGTTAAATTAGTACTTAAATATGTTCTAAAATGATCTGCTGTGGGTTAGCGCATGGTGACCAGTCTTGATTTAAATAGTAAACTGGATCACCATTTGCCAGAATAGTGATTTGTGCTTTGGCAGCCTTTGCAGATGCAAAACCAAACCAGTAGCCTTCCTTGACACAGTAATCAGGCCTTACTGTCTAGAGCCATCAGAGCTTTCTTACATGTTGAATTAATGTAGAGAAACAGAATGGTTGATGGTTTCATTTGTTGTACCATTAATGAAACATAAAACAGATGTGTGAAGCATCATCTTAGTAATAGAAACTGCACTGCAAATTATTTATCTGCAGAAATCATGTCCGGCACAGAAGCCAGGAACTGAAGTAGTTTTTCTCTTGACAGTACTAGGTCAAACTATATTAAAGAACCCATTAAGCATAAAGTCTCCTGCCGCAGTTAAATATAAACTGCAGTTTGTTCTCTCCGTCCAGTGCAGCATTAAAATCTTATAAAAAAAAATCAACAGTGCTTTGGACACACTTTTGTGTGATTTTCACTTTCTTTTTGTTCCTGATACTGCCCCAGTAATTCACTAAAAGAGGGGATCATGAGGCAAACATACACACCATTTTAAACTCTCCTGGTGAAGACCATGCTGGCAATGAAGTGTTTGTAGGAGGAGATAAAGTCAGACAAACTCGGCAGCTGACTCTGGTACTAAGGGAACGTGTCCATCACCTTGATTTTTGTCCTTTAATATGCAAAGGGAAACATGGCATACTAAACTCAAGAGGGAATATAAAACAGCCTTCTAAAGAAAGGCCTGGCAGTTCTACAAGGCAGGGTTGTAAATTACAATGCTTTCCTTAACTTGGAGCCTTAAGGAAGCTGGAAAGATCAAGCAGGAGGTTGTGTTTTTGGACAGTGACATTCATTATCACTAAGGAAGCCAGGGAGAAGAAGTGGGACAGAGGGCCAACATGGCTCAGGGCGCTCAAGGTGTTCTTAAACCATAACTCCTTGGAAGCCTTCCCTCTCCATGTTCTTCAGCAGCCATGCAGACCATTATTGGATATTGAGTAAAAAGGTATAGGGATATTTTCCAAATACTGTGCCCAACTTGACTGAGCCCTCTTTTCCTTGTGAGTCCAGGGAACTCATTCTGAAACTACACCTCTCTTTAGTTTTGTCTCAAGAATGGTGACTCCTAACAATCTCCACAGATGTGCACAAGCAGGTAATCCACAACTTCTAGCCTTAGTTCAAGTGCCATGCACCCTGTTTCTCTGTTTGCTCTGACACATTCACTCAAGAGCACCCTTTCTCTGTGTATTCGTGGTGTTTTGTGCCAGCAGGAGGTGTTGATCTTAAGCCACTTGATTGACTGCCGTTTGCATGTTTTGAGAAGATGACCTCCTTGGTAGACTAGGGTGTAGTAAATGCTGACTCCCAAGGTATGTATTGAGAGTATGTTTCATGGAGCCTGTATATATAACAGTAACCCACAAAATAAACAGCAAATGAATGGATGAGTTAATGAGCATCTTTGGGGGGAGAGGTCTTTTCTCCAAATACCTCTCACCTTGAAACAGCAGTTCTCAATTTGTGGGTCTTAACCCCTTTGGGGTGGGGGAGTCACATAGCAAGTTTCTGAATTTACACTGTGATTCACAACAGTAACAAAAATTATAGTTACGAAGTGGCAACAAAATACTTTTATGATTGGGAGTCACTACAACGGAAAGAACTGTACTGAAGGGCCGTAGCATTAGGAAGGTGGAGAACCACTGCCTTGAAACATACATGAGGGTACAAAAATTTTATTGCAAAAGCTTCAGAGCTAGTCTGGTGCCTGAAATCACAAATTTTGGCCTTTTGTATGCAGTTCAGGGGCCTAAACGCCTGTAACTATGCCCAGGGGCTCTGACACACGAGCATTCCAGGGCTAGGAGCCCTCCCTAAGGAAACATTTATGATATTTCCCCTCCACACTGGTCATCATCTCAAGTATTTCATGCTGGTGAATTATTTGGGTTTTAAATAGTTTGGCTCGGAGAGTGAAGTTCATGCCTGAATTCATTTAATCATGGAATGTCTGTTACATGTTGGGCAGTGGGATCCAGAAAGACCAAACTCCTTTGCTTCAGAAACTCATGATCAGCTGTGGAAATAAGAATAAAGGTACGAAAGCAAATTGCTGGGATATAAAATGGCCCCGGCTCAAGTAGAGTAGAGTGTGACCCACGTATTGACAGGGTGATCTAAAGAGAGGAGGTGCACGGAGTTCTAGAAAGGGCGCTCTAGTGGGACGTCAGCAGACAGATGGCTGAGGTGTGAGCTTCAGCTGTCTTTTTAAGAAAAGAAGGCAAATGGAAGAGAAAGACTGAGGAGTAAAGTGGAGAGGAGGAATGGGAGGAAGGAGCGAAAAAGACTAAAATAAGGAAGGAATGACAGGCAAAGAGAAAGGGGAGAAATAAGCAAGAAACACGAAAAGGGATGGGAGGGGGGAAAGGGAGGGAAAGGGATATAGGGAAGGAGAGAAGCAGAAAGGAAGAGAAAAGGCAAAAAAGAAGGGAAGGAGGAGGGAGTGAGGAGGAAGAAAGGGAGGAGGGAGGCAGTGCTCACTGTGGTTAGGACCAAGTCTCATTCCCAGTGTCCACCGTTCACTTGCCTGGTATCATTACCTTTCCTTTACGACTGTTTCCATTGTTAAGTAATTACACATGAGAGCTTACAACAGATGGTAAATAATTACATTTTACCAATTGTCCAAGCCCATGTTTTCATTATCAACGATAATTAATGATCCAGGCAATGACACTAGCTGTGCCATACAGCCTGGAATTTTCTGTACACCAGATGAAGGAAGAGGAAGCTGAGCGACAAGAAGGGAAGTAAGTGGTGGAGTAGAATGGGGTTGGGATCAGCTGGGAAGAAGGCAAACGCCAAGGAGTCTTTCTGGCTTTTTCTCACTGCCCTCCAATTTGTCAGCCAGACAGAGCAGACCAGAGACTATAATCAAAGTGCTTCACAACCTATCTATTCTCGCAATTCACAGACATCCCACAGTCTTTGCCTGAGGGGGAAATGTGGTCATGTAAATTTTAAAGTCCAGACCCTTGCGAACACACGAGTCCCTCATCAAATGTACCACACTGCTTGAGACAATGGTGTTTTGGGGGCAGCAGGTCACAGCTGTCTTTAAAGCGGCAAAATGCAGGCTAGAGGGGAAGGGGAGGAGTGTTTTGATTTCTCTGGCTGCTGAACTCCTTGGCATGCGGCTCCCGCAAGGCTGGATCAAAGACACTTTGGTAAGGGAGATCTTGGGCCAGAAGGGCCAACCAAAGGTTTTAGGGCTGGGGCTCAGCTGGCCCCTCTTCACCTAGGGCCCCTTTCTCATTACTAAAAGTTACAAAGTTGAACAAATGGGAAGGTAGAGGCCCTTCAGAATCATTACACCACAAGAGAGGGATTTGCCGGTTATTGAACCATGAAAACCGGTCTGGAATCACCTTTCTCACACACAGCTGGTGGCTCAAAGCACCAGGTGAGCTGAAAAAAAAAACTCCTCCCTGTCTGCAGAATAGAGGCTGAACCGTTCCACAGGCTGCTGGAAAATCCTTTATTCTCCAACTGTGTGCCTCTTACTGGGGATCATCTTTTCTAAAACGCTGCTCTGCAATCTCTCCCTTTGGTTCCTTTGACCTGTAATCTGGGAGGAAGGCAGAACACCAGCCTGACAGCCTACCCACCGGCTGTGAAAGCCAGGAGTCTCCATGAGAGCCAGCCCTCCTCTGAAGGAAGGCCTGATGGGGCCTTATATCCCTACCTCCACCAGCCCCAGCGCCCCAGCCTGCCCAGGAAATCGATCAGGTTCCTTTTACAGGAGCAATGAAGTGGATGGGAGGCCTCTGAGTTTAATGGGGTCCCTAGAGTTTGTGGGAGGAGGAGCTGCTTTTCTTTCCTGGTACTTGGAACTCACCAGACCAGACTGGAAGAAGGCAGGGCGGGAGATGAGGAGGCCTCACAGAAGTGCTTCTGTCTTTTCTCTTGAAAATTCTAGAAAAGTCGGAGAATCAGAGAAAATTGGTAGCCTTGCTTGGGAAATTAAGATCGCACTCTGCTCCCAAGAATAAGCATTTTTCCTTTCCTTTTTTAAAAAAATTGATTGCCATATATTAGTTGTACATATTAATGGCCTCAATGTAATACTTCTATGCACACATACAGCATGCAGTGTTCAAATCCAGCCTCTCTTTATTCCATTTGCCCATCATCACAAACCTCTGATTCTTCTGTTCATGGTTCACTTCTGTGCTCTGCCCAATTCCTGGAGATATTGACCTCGTAGATCTCATTCACACTGGATCTTCAAATGTCCATTCTGAGATAGGCCCTGACTTCACCTAGAGGGACTTGGTGGCACTGAAGGACTGTCAGCGGTCAACATGGGAGAGTATCTCCTTCAACTTAAGAGATGGAAACTTGACCCTCATGGGCAATTGGTTTAGATAGAAGGCATACATTTAAGATGAACTTAAGGGACACAAGGCAGGGAACAGGGAGGTGAGTGAAGAGTCTGTAGCATAGTTCAGGGCAGCATCAGGGATTGTGTATGTCTCACCTTCTCCTTGCAAGGAAATAAAACCTCAGCGTCACTCTCCTCCTGAAATGTTCCCATTTTAGTGAAAACTTCCCAAGTTCTCTAGTCAAAGTGTAGCGATCTTGAGATTCTACATTCCCTGAAGTGCCATCTTATGTTGCCATGACTTGTCTACTTCACCTGCTATACACTTCTCTGGTCTTACCCTCCACTCCATCCTTAGTGTCATTGTTCTTTATCTTTTTCCTTAGTTAGACTTTTGATGGTGTTTCTTGTAGTTACTTAATAGTGCTTAGCTCTCTTTAGTGGTAGAGACCTAAACCCCTTTATTCATCTTCCTAGGAATGGGGTTACCTATAGCCCCTGTGCCCTAACAACACACTTCTAACTATAACAGATACTTGTAGGGCCTGACTACTATGCATCCCAAGGGAGGAGAAAGGTGAGAGATTCCCACAAAGCATTACGATTGCGGCTTTGCTCTGTGACTGTGTGATGGTTTTGATAAGTTGTGATGGCTGTGTAATGATACTAAAGATAAGGGTTAGATGTAGCTGTTTGGAAGCATTGATCTGTCACTGGCCTGCCAACTGGCTATGTCAGTGAGCAGGCACAGTGGGCTTCATAGGTCTCAGTCTTCTGTGCCGGTGTTTCTCACTGCATTGCCCTATGAGTCTGTGAGATAACCTGATATATGGCCTGATCAGTAAATCTCATATGGATGGCCATATATTGTCCTTTGTGCTGTCTGTGAACTGTGGCTCCTTTTTGCCTACTTCTAGGCAAATCATCAGGACTTTGGGTGTTGTTACATTGCTGGCTGGTGTCATGGACCAGATTCAACTCCAGGTCTTTTCAAGTGTGGAGGCTTGTGTTCTGTTGCTGCTATCATGAGTTTGCAATCAGTTTAGATGCTACAATGCAGGCCTGTCCCTATACCTGCCACATTGAAGTCCTAGAGTGTGTAGAAAGACAAGCTTCTAAGCCATCATTCCCCAGGCTACATTTAACATCCATATGATTGCAAAGGCCTAATTCTGAGATTGTGGAGTTGGTAAAACATTGTTAGGTAAACATGAGGACCTGAATTCAGGTCCTCAGTATCCACATCAAAAGGTACTCATGGGAGTTCCTGTGTGAAATCCCAGTGTCAAGGAGGTGGAGACAGGAAGACGGCAGATAGTTTCTGGTCATTCTAACTGAATCTGAGAGCTCCAGGTTCAATGCAAAATCCTGTACCAAAAAATTAAGAGGGAAAATAATTAAGGAAGACATCCATGTTGACCTCTTGCCTCTACACAGGAGCCACACACATGCACAGACACCATCATTTTCAAAAGTTGAGAGTTTTACTCGGTTGCATAAAAACACCACAGCACAGGCTGGTGAGATGGCTGAACAGGGAAGGACACTTGCCACCATGACTAGAGACCTGCATTCAGTCCCCCAAGCCCGCAGGGTGGAAGGAGAGAAGGGACTCCTGCAAGTTTTCTGACCTCCATACATGTGTCATGGTGCACCTGTGCACATGTGCACTCTCTCTCTCTCTCTCTCTCTCTCTCTCTCTCTCTTTCTCTCTCTCTCTCTCTCTCTTTCTCTTTCTCTCTCTCTCTCTCACACACACACAAGCAAACAAATAAATAAACAAATAACAACAGAAAACTTTACCAAGGTCCCTGCAAATGCATATTGCCTGGGCAGGTTTTACATTTTCTCTGAACATTCTGAAGGCAGAAACCCCTCTCCCATGCCACTGCTGGGCTTTCCCAAGGCTACTCAATGCTCTGTTCCCACACAAGGGCCAGGAGTGGGCAAGGGAGCTGTATACCAGCTTTCAAAGGGCTCCAGTAGAATGTAGCAATTGTGTCACAGACAATAATAAAACCCAAATCCTCCCAGCCAACTTTCTTCACATGACTGGACAGAGAAAACAAGCAAACTGACCAGTCCTTCCCAGATCCCCTCCCCACACAGGGGCAGAGCTTGATTCTCTAGTTACCCATCAGACAGAGACCAGAACATCCCTGTGTAGCCCAGTAAGGGACTCCAATGTGTGATTTTCATTCCTGTCACTATGAGACCAATAATGTCCAACCTCTGGTGTCACATCCATTTCCAAATATGTCATTAAACAGCAGAAACCACCTCAGCAGGTAGGATTAACACTATCGATGTGGCAGTTTTTACTTGTATTTCTAACACTACTTTGCCAAGGCTGAAAACTAGACTTCATGTTTTTTCTACCCCCCAACTCCCAAAGATAATCCCCAGTTTAATGAGCTACAAAAAAGCAGCCTGCCAGCAAAAATGAAAGCAAAAATAACAAACATGTATTAAAGCCCCCAATAAATAGTAATTCGCTGAAGATAAGATTCTTTCTCCTGAAAGTCAAAACGCCTTCTAAAAATTATTTCAGAAATATGTTGCTAAAGATTAAAATAGATTGAGTGCTTAAGTCTTCTGTTATCATGTTCAACCCGGTATTTCCTTGAGAATATTAAACCAAATAGGAATGGAAAAGCTACAGCAGTAACTGGGGATGGGACCTGCTACAAACAGCACAAAGATGAGCCTTGACTTCTTTCTTCTCTCACCTATATTGTTCTTATTCTTCCTACTCAATGGACAATGGTAATGGCTATGTTCACTTTCTTGACGCAGGAGGAGGAGACACAAGGCAAGACCATGGCTGGCTCAGAGGTCAGAGAAGCCCCAGATGGGAAATGTGAGACCCAGAGGCTGGTGGGAAGGGAAGGAGAATTGAAATCTAAGGTAGTGTCTGAGTTTCTGGGTGCCCGTGAGCTCTCTAAAGTGCAGCATATGGTCAGAACTCATCAGGATGTCCTAGTGAGAGGGACAAGAGAGAGGGACAAGCTAGTAAGAAAAGCTAGTCATGGAGCTAGGGAGATGGCTAGCACAGGGACTGGCAATCAGTCCTTGAGTTCACATTAAGAAAGCTGGGCATAGTAGCACACACTTGTAGTCCTAACAGTGAGATGATGAAGAGAGGTGGATCCCTGGAATTCACTGGACAGGCGGTCTAGCCCATTTGATCAGTCCCAGGTGTGTGAGAGATCCCGTCTAAAAAACAACAGAAAAAAAAAAAAAAAACCAACAACACCAGCAAGGTAGCCAGTACCTAAGGACTGACAACAGAGGTGTGTCTTCTGTACATACTCTTCCCTCAGTGAAAACACACACACACACACACACACACACACACACACACAGAGAGAGAGAGAGAGAGAGAGAGAGAGAGAGAGAGAGAGTTACTATGTTAAATAAATGGGCATTTTCCAGTTATATTTCATACTGTATTGGAAAACCTTGAGTAGCACTTGACTGCTTCCCTCTGGTCCTACACACGGTCCTTAGAAGATGGGAATGTTGGAAGCTACCTTGGTGATCACCTTGTCCAATTTCTTCAGTGTACATTTGGTTCGAGTCTCTTCCACCTTAAAATGTTAGCTTTGTGTTGTTCTCCAGCCATCTCCTGAGCCTTCTCTTTCCTTTCATTTCAAATACATTGAAAAGTAGCCTTTGATCACTGACCCTGATGTCTTCTGGTCTGCTTCAAGCATCCTTCAACATATCATTGTTAAAATACATCCATTAAGAAGTTCTCAATAACTGTCTAGTTGCCAGAATTGATGAACGTTTTTCCTATTAGTACTTGATTTTTTTCCCATGTGGATGCTGCTCATTGCTGCCCTTGGAAAGTCTCCTTTCCAGGCTTCTGTGGTCTCCCTCCAGTTCTCTTGGGTCGGACAGAGCCCACAGTTTGTCTCTTCCTAGTTATCCTTCACCAACTCTTTAATAAGGCTCCTTGTTCCATCCTTCATTTTCACCCTGTTCATTTTATCTGGCTGATCTCCTCAGTTCGTATGCCCTCACCACTATGGGTGCCTTCCATAGGACTTCCATAGCCTCAGATCGGCTTCACCGCAGGGTGTCTTATTGGACATGGACATCCTTGCCTTGATGCTTTTTAGGCACTAGAGAGAGGACAGGTCCAAAACAGGAACCAGTTGTTGTCTCCCTTTCATTCTGTCTTCCTCTAGGAGTCCTTATATTTCTATCACTGTGTCTAAACCAGTCTTCAGTGGTATCTCAACATCTTTGTTTGTTTGTTTCTGGTTTTTGAGACAAGGTTTCACTGTGTAGCTTTGGAGCCTGTCCTGGAACTCACTCTGTATGCTGGCCTTGACCTCACAGAGATCCACCTGTCTCTGTTTTCCAAGTGCTGGGATTAAAGGCGTGCACCACCACCACCACCCAGCTTCAACATCTTCTTACCCTACACAGTTCATATCAGATTAATCGTAAAGTTCTTATAACCCTTCACTCTGTGAGTCTTTGAGTTTGATCTCCTAGAATCATGCCACTGAGCTCCTGATCCTGCCTCTTGTCTCTCCACCCCATGCACCACTCACAAGGCCAAGTTAGTCAGCATGTACTTGTTAAGTATGGCAACTAATCTATTTACAAGACATGGATATGCTTGTTGGCCTATATGTCTTAACCTAACAAATGAGGTCCACTATTGCGTTGCTCCTAGATACTTAGACTCACTACTGAGTATGCGTGACTTTTCATAGTCCTGTCAAACAATGCTCCATTCTCACACCTATCCTCTTACTTTCATCTTTGCCTCAGAGGGTCTTAGCTTCCTCGTGATCATTGACATAACCTTGAAGGTTACTCCAATATCTTTTCTTCTACATACTTTTCTTGCCTCACCCCAGGCACAGTGATGGCTCTGTTTCCTGCATCTTCCTAACATGATATATATATCATGTTATATATTTAAATTAGAAACAAGCTTCTTTTACATATCAATACCAGTTCCCTCTCCTTCCCCTCATTCCCTTCCCCCCACCCTCTATCCCAAGAGAGCAGGAAGATTTAGTCAGGGGAAGAATAGAGGAGAGCAAGAAAAGAGATACCATAATAGAGTGAGACATTATTGGTTTAAAGAGAAATCTGGCACTAGAGAAATGTCCAGAGATCTACAAGTTTGACCCCTACTAACAATTTAAGCAATAGTGGAGAGGCTACCTTAAATGCCCTTCTCTGATAATGAGATTGATGACTACCTTATATGCCATCCTAGAGCCTTCATCCAGTAGCTGATGGAAACAGAAGCAGACACCCACAGCTAAACACTGAACTGAACTCTGGAATCCAGTTGCCAAGAGGGAGGAGTGATGAGCAAAGGGGTCAAGAGCAGGCAGGAAAAACCCACAGAAACAGATGACCTGAACAAGGGGGAGCTCATGGACCCCAGAAGCTGGGAAAGAAGCGTAGGACTGTTCCAGACCCCCTGAACAAGTATGTCGGTTTGGAGGTCTGGACAATCTACGAGGCCTCTGGTAGTGGGTCAGTATTTATCCCTAGTACACGAATGGACTTTGGGAGCGCACTCCACATGGAGGGATACTCTATCAGCCTAGACACTAGGGAGAGGGTCTAGGCCTTGCTCCAGATGATATGACAGACTTTGAAGACCCCCCATGGAACTATGTATTTTTAAACAAATTTTGGGATTTAATAATTGTGATACCCTCCCCCAACTAGAAGAAATATTTTATGAACAAAGACTTTCCCTTTTATCTTTTGAGTTTTTGGAACCTCCATACATACACTTAGGTTAATGAAAAGACATTTTCACAGAGGTGAAGTGGAATTCCTCAACCAAAGGCAGTTTCTGGGCTATCACTGGGTCCTGTCTCTCAACTTGTGTCCCATTTTACCAAAGGATGGAAAAGAACTGAAGTTCAGCTCCCCCCAAGGGGTGTGTAACCTGAGTTAGGATTGTAAATTCATGAATGGCAGAAGTATATCTATCTACACAAAGACTTGGGGTCAAATAATGAGACTGAAAGAGTTCCAGAACAAGGTTACAAATCCCAAGAAGTGGGATAGGGAGGTGGCAAATACAGAAGGCACATATAACATCCCCATCTCATCTATGCTATACTCTAATTAAAAGTGGGAATTTTCTAAACAGATGATATTGAACATTGCCATAATATTGTCTTTTCATATATTTTCCTCTATCCATTTTTCTTCATTTCCAGGTTTGTTTTTCCATGCTTTTAAAATACAAACTGGTACTTACTGGACAGTTGAACAATGTCAATCATTTTAGATACTGAAAGACATCTACTGACACTTTCAATTCCTGCTTAAAATTTGGAAGGTCAAAAATTCCTCCTTGGAGTGTCTCTCCCATGTGTCTGGAACCCTGTATCTGACAAGATGGCCCTGGGCTGAGCTGGGTTACAGGTTTTCACATCTGTTCACTTCTGACCTGGCCTCAAAGGAGACTTCATAATGTGCTTTACCTTTTATTTTTCCCATTCTAATAAGTAACAAGGATGCTTCCAGTAATTTAGCACTTCATTGGTAATTTGTTCCATTATAATACACATCACCCCAATCAGCTCCATTTCAGGCAACCATTTGCCTCCTCCACAAAAGATAATGACTTCTGCTTCTCATTTCTTGAGCATCTTATACACCTTATAAGGGCTTTACTACTTTTCATTAAGTTATATATCTGAGAGATTTTGAGCCTTGCAAAAAAGTAAACACAGATCATGGAAAATTGAAACGCAGATAAGCAAATTAAATTGAATAAACACACACAGTGGATCCCCCTGAGGATACTGCACCGTGGCTGTGGTTTTGCATAACGTAAAAATCCTTGCACTTAATTGTCGAATTTTAATTCTGCTTTGTCTCCTACCTAAGGAACTAGAAATGCCATCTCTGTTTCATTAATATTTGGGCTTCTAGAATCAGACTGTGGTGAGAGGGCATCTAAATGTTCTGCAATGTGATTAAGGGGCTTTTTGAGCAGGGGTGAAGACAGAAGTTGGAACACATAATGGCTTGCTTTCAGTCAGTGGCAAACTTGTCAGAGAGCACTCCTGGGGTCCTGATTTCACACTGACTTCGCCAGTTTGCCCCCATAGCACCTAGTGTGGTATTCAATTTATAGTGGGTAGGTCAGTGCTTAATTCCTTCATTCCAGATTTCTGTTACCTAGTGGGAACTAAGTGGGGGCCATTGAGCAGAGACATTCGTTGTCACCACACAAATCCAACAGTTGGTGCTTACTCTTGTCAGTAGCAAAATGCTTACTCTATGTTATCTAATCTCAATCTCAAGAGAAACTGTTTTACGATATATATATATATATATATATATATATATATATATATATAATATATATTGTCTTTCTGCAAATAGAAGGGCAGAATACTGTTCAAGTCCCTGCACACAATGATGGAATTGAAAGCTGGACTTGAGGTGTGGATTAATAGGGTAACTGATGAAAGACAGCAGACTGAGGGGCAGAATAGAGGAACAACAGGAAGTGCCCTTTCTTGGACTGATAGTTTTCCTTCTCTTCCATGAGGACAGTTGTACTTCTACCTGGATCAATGGGGACAGAACCTAAGACAGTGTCATCTCTCATGCTGTGCTCTATACTGTGACTTAAGGAAGATTCATTGAGTGCCTTCTAAGCTTTCTAAGGCTGACATTTTAAAAATCAATGTCTCAGTTAGCTTCTGCTGCATAACAAATCACTTCCAAACTCAGTTGCTAAAACTAATATGTTATGACTCATGCATCTACAGATCAGCCTATCAGTGGGGTCAAGGCTTTCTAAACTCTTTCCGCTTGTGACCTTCTTCTATGCATGATAATTCTTTAGTTAACTCTGGGCACATAAGCATATAAAAATGAGCATACAAACCTAACATTTACTGATAATAAATCAAAAATTATAATTTAAGAGAGTTCTTTAGTATGCTTGTGATTTTGTAAATTTTGTAAAAAAAAAAACAAATTTGCACACTAATAAATGGGCTTTGCTTGTTTGATCTCACATAAAGAACTAAATCTTGGTTGTATATTGGATGCTTCAAAGCTTTTCAGAGTACATCCAATTTTTGATTTGATAACTATCAATATTGAAAATGCCATGTCATTTGAATGTGTGTTGCAAAAGAGCAGCAATATGTTTAGGGCTATTTCAGAGATGGTTGGAAATTTTATCCTAATCTTTACCGAGCCCAAAATCGATTGAATTTTATTTAATGAAACTCAAATCAATAACTCAAACAGAAATCATGGAAATCAAACATTCAAACACAATATAACCTAAAGATATACTAATCTAACTTATATATACTGAGGAATGATGGTAGGGAAATATGAAATGTCTTTGTTTTCTCTAATTAAACCATTATGTTTCTACAAGAACAGAAAATTTTTATATACAGTGAAAAGAGTGCGAATTTATGACATGGAGTCTGAACCAAGGTCCTTCAGGCAGCATTCTTTGGCATTGTGTGGGGTGATGGCATGCACGGTACCTAAGGCACGTCATGTGTTCAAAACCACTGCTGCAGTGAGGCCATGTGATGTGCATCATAGGTGATAGTAAGGTCGTGTGATGTATCATGGGGCTACAGTAAGGTCCTGTAATGTATCATTGGAATGTTACTAGGAATGCCTGGGATCTGTTATGTGTTTGATTTTGAATTAAATTTTAGTTTAGTTGTAATTGCGTTTAGTTTGATAAAATTGTCATGGCTCCAATATTCAATTCCACTACTTCAGGAGTGGGTCAAGAACCACAGTTAATGAGCTTTGAAACTGATAAATCTTCTGGACTCTTCTATGATTGCTAACGTGCTGCCAGTCACCTGTGGGCCAGGAATTCAGTTCTAGAGATCTAAGCTGGTATTTCACAGATTTTGGGAGGGTGGTTAGTATTGACCAACCAGGAAGAATTGGGTGGAAAAATGGGCTTTCTGACTAGAGTGACTTTGTCTCTTTATAGCATCAACATCCCAAAACAGCAAGTAGAAGCATAAAAGGACTCCTGAAGCCAAGGCTCAGAATCAATGTCCCATCACTGAACCAACCCGAGTCATACAAAGTAGATTCAACTGGAAAGATGATCCCTCTTGTGGGGAGATCTACAAAGGCATGACACCTAAGATCTAAATTCAAGGAAAGGAGTCATCTGGACCATGTTATAACTATTCTCAAAGGAATTGGGAAAACCCAGTGTTTCTTGATGATTTGTCAGTGCACATGCTACTAGTGATTCCCAAGGCCTTGACATACATGTGTGTAAGGCTTACCCATGCAAAGGACTCAGAGTTCCTCTGGCTTTTTTGATATGGTGTCCTGTTTTCCCATTTGCATTAGGCACAGGTCAACTAATCCTGGGGGGGGGCAAATTCCCATTCAAAGATTCTGGCAGCTTTATTGACCATGACAGACCACTGAAACAGGACAGTGGGAAGGCTTATATGGAGTGGAGTGTCACAGGAACTGATATCTCATCAATATACATTTAATACAATATGGGCTACTGGGATACCCTTAGGGTCACAAGCCATTGGAATTCTTCAAGAGTCCCATTCTTACCCAGAGAAAAGAGGCTGCATTTTCTCAGTTGTGAGCCAAGCCTTCATGGCTGAGCTATCCCTCCAGCCAGAGGCTGCATTTTCTTAGGGGAAGGGACATCCTTTTGGAATCTTGAATTATAATCTTCTATCTTTTCAAACTTTGTCCCCTTGGGCATGATGTAGGGTTTACATTGTTTGCTACAGGAAGAACAAGCCAAGGGAGGCCAAAAAGATTGATATTGTGTGAACACAGGAGGGCAAATAGCTCTTTGGGGTGGCTTGTTATTCTTCCTAATAACTGTACAGAATGAAAACAGCAGGATTGTTGATGGTTCTAGTTGTGTTGATTTTTGTGAGAAACCTCCATGCTACTTTCCGTAATAGCTGCAACATTTTCTGCTCCCACCAACAGTGCATAAGGGTTCCAGTTTCTCCACATCATTACAAACATTTGTAAAGTTATTTTTTTGAGGGGGAGGTGTGATAATAGCCATCTATGCAGATGGGAGTTAATATCCCATTGTTCCATTCATTTGTATTTCCTGACGATTAATAGTGCTGACCACCCCTTCATATAGTTTTCAATCATTTGCATATTTCCTGGAGAACAGTCTATTAAAATCTTTCACCTATTTTTAATTTGATTATTTGTTTCATGCTGTTTTGTTATGAATTCTCTGTGTAGTTTTGATATTGAATCTTGATCAATTCATCAAACTAGCTAGGATCTAGAAACAGTATAAATGTGCATTGGTGGGTAATCTGATCAAGAAAGTAGGATATGCAAGTGCACACACACACACACACACACACAAATACACACACACACACAAATACACACACACACACACACACACACACACACACACAGAGAGGAATATTAGCCTCTAAAACACAGAAACATGCCATATATGACCTATGAGTGAATGTGAAAGACAGTAGACTTGATGAAATAAGAAGATGCAGAAAGACAAATTCTACACGACTCCATTTATATGAAGAGTCTAGAGCATCCAGACTCAGAACAGAAGAAGCAGAATGGTGGTGGCAAGGAACCAAGAAAAGGCAACAATAGGGAGTTGCTGACTAATATGTTAGGAGTTCATGTCTCTGCCAGAAGGTCTAGGGAGCTGCTGTGCCAACAGGTATAAACCATTTTTTCTTTCATTTAAAACACTGTTAAGAGAAGGGCTGGGGAAATAGTTCAACAATTTGCTGTACAAGCATGAGGACCTAAGTTCAAACTTCCATAAACCATATAAAAGCTGGGCACATAGCATAGGCAATTCTAATCCCGATGTTCTTGCAGGTAATGGGAAGGACATAGGAGAATCTTCAGAAGCTTGGGGGTGAATAGAGAGAGAGACAGAGAGAGAGAGAAAGAGAGAGAGCTTGTCACAAAGGAGGTAGAAGGTGAAGACAGATACCCAAGGTTGTCCTTTGACCTCTGCATACAAACTTATAACATGCATATGAATGGACACACACACACACACACACACACACACACACACAAACAAACACACAGTGCCAAACCAAAGAATACATAGTAACAGGAACAACTAAACTTTTGAGGGAAAAGGTTGTGTTCATAACCATGATTATGGTGAGGATATAATAGGTGTATGCACAGTTCAAACTCATCAAATTGCAAATTAACCATGTACAGTTTTGTGTATTGACTATACTTCAAGAAAGCATAGAAGGGGGTCTGGCTCAGTAAGTTTGAGTCTTGGTGTGTTCCAGCACTCAGTTTTCTGCACCAGGGAGAAAATGCTACTGCCCTAACTGAACCATTTCTATAGCAATCAACGCATGAGGAAGGATCGGTTCTCAGAAAGTGGCAAAGTGTGTGAGTTGAGATGGAAATAAGAGATGGGGCTGTAGCGATCGGGCCAGGAGCCCAGTGGATGACACAGTGTTCTTTTTCTGAGATATTCTGGTTTATTTGAACTAGGCAGCTGCCATCAGTTTCATAAACAGGTTTTCCAACAATTACAATATAATACAATAACACAAAAGCCATATATGATGTTTGCACTCTTTAGTTTTAAATATTTAGAAGGACTCAGATTCTACCAGGAGGCATGGAAATTCCTGATAGTATTGCAAAAGGCACTTCTTTGTAATGAACCCTATTATCAGCTTCCTAACGTGTTGGTTTATGTCTTGGTAATAAACTTCCTTAGCTAGTGGAGAATTCTGGCATGAGGATATCTGGATCGATGGGACTTCTTCAGTGAGGAAGAACCAGCTTATGGGAAGGCCTTTTGGCACCATACTGCAGCAGAGGCTTCTGCCATGATGTGGTTTAAATCTCCCCTGGCCCTTCCTACCCCATTTTCTCAGCTCTGAGAAATCTCACGAGCTCTTGGTCCTCATATGGCCCATCTGCTCATTGTATGAGTGCACTCTCAGGAAAAGACGGAGAACATTATGGGCAAGCTTTATAGAGGAAAACAAGCTAATGATCTTCCCAATGGATGGCTACTATATTATTCATGCCACCGATAGTGGCCCAAAGGATGTGTACATACTAAATGTAAGGAGGAATGGGGCCGCCGCGTAGGATTTGAAATGCTCAGTTTCAAGACTTCCAGTGCTAGGTGAAAATAGCTCCAGTGCATGACTCCAAGATAATTCAAGAAAGCACTCAAGAGGATCCTGTGTGCCACCTTCACAATTTAGCCACACCCCTGCTGCCATTTTCTTGTAGAAGACTACACATCTCAGGAGGGCTCAGTACAAATCTCTCCCGGTCTGCCACACCACACTGGCTCCCTGGTGTCCCTGGCCCCATGCCCATATTTGGCACTGTTGTCCTTACTGAGAGAGATGTTTGGCAGATACACTATTGCTGTGTCTAGATCTGGTGTATACATTCTTGTTCTTTGTGACATCAACCAAGTGAAGTTGAAAAGCAAACGATAGCACCTTTTCCCTCTTTCCCTTCCCTTTCTCCTCCTTCTCTTCTGAATCTTCTCCTTCATCACCATCTTTCCATCTGTAAATCCACCTCTGTCTCTTCCTTCTTCTCTTGGCCTTCCTAGGATTTCCTAGTACCCTGAATCCAGGCCCCTCCTGTGTGAGCCACATTAGCATTTGTGAGACAGATACAGGTGAGCAGTGGCAGAGCTGCTCTTCCTGGCTCACCTTGGCTTGACAGTTTCCTCTGTAGGCAGGAAGCTGCTTCTGCTATCTCTCTGCCTTCCCATTGCCTGGCATGGAAAGGGTATAAATATTGACTTGCAAGTCTGTAGTTGAGGTTTTTCTTATGAAACAATTTCACCTCTCCTTAAATTCCAGCTAGGCCCCTGCGCCTCATGCAATTAGTGTCAACGGACTGCTTGCTGGCACTGTTAAATAGGAAACAGAGGGACTGCATATGTTTCCCAGGTAGAGCTGGCTTTTTCTCCCCCAGTTTGCACACAGAGCAGGAGGGGACTCGTTCTGACTACTGCTGTTAAAGTGTGATTGCTGCCCACACATTATTAAGAAGGATAAAGTGGGAGCCTTTTGTAGATTACTCTCTCAGAAGGAGCAGCAACTCAGCCCTCTCCACCCCTTCTACCCGACCCTACCCCAAGTGATATTCGCCCTCCTGCCATTTCATTTGAGTTTGGGCTTGGGAACCATGCATCTGAGTTGGAAAGGTGCCATTTGGAGAATATTTTAATGCACTGGCTGGATTCATCTCACTTTACTTGAGCAAATATTTGTTTAGCACCTAGTAGTTGCCCTTGACATTGCATGGAAACAAAGCCACCGACCCTGTCTGCAAGAAGCTCACAATATATAGTGGGAAAAGACATTAAATAAATTGTGTTTGAATTTAGCAATCTACAAGAAAGAACACAGGCGTTACTATGGAAGCAAAGAGGCACATGGATCCTGCCAAGGTAAAAGGTCTTTCCAGGAACAGTGATGACAGAGCCAAATCTTAAAACATTTGTTCATCCGCTCAACAGTATTAAATTTTCCTTGTGGATGGGACATGAATGTTATGTATGGGTGGATGGAGAAGTCCCAGAAAGAGGGAACACTGTAGATAGAGGCATGGATAGACAACAGGTGGTATTTCTCCAAGGAACTGCTGTAATACAAATAAATAGACGGCTAGGATAGGTGGGAGACAGGATAAAGAAACATGTGGCTGAAGGGATTGGATTATTGTGAGTCAGGGGGAGCTAAATCTGTGTTCCAGAAAGAAATGCTATTCTGTTTAGGAATGCTGTGGGTAGTGATAAGATTAGGAGAAGAAAGATCAGAAGGCAGTTGCCAAGTCTAATGGCAGTGCATTTGGACTTGGAGAAAGGCAGCGACCCTGGGGTGCAGGAGACAGAATACAGATGAGGCATGTTAGAGTCTAGAAACAATGTGCTTGGAGACTATGCAAGCAAAATGGAAGGGGAAGGGGACTCAGACAGGCTTCTGGGTGACTCTGAGTTCAGAGGTCTGGATGAAAGTAATGCTTGAAGCCATGCTATTGGATCCTGGAGGACTTTAAACAGGACAGCAAATGAGATATGTTTTGAACTAATTGGATTAGTTACGTCTTTCAGATGGCCAAATTACAGATCTTTAATTTGTAAGGAAGGCAGGGTTTGGCATCATTTAAAAAAATCATCCCTGTGGATACTAATACTAACCAAGGGTGTGGATGAAAAACACAGGCAAGAAGTTGTGTGAGGAACAAGCAAGGTCACAGAGGGGGGTACAAGGACAGTGTACCCCCTCAGGGGTGAAGGTAGATAGAGAAGCCAGCAAATAAAGCAAGAAGAAAAAGACACCAGGGACAGGACAGTCACCCTGTGGAGGCTGAAGGGAAAGGGAGGGGAAAAGAAAGGAGAGCAGGTTAGTAAAGTAGAAAGACTCAGAGGAAGTCCCTAGATCTATCAACTTGGAAATGATAGACAGATTTAGAAAGAGAAATGTGGTAGTTTTAGAGGATGTATAATGTATAAATTCCTTCCTGGTTTAACCTGGGTTGTAAAGATTTCCCTTGTAACAAGCAAACAACGGCTTTGATTTAGTCCTTCAGGAAAATTGAAACAGGGCCTGGAGAGATGATGAAGAGGTTAGGGGCACATATTGCTCTTGCAGAGGATCTGAGTTTTGTTCCCAGCACTACATAGGGCAGCTCATAACCTCCTGTAGCTCCAGTTACAGGGACATGATGTTCTGGACGCTAAAGGCACCAACAACAGGTATACATACCCACCCACAGATACATTCACCAGTATTCGTGTGTGTGTGTGTGTGTGTGTGTGTGTGTGTGTGTGTGTGTGTGTGTTTAAAAAGAAAATAAATCTTAAGAAAAGAGGGAAAAAGCCTGCAACATAGATCCATTTCAGTTCAAGCTTTAATGAAGAGCACTTCAACCTGCCACTTTGATTCAGTTCCCTGCTGCTAAGATCTCTCCCCCAAGCTGGTAAACTTGACATTAGCTGCAGATCTCATCACTGTCACTTTGACATTCTGTCCAGGGGTCTGTTTATAGAATTTTCCAACTCACAGGGACACTGCTTCTAAGGAAAACACCCTGTTGACTTCTCTTCCCTATTGTGTCTGTTTCCTTCTACACCAGGAATGAGTTCTAGAGCTGTTAGGCAAATGTATTTTATAAAGAAAATTGAGCAGCTAGAGTGTATGGGAGAGTTATCAAAGGAAGAGAAAGGAAATGACAGAGGAAAAGATACTAGAGTCAGAATAATCAGTGAGTAAGGGACAACACAGAAAGTAAACAGAGAAGAAATGAAGAGTGCAGCCAGTATTCACCTTTTATGCTTATTCCCACAGAAAAAGCTACTCCCAGCCTTGGTCAGAGAAGCCCCTGTTTGTAGTGAGTGGCAGAGAATGCAAACTCAGGTCTGCCAAAGATGCTGGGAATAAGTGACCTTTGAGAGCTCAGCTGTAAATTAGGCATGCATATCACTCCCTATATAACTCAGGGGACATAGCAGAATGGGATGAGAAGTTTGTAAGAGCAGGAAGAGAAAGGGCTATGACATGCCATCCTCTAGACACATTGAAATCATAAACTTACAACAACTGGAGTTGTCTGTATCAGCCCACACAAGACTGGCCTGTCTACAATTAGTCATGGATGGGGGAGAGGCTCACATGTTTATTGCTGAACTATTGGCTATGGATACATTCTGAGAGAAAAGGAATCATTGTCTTCAATTGTATATCCATTGCTGAGGCCACCATGCTCCAACAGATAGCTCCAAACTCATGTTCATATAGAAAGCCTTGGTAACTAAATGAGTCATAAAACTGAGACTCAGGGGTTTAGAGCACTTGCTGTTCTTTCCAGATGACCCTTGTTCTATTCCCAGAACCCATATGAAAACACACAAATGTCTGTAACTCCATTTCCAGAGGATATAATCCCCTTTCTGGCCTCTACAGGTACCGGGCAGCATGTGGTATACACAAATACAGGCAAACATTCATATACATGAACTAAAATAAATTAACATTTTAAATAAGACAAAATGAATAGATATGAACACAAAAAAGATATTATAAGGAAGGGGTGGGGTAGATCGGGTCAGTAGGGAGATGGGAGAGGGTGGGAGGGTCAGAATACTTGGTGTCTATCATGTACATGTGTGAAATTGTCACACAATGAGAAACAAACATAGTTCAGAAACAAAAACTAGAATGATGATGCAGGGATATAAGAAAGCAAAGATGAAATATTCCTATGGGAATACAGTAGATGGGAATACATAAGAGCAAATGAATAAAAATAACTAGAAAAAGTGAAGGATTATGTAAATACTTTTCTCTCCTCCTGTGATCCAGAGGAAGCCTCAAGTTTGGGATAAGCCCTATTCCACAACTACAGGTGACATGGGTGAGTTGCAGGTGATGTGGCTGCTTTCTGAGTCTCCAAGATACAGTAACATGCTCTTCTTAAAGTCATTGGTTCTGTTAAGTCAGTCAGAGCTCCCTTCCATCGTTCTGTGCAAAGATACTACTGCTCGGTCTGTCTTTGGAAAGTGGCAAATGAAATATGGTACACAGAACACATCAACTCAGAGTCTTCACTTCATTGCTCAGAGAAAACATCAGCTTTGAGATAATGTTCTGATTCTGGGCATTTTCTAGGTGTCTGAAGGGATGCTAGTATTCAGCACACAATCCATGCCTGAATTTCCTCTGAAAAAGGACTCCAAAATTTGTTCTGAATTCTGTTCTTTCCCTAAACAGATGGTTCCCTTTCCTTGTCCAGGAGAGTAGCTGAAAATCTCCGTCAGTCCTTACCTGTACATAAGTGCAATTCACATCCTTAGCATTGCATACAAAGGATAAGGAGATATCTTCAGCAGGGGCTGTCTGCCATAAACAAAATACTGGAAGAATAACCTGAAACTCACATGAGGCAGCACCCGAAGTAGGAGCTCACTTTCCACCAGGAGAGCAGAGTGAGTTGCTCTTTGTTATTGGGATAGTTCCACCAGATGTCTTCTCTATGAAGAAGTGACTCACAGCTGCCACAGTCAGGTTAAGATCTTTATAATATCAGCCACTCGAAAGAGGTAGAGCTTGAGCCCAGCTTCTGTCAGGAAATCTCCACAAGAAGTTAGCATCAGCATGGTTTGGAGAACATGCCCCATCATCAAGGCCAATAGATGCTCTCTGATGAGTTCCTATTAATTCAGGTGTCTGCCTCTCAATCCACCACTAGCCATAGAGACAGGGTAACATAGACACTAGCTTCCAGAAGCTCTCAAAGGAGATCTGCTTAAATGAGCACCCTTGTATTTGATGAAGTATCATGCAAATAAACTCTTGTGGGCTTGGACTTGTTATGAGGCTGCTAATGTCACTGTACACCCATGAAGGCTGTCAGACAACACAGAGAAGCTTGTATCTCAGGATCTACTTAGAATCCCAAATCTAATTAGTATTGCCCAACTGGCAGGTCACCCTGAAGACTTCTGTTTCTTTGAGCCTTTGAGTCTATAACTTTCTTTTTTTCCTCTCATCTACTTCCTATTGGTCAGTTCGTGACATACAGTTAAAACACTCCAACTGGTAACGAGTGGGTAGGGATGGGAGGGACACCATTCTGACAAAAGAGGAAATGCTGTTGACCTCCCAACAACTGGTCCACAGAAATGAGGATTGTGAGTTTGTTGTATAGGGGTTACTTATGGGTCAATAGGCCCAATTATGTAAGCTGAATCTGAAGAGCAGGAAATCAGACTCTTGTTAGCAATGAGTAGAAAATTTGGGCAAGGGGCTTGGTGGGGCCTTCCCATAACCATTAATATTCCCCTCAAATCCCTTGGCAACCAATGGCTGCAATCCCAAGAGTGGGAGGCTAGATGAGAGGCAGAGGTGAGCTTCAGTAAAGGGAACTTGACTGAGTTCCATGCCAACTCTTAATCTTTGGGGCCAGGCAGGTTGGATTATCCGTTCTAAAGAACGGAGTTTTGAAAGATGTGTGTGTGTGTGTGTGTGTGTGTGTGTGTGTGTGTGTGTGTGCATGAAGTGGACACCTCAGAGTGAGTTGCTCTATGTTGGTGTTCCTTCTCTACCTGTTCACAATTAGCATCCAACTTGCTTAGGGTGCTGAGAACCAGTAGGCAGTCTTGGTGAGTACCACTTGGCTGGAAGAGGAGTTCAGAGAGATGGGAAGACAGCTGGGTTAACTGCTGTGTCTGTTTGAATACTCCAGCTTGGCCAGCTGCTTGAGAAATTTTTCTTCTCCAGGTGCCAGCTTTTTTTTTCCAGACCTCTGTGGATTCAGGGAACCTTCTCATCTTCCTTTCTCTCACCCAAGCCTCAGTAAAACCCAGGCCAAGGGACAATGCTGCCTTGTTTCACAACACTGACTTCTGAGCAGCCTCTTGTTTGTGGCTCCCAGGAGCAAGTGCTAACTGTGAAGCAAAGAGTACTGACCTGGGAGTAGGGGCTGTAACTTCTTTTGTCCCCTGCCAAGTGCCCCTACAACCTCCAATCCGAGACAGAGGGCCTGCTTCAAGCAGAGAGTCAGAAGGAGCTCTGGCCTCAGATTCTGAGGAAGTAGGGCTCCTTGTATGGTAACAAAAGCCTGACAGATAACTCAAAGTCGAATGAGATATGAGTTTGAAACTGTTCAGCCTCACCTCTCTACTCTGTGTATGACTGAGCAAATGTGTTTGTATCTGTGTGTGCACCCCTGTTTCAATGTGTTGTTTTTCTCTATAGTATCTTATTATGGATGAGTCAACCAAACACACCAAATTCAGTAGTTCTAGCTTAAAATCATCACCTCCAAATCTAAATCTATTTAGAATCCCAGTTCTTCATTTTATGTCCCTGTAGAATTGCTTATTTTTGGTAATTAAACTCTATTTGTTTAACAAACTAAGCTTCCTTCTGTGTGACTTGAGTGTACACACTTGCTAGTTAATAGGCAGTTGCCTTGGTTTGTGTATGCCTGGTACATGTTTGTAGGACACTTATCTGTTGAGAGAAATCTATATGGATGAAAACATGTAGACAAACTACAGGACAGCCAAGTAACGCTAAGATGGCATTGCTCCATCCTATGACAATAAACTTGGGAAGGGTTAAAAAGCTGACATCAGAACAGCAACCTCAGATGTTAGAGTTTCGTAAGAAGTCCAGAGATAAGACCAAGACTAGGTTCTGTGATTTGGAGATGTCTTATTCCCAACATGATCTTTAATGGCATTTGATTTCCAATGGAATATAGCTGAAAAGTGACAGTGTACCATTACCAGGTGAGTAGGCCATTAGGAGAAGTGATGCCTTTCCTAAAGAAATAAGGAATCCTTGCAAGAGAAGGTTGTCACAAAGAGAGGTAGCTCCTTTTGATTGTGATCTTTTTAAAATCTATTCTCCCTGTTCTCTCTTGCCCTTCTTTTCTGCATGAGTTGAAGCTACAGGAGACCCCTCTCTAGAAATGGAGCTAATGCCAATAACCAACTCTTGGTCTTCCCAGACTCCAGCAATGAGCCACAATAAAAGTCTTTTCTTTTCAAGTTACCCAATGTCAGGTATTCCCTCCTAGCAATGGAAACTGAACCAAGACACTAGCTGATACTTAAAGTACTCAGATGAGATCTTGAATTCCTAGAATTGAGAACCATGGACCAAAGAAAAAGAACCATGTGTCTGTTGCTCTGGGCATGAGCCAAAGCTTCCCCCACACAGAGTGGAATTTCCAAGTCTTGTCCCTTTAAGTTAAATATTCCTTTAGTTTTTTGGTCATATAACAATAGAATAATAATAATGTTGAAAGGACCTGCCAATGAGTTATATTTCTAAGAAAGAGGATCCTAATTTTCCCTATGTCTCTCAAACCATCATAGCATCTAATGCTCCAAGGTCCAGATGGTAGCCAGTCTATGTGCATCTCTACAGTGCCCTTCATCTTCAGGTCTTTGGTGGGTGTTTGTTGATATTTTCCAAAAGAATGCTTTAAAGGTTTCTTATTTCTTCAGAATGCAGGGCAGCTTTCCATGGCCTCATATGCTATTTCTGAAGCAAGGCCCATGTGGGACAGGAAATTATATTAATGAGTGCATAGCCAAAAGCTTTTTAAAAATTAGTTATGTGCTTATTTTGTGTTAGTAGATAAATGCAAAGAGGACAAAAACTTGAGGCTTTATGGGTATGGTTGCTTAGAATGAGTTTTTTTTTTTTTTAAGTAGCAGGCTGAAGATGACTCAGTAGTTAAGAACATTTGCTGCTCTTGCAGAGGATCCAGATGGGGTTCCCAGCACCTATATGGCAGTTTACAACTATCTTTAACTCCTTTTCTGACCTCTATAGGCACGAGACATGCATATATGTACATGCAGGTGCTCACACTCAAAAGATGAAAACAAACCATTGTTTTTTTAAATCAAGTAACTACATCGGATTGAAAGAAAATCACATTATGAATCTAGTGACTACTTAGTGTCACAGGGGGTTGACTGGGCCCAAGATGCCCCAGTGGATACCAAGATACAGGGGTGCTCAAAAATCTTTATATATAGCATATTATCATTACATATGGCATATAACATCTACATAGTCTCCCTTATAGCTTAAATCATCTCTAAATAATCTATAATACCAAATACCATGCAAATGCTATGTAAATGATTGAATGTTTTAGGATAATGGCATGATAAACATTTCTGTGTGGAATAAGGTCACAATTCCAAAATGTGTGTTTCCCCTCTGTAGTTTGTTGAGTTCACAGATATTTGGAACGCATAAAGCTCAAGTTTTACAGTACATGGGAGTATGGCAAAATTATTATGTTTAGGTAAGTGTGATGGTTCACACCTATAAATCCAATGTGCAGAAAGCAATAGCAGAACCAGGGAGATTTCTAGTTCAAGGCCAGTCTGGGCTATAGAGCAAGATATAGAGAGAAAGAAGGAGGAGAGGGAAGATATGAAAGAGGAGTGGGGAGAGAAGGGGGGCCCCCTACCTACCCTTTCAGCCTTCTATTTCCTCCCCTCTAATAGGATTCTCTGCTTTGTCATGGACTTGCAGGTAAGTCTGTTAATAGTGGCTAAAGATCTGGATGGCTCCTCCTGGCTGAAACCAATAGCCCATCCAGGTTCAAGGGGCTAAGATAAGGATCTCACTTTTCAGTGAGTAGGGTGGTAGGTTTTTATAAGAAAATGTGAGATGAATGCTATTGTCTTGGATATTGTTCTAAAATAATGGCTTTTAGGATCCATTCCATGGACACCATATACATATACATGTTAGAGATAGGATAAATAGGCAAGGCTTCTCCAATGAGAAAGACCTTGAACTAGCTGGCTATCCACGTAAAAGTGACGAAACACCTCCCACCTGAGGAAAGTGCTAGAGGCCCAATCACCCTGATCAAGAGAAGATGAAGGAACACACAGTAGACCTGGTTGTGTGGACACACCCACCAACCCTTTGAGGGAACACACAGTGAGCCTGGTTTCATAGATACACCCAACAATTCTCTGAGAGAACACACAGTGGGTCTGGCTTCATGAACACACCCACCAACCCTCTGAGGGAACACACAGTGGGCCTGGCTGCACAGACACACCCACCAACCCTCTTTTCCTCTAAGCCCTAGAGTAAGTTCCCATAACCATCATTTTCCTCTTCCAAGAGAAATTTCCAGAAGATGATGATGGGGGCCAGTGAGTCAGTTCTTAGTGGCTGAGCAAAAGGCTCCTAGACTCAGATTGACTTGTGTTTGAATCCCATTTCTGTTCATAAGTAGGCTTGAAAAAACTTCTCGGCTTTTTTAAGAGTCGGGTGCCCCATCAGTTCTGCACAAATAAGGATTAGTCTCATAAAAAAGATGTGTGGATTTAACAAGATGATGGAGAACAAACTGCTCACGTGTGCTTACTGAAGTGGCAAGGGATGAAGACAGAACTGGGAGGCTCTAGGTATCTTTAAATCTGTGTATTGCTTTCTCTGTGACCCAAACTACACATAAATAGACTAGTGTAATTTTTGAAAGCCTTATGAAGTTGATATTTTTAATCTTAATCTTTGTGATGTAGAAAGGGCATGGAGTAAACACACTACCTACCTAGGACCAGGTAGTTAGGATTTGAATTCAGTTTCTCTAGCCCCAGTGTACTTCCTGTCTGGGGCACGGCTTCCCAACAGCAAGTATGAGTCTTCATGATGTATAAGGGTTACAGGAAACCTGCCAGGTGGTCATGGCTGACTGTGCACTCTCAAGATCCCTGCAGATGGCCCAGGAGTCACTGGCCATTAACCTCAAGGTCATAGAGAAATACAGCCATAGTTCCAGAACAAAAATGTGCTTCTTTACTTAAACCAGAAGCAAAATGACAGTTCCTGTGGGAAAGGGTTAGAGGTGAGCACAGGGGAGGGGTGTTGGTGGACAGAGTATATCAGGATGCAGAGTTGGAGGGGAAGGTGGGGACAGAATGAAGTGTCAGAATGAGGCATGGCCTTCTTTTATCTTTTTAAACATGCCACATGCTCTCAGTGTTGAAACGTTGCAATGCTAGCCTTCGTGTTCATTTATTCATTCAGCATATGCTTTTTAGGCCCTCTTATGGGCTAAGGGGTTATTATACGTGATGGGATAAGAACTGTGAGCAAGAGGGACAGGTGTATACTCTGTTGGAGCCTATTATCAAGTTGTAGGAGTAAGGATAGAAAGAGGACAAGACTCAAATAAACACATGAGTAAAGAAGCTTATAGATTTAGGATCTATTGGTCACCAAGAAGAAAATAAACAAAATAATGAAAAACCAATCACACTTCGAAGCTCAAATGATTCTTTACAATAGAACTTGGACAGTATCTTTTTGGACAAATCCCCCTGACCATCAGGCCTAGGACAGATGAGTCTCTTAACATATACTCATCACTGTGGAGTTTATTTATACTCCTGTTTGGTCTCACCTAGCTTATGAGTTCCTTGAGGACACGAGGCAGGTATGATGCCTGGCACATACAGGGTGCCTGATCCAGCACACATACTTATCAGTTTTGTTGTTGTTGTTGTTTGTTTATTTATTGATGTATGGATGTGTTTGGTGTGGGAGATCAAAGTGATCTGTTTGTATTCTCCACAACTGTTGCTCCTGATTGTCTACACACACACACACACACACACACACACACACACACACACACACACACACTTGGGGATTTTAATGAATAAGAATGATTTGTGCTGCAGCTTATGGCTACTTTAATCAAGAAAAGGGTATCATTTTAGTACCATAATAAATAGTGTATGATTTATCAGGCCTCATGAGTCTTTCACAAGTATGCCATTTGAGCTATGTAAATCTTTCTATCTTTGAGGGAGTATGGAAACAATCCCCGTTGATATGGTACAAAACAGTGCATGGGAAAAATGAGCTCTGAAAGAGACAGACATGCATAGTGGCATAATCTATGGATTCCAAGAGTACCTTGAAAATCACACACCCTGGGCAGGGAGAGTGGGAGTGGAGAAAAGTCACCAGCAACTATTGTGGAATCTACCTTTCAATGTGCAGTGCTTATGAACCAAGAACACTGCCTCTCACTGAAGAGGCAGGGCTCTGTAGAAAGAAGTGCTACTTGGAGAAACAGAAAGTGGCCCTGGCCTCCTGGGCTTTGTTGCTAAGCATTTGTTCAGGGCTGGAGAATTTGAATCCACCCAGGAGAAGGGGCAGACTAAAAATAATACAGGAGTAAAGCAAGCTGAGCCTGTGTGTGCAGTAGAAACCCAGCAACAGAGAAATGTGAAAAAAGAAACCAGAGTTGGACACAGAGCCCAAGTTAGCTGCCCTGTTTGAGTCCAGGGCTTTTTGGTGAACCGTTGGACCCAAGGGAGTTGGTACTTGGCACTGAGAATACTTGGCATGGTGATAGGAGGATTTTCCTGGGTCATCACTCCCCTCCTCTGGGGTCATAAGTGGCTGCATGCAGTTCTTTGAGACTGAATTATTACCTGCACAACTCACAGAAATGTTCCCCACAAATAACTGTGCTTGATTCTCTTCCCATGGGATCAGGACAGAGAAAGATTCATGGAGAAAGTAGAAGTAGTATTGGTCCGAAGGGTGAGTGACATCGAGCAAAGGAGTATGGGAGGACATTAGCAGAAATGGAGAGTCAGTCTGTCATGTGCCAGGCCTCTCGTTACATTTTATGTGTGTGTACCCATGTGGAAGACACCGCTTATGTCTTTCCATGTCCTGAGGCATCAGGGGGACAGTGATTCAATGAAGCCTGTGGGACAGAATGTTTATGGGAAGGATGCACCAGTCTATTCTGATTTCAAGGACAGGCCAGATGGAAAAGGAGATAGAGAAGACAGTAGAGAGAACTTTGGAGGCTTTATGTGCACATTTCAAAATAAAAGGATACAATTTTGGCATCTATTTGCAATATTAAGGCCCTATGCTTGGATGTTTTGGCTCACTCAGTCTCTGTCAAATGCCCCCCCCCCCGAGAATCTCTTCATGGCCAATCTACTGGTGCCTTAGTCTCCACATGGTCAACATCCCATTCCTCATCTGTCCACCCTGGCATGCATTCAATTCCTTTCCCTGAGTAAAGCCACCAGCATTCACCCAGTCATCTGAGCCAGAAACACAATGTTGTTGGTAGATACCTCCTTCACCCTGTTTTAATAGCCAACATAAAAGTCACTTTCTAAACCTTTCTTCTGTCTCTTAACTTCTTTTTCTTCTTGAAGTGCTTCAGTTATGTCCTAGCTGGGGTCCTTGTCTCCAGAACGATACCCCTAAGGTTCAGATGCACATTGCCACCATCTCATACCTATTTTTAAAACTCTCTGTAAACTCTTCATTAGACAAAACAATGGCAACTTCTGGTCCTTTTTAAGCTTCGCAGAGTTGTTTTTAATGGAGTTACAATGTATGAAGTCTGCCCTGATGAGTGCCCTGCCTGGCAAATTACTATCTTCATCTCAAGCAACACTGGAGAGCACACTGCTTATTTGAATAGTTTGAAGCACCAAAGAGAGTGCCCTAGTCACTTAGCATGTTCCATGAGCTGGTCCTGCACTCTCTCCTGCCTGTGTTCTATCCTTCCTCTTGCCACTCTCTTCCCCACACTGTAGTTGGGCTCCAGGACCACTAGCCTTCTCAGTGCTTCTCACATAACCAATGCTCCATGCTTCTATCATCTAGTCTGTATCACTGCCATACTGGGCCATCCTCCTTTCCTGGCTTTCCTCATTGACCACCTGGCTCCATCAATTCCTCAAGATCCTGTGAAGATATTCCTATGGGCTTCTCTGAACCCCACATTGTGCTAGCTGAATTTGTTCTATGTTCTTTGATCTTCTTGGGCATAACTTGCCCACTCTCCTATGTTGGATTGTGTGCATGGTTTACCTGAGGAGACTTCGAGCTCCTGAACACCAGGTTGTGGCCCATTCATCTGTCTTTGGCCCCTGACATGGTGCCTGCACCTGGCATGTAGTGAATGTCCAGTCAGTCTTACTGAACCGTGGTGTGTGGAACTCAGAGCATGCCTCTCCCCTACCTTCAGCAAATCCCCAGATCCTACAGGGTTGTCTCAAAGATCAGAGAGCATTTCCTTACCTCATGACCACAGACTGAGGATACAGGGGACTTTCCTCAGCGGACTTGGGCTGACTGGTAAGGGCCCAAATCAATGGCATACATTTCCTCTCCTGCTCTTCTCTTCTTCCTCTCCTCTTACTCCCTCCCCTTCTCCAGTTACTAAATCAAAGGAAACACCAGCTCTTATCAAAGGTAAAATGACACGTGGCTGTTGAGCAGTGGACAGAGAATGTTGAGACCTTAAGTGATGGGCAGCTTTTGGAGGAAGGGATGAATGCGGGGGACTTGTTTCTGGCGATGGGCACTGGACTTCTTCATGCCTTGCTTCTGACAGAGCCTATCTGAGTCAGCAGCACTTAACACCAAAGATTCAGAGGAAAAAATCAAAACAAAACAAAACAAAAAAACCTTGGTCACTGTGTTCTTGGGGAATGGGGTCAGTAGTTAAAGGAGTTCTTAACAGCCAATGTAAAATTGTCAGTACTTAACTGTGTCTTGTTCAGTTTATATGCTCACAGTCTATCTAATGCCTAGCTTTCACAATATGACTGATGATAGTCTTTGTATGGGTAAATGGAGGTCATTAGGGGGAGTCCTAACACAGCATGACCAGTGTCCTTACAAGAAAAGAGAATTTGGACAAAGATATTATAGAAAGAAGACAATGCAATGACTTCTCAAGAGGCAACAGAGGAAAGTAGCCCTGCCTACATCGGATCTCAATTTTTTTTGGGGGGGAGGGAGGCTTCCAGATGTTTGAGCCGATACATTTCTGTGACTTAGGACACAAACATGAATCACTTTAGTACAGCAGGCCTAGCAGGGCAATCAGGTGGGCATATTTGGGAGTTCCTTGAGGGCTACGGGAGGCCGGAGTGCCACTGTGTCATCTCTCAGAGCGCTTCCTGATATCATCCCCATAGGTTATGGCCCTGGTGCCTATTTAAGGAACCTCTTGTTTTCACTGGTCTCTTCCACACCTCTATAAAGGTACTCTGTTTGCCAGTTGCACTCTACCTCAACTAGGTTCCTAGATATTTACAGATGATCTTGCCTTTCTCATTCCCAGGGCCTGAGCCAGAGATGGTGCCTAGCAAATAAAGAATGGCTTGATGAAACACAGTGGGCTGTGCTCAGAGTGTTTCCCACCAGTAGCTTCACTCCAGCCCTTCTGCTTGCACACTGCCCTGGCTTCAGGCGCTCAGCTCCCCTCCTCTCCTGAGGCCTGACAATGCTGGTAAACAACCCTCAGAACGAGGTGGCTAGAGATGCAGTGGCCTACATGGAGGAAGCGAGATGATTGGTCCCTTCCCTGTCAAATTATATGACTGGCCAACTGGCTGGCTGAGTGGACCCCTGTGATTGGCTCCCTGGGCGGTAAAGAAGAGGAATGAATCCCTTCCCTTTAGGCGGTTCCTGCCAGCTTTCTGGGTGGGTGAGCAGAGTCTGGTGGCTGAGCTTGCTTGTCAAGTCTGTTTGCTTCAGCCTCAAGGTGCAGAAACTGCTCACAGCCCAGAGCACACTGCCCTTCTCCAGACCTGCAGGAAAGGGATTAGCTGCGGGTCAGTAGGGGTCTAGCACAATCTTTCTCTGTTGGGCAAACAAAACAACTATTGATATTCCTGCTTTCCCGACTTAACACCTTTAACTGGAGGCAGAAAATCAAACCAACTAAATCGCAGGCCCTCTCTTCTGCTTTATTATTTTTCTCTCTCAGGATTGGACCCGTGCTTTCCTTTATTTCCTGCAAGTTAAGAATGTAGCTTTTCACCTGGACTGCGGAATCGAGAGGATTAGCAGGGAGAATGAGTGAGTGGCACCCTTAGCAGCCTGGTGGGTTTCCTGCTATTCCAGCTGTCCCAGAAATGTTGGGAAGCCTCAAAATGGTAATCATTACCACTATAATTATGTTTTCAAAACCCTGCATTATTAATTAATTAGTTAATTCTTTTTTGCCTCACATTTTACACTTTGTAGGTAAGGGGGATGTCGACTGGGGCACTCACTGGCTTGATCGATAGGGAGGGGACGCTATAGACCCAGGGGACTTACAGATCTGCTAGGTGAGGAAGAGGCATACCGCTGTGGATTTGGGGAAAGGGCTGTGTGTTCATGCAGTAAAGCCATTCCACAAGTTTAATTCTACAGAGTGGAAAATCATCACCAGGCCATTCTATTTCAAACTGCCCCAGAAAATCATCCCTGTGTTCACTGACACAGTGGGCATGTGCCTGAGCCTTCCGAGCTGGACAGAACTCAATAGGTGACAATGTCTGTGGTACTAGATGAGGGTGATGACTGGCTACTTCTTTGCTATTGCATTGCAGCAGAGGCATGGGAAGCTGAGCCCACTCATTGGTCAGTTACTCCACGAAACTTTCTTGAGCTGCGAACTTCAACACTGAAGCTGGGTTTTAGGTCCTTTATACTTCTCTGGTCCATTCTTGAGTTCCTGTTATGCCAAGTATATTTTCTGTGTGTTCATTTCAGTCTTTGTCAAAATAGCACTGAGTTTAAAAATATAGAATAAAACTGCTTTGCGGGGGCGGGGGGGAAGTAAAAAGGCTGAATAAATGGGTATGCTTGATGGGAGATAGTAACAGCCTGAGTTTGCATTTGATTCCTGTCACTCCTCACTCATTGTCTCTATCTGCTGCATGTTGGGTCTCTGTGTACCAGTGAAGCCACCTTTTATGAGTCAACAGAGCTGCTGGTCTGACTTAGAGTAGCTGCTCAGGAGAAAATTCCTTAACAAAGAGTTTCACATAACCCTAGTAGCAGCAAGCACTTTGTAGATGAGAGCAGTCATGACTGTTAGTAAAGCCTGGGGCAGGGGTGCAATGAAAGAAAGGTTCGATCCATCTCCTTCAAATGCTTGGGAAAGTCCTTCTCAGATGGAGTTCAGATTTGTCTGTCTTAAGGGATAAGGAGTCTCTAGTGATTGTCAATTGACAATGGAGGGGCTAGGTAGGGATGTGTCTCTTGAACCTTTAGTGCTGTACTTGCTTGAATGATCCCTCTGAGACCTGTATATTTTCTTCCATGTACTTAATTTGAAATATCACTCACAGAATGAACCTGAAATTTTATTAGTGACTAATCCATATGACTGCTAAAAGTTTGCTCTGGTTTCCTGGGGCTCACATGAATGGTCACACATGAGTGGTTTGAAACATCAGAAACATGTGCTAGGGAGATGGCTCAGTCTGTAAAGAGCCTGCTGAGGAAGCATAAGGACCTGTGCTTGGATCCCCGACACCCATGTAAAAGCTTGGCATGGTAGTGCACATCTGAAACTCCAGCATCTAAAGGATGGAGGCCAGCAGATCCATGAAGCTTGTTAGCCACCCAGGCTAGTTAATGAGTGACACCAGCTCCAAAATTTAAGAACCCACAGGTTTGACTCCATTGTATTTTGAGAGAGTTTTTACATGCCCTTGCTCTTTCAAGGTGAAATAATAAAGATATCTGGGTTAAGATGTAGATGCAACAGGATGTTTGGTCTGAGGTGTGGCCACTGCATGTCCTGCCTAAACAACAGAATACTTAGCTCGGGATATGGTTACTTGATGTTTTGGGTATTGAAGAGGTAATTACTCTGTTTGTTTCATTGGAAATGAAGTCTTTTGCCTTCTTCCCCTCTTTTGATGGGAGTATGAAGTATAAAAAAAAAAAAAAACTTTGAACATTAAAACAGCCAGATTCATTATTTACTGAATGCCCTACCAACTCTGTATCTTGTTTCTTTCTTCAATTTGCACTCCTCTCCTCAGCTATGAACCCAGATTAGCTGGTGGGTCCCAGACAGATGATGTGCTGAACTTGAGTCACAACACCAAACTCAGCTTTGGGAAGATGGTTGAGCAGGTAAAGTGCTTGCCAACCAAACATAAGAACTGGAGGAATAGGAATATGGATCCCTGCCCAGAAGTAAATCCTGGAGAGGCATGGTAGCCTGCCTGTGGTCCTACTACAAGAAGCAGAGACAGGGAATCCCACTGAACAAGCTGGATAACCAGGCCAGATAAACTGATAAGCTCTGAGTTCCAAGTGAGATACTCAAGCCTCAGCATGTAAGGTAGAGAACAATAATGCCTCCATATGCATGCATATATGTGCATATGCACCTATACACATATGCAAGCATGCATATGCACAGTAATGTATTAAGAACATAAGATTAGTAATGGTTGGGAATAGCAGCTGAAGTCAACTTCTGACTCTCATATGCACATTCATGAACAAGTGCATGCGTGCGTACACACACACACACACACACACACACACACACACACACACACACACACCATAAATGAATTTTAAGATAGAAACCACCAGAAACTCGCAGTTAGAGAGAGCAGTAATCCAAAGTGAAGACTGAGGAAGTCAATACCCCCTTCTTCAGCCTTGGGCAGTGCGGTAGTTTGGCTGTAATTGCCCCCACCATAAGCTCATTGGGAATGGCACTACTAGGAGGTGTGGCTTTGTTGGAAGAAGTGTGCCACTGTGGAAGTGAGCTTTGGGGTCAGCTATGCCCTGAGTCTCACACCACTTCTTGGTGCCTGTGGGTCAAGATGTAGCGCTCTCAGCTCCTTCTCCAGCACCATGTCTGCCTGCATGCCACCATGTTGCATCATGGTGATAATGGACTCAACCTCTGAAAATGTAAATCACCCAATTAAACGTTTTTCCTTTATAAGAGTTGTCATGGTCATGGTGTCTCTTCACAGCAATAGAAACCTAACTTAAGACAGGCAACTCTAGGCATTAATTGATGTGGCAGGGCCACTCCAGTTGCCTTCTCACAGTCACACAATCTTCTGTTCTTTCTCTTCTTCTAAAGGACAGTGATGATGTTAGGCTAGGGGTTCACTCTTTGAGAGGATGACCTTATTTTAGCTTAACTAATTACACCTGCAATGACTCTTTCCAACTTAAGGTCACAATTCAAAATACTTATTAAGACTTTGCCACGTCTTTTGAGAAAGAGGAACTCAATTACAGGGACAGGTTTCCCTCCATCTTGCCTTGGGCCCTGTTAGTGCATCTGCATAGTTTTGGCTTCATGAGCCAAATGCAGGGCACAGTGAGAATTCTGACAGGAACAGTCCTTCCAGCAGAGCCTGTCCATCCTGTGTGGGTCACCTACTTATCCACTGAACTCAGCCTCTCTGAACACTTCCCTGCCTCCTGTCTCCTACTCCAGGAAGATCCCTTGATTTGCTTGACTCTGACTGGTTTTACTCCCAGAGTCCTCCTCTTGTCTGTGGGGAATGTCTAACCCTGTGGTCCAGCAACTTTCAGTTACTATGAAAGAAGGGACAGAGGCAACTCTAGGTGTGCTGTTCCTCTGCCTAGGCTTATTTATTATATTCCTAGTTGGCTGTGTCAAAGGAGACAAGTTGATGGCTTTCTTATTTTTTCCAGAATGATCTAAATGTTCTCTAATTAACCTATTAGTTTTAATTATACACCTGTAGTCATTTATTTGCTAATCTGAAACCCAGAACACCCAGGATTCAAAGAAAAGATTCCCCACCAGCCCCCACCCTTTTCCCTTCCCCCTGTGAAGTGTTTAAATCACTTGTCAACACACAGGGAATAATAATAATAAAAAGAGTGACATCTGATCAGGGAAAAGGGGAGTGGAGAAGAGGAACAAAGCCTCACTGCAATTGAGCTGATGGAAGCCTCCTCCATATTCATCAGGAAGGCACCAGCTGAGCCCTCCCCTGGCGCTGCCCAAGGCGAGCAGGGACAAGCTGGCCTGCTGGTCAGAGCTGCCTGCTCCACTTCCAGTCTGGTGCCTTTAGGACTTCATGGCTCAAGTCTTACATCAGGACCTGCAGAGACCACATGGGTGTTGCTATTGTCAGCTTCCATCTGCCTAAAATCCTTGACAGATGAAGTTTATCTCCAAGATGACTCTGAGTGTAACCTAAATAAAGAGAAAAGACACACATGTTCACATGCACACACATGAGAGTGCACACACACACACACACACACACACACACACTGTGAGAAAATCAAGGATTATAATAAGTTGTAGTCACACAAATCTGATTGATACATCAGCGATGGTAATTCACTTGTAAATGTGACCAAAAAAAGTAAGGTAAGTTGTTACTACTTTTAATTCTTTATATGCAGTCTGCAATCCACCTTTTCCTTACTCTGCTGAAGAAACACTGTCAGAACAGGGAGAAAAGTAGAGTTATTAGATGTAGATTCTTCCAGTTTTTTCTATGTAAAAATACAAACCTAAGCATGAATACCAATATTAGCCAAAATTGAGCTAATGTGTATACATGGTGTGCTAAACACTAGGCATCTTGGCTATTTGACCCTTACAACAGCCCTTTGTTAGTGGTTACTATGGTTATCCCATTTTATAAATGGGTAAAGTGAGTCTTAAAACAGGTAAAATGGCTTGCCCACAGCTACAGAAGCAATGCACTATTGAACCAAAATGTGGACTCTGTTGGATTCCCAAGGCCCTGTCTGAGACAACTTGGCCATTCCCCTTTCTAGGACAATATTATGATAAAGCAATTAATTTGAAAAATGTTGGTACTGACTTTGGGTAACAAACTACTTGTGACATCCTGCACAAATTAGCCTGAGAACTGCTGGTGGAGAAAGACAAGGGTGTGAATGCTAGAAAGCCAGTGTGCAGGTCTTAATTTCACTTTGTGGTATGACCTTAATCAAGTCACTCCTGGCAGTACACAGGTCACCCTCCTAGGATCTCTTCCATGTAGATGTGGCTTTAGACACTTGTTTTTGAGTGGCAAAGAGCTGGATTGGAAAGGGGAGTGCCTGACTTTGCATAAAGTCCCTCTACAGGAGGAAATACGAGCAAAAGGTTCTGTAGGTAAATTGGGACTAAGTGTGGGACTTAGGCCAGTATTCCAGCATGACTCATCTCTGGTCAGAAAGAACCAAATGTTTCTAGATGTTTGGTCAAGGAGAAGGGTAAGGGCAAGAGAAGAGGTTGGTGCCCCCTGAAGATATCACTTTGCAAGACGCTAAGTCCTAGGGAAAGGCATGGGCACCAGAGGTTCTAAGCCAGTGGTGGAAACTGGAGTGGTCTTTAACAAGAGCATGGAATAAGAGATATGATAATGTTGGAAACCAGAAGGACTTAAGATGTGAAAACCAAGAGGTTTAACCCAAGACTTTAAAAAAAAATGACACTCTCCTGAAACTGAGGATAAATTTTGTATGCTCACTCAATAGAGTCCATGGTCCCCAAGCATCTCCTTTTCCCAGTTCTGCTTAGAGTTTCACTGCAATGACCTTAACCAAAACAGAAATTACTGTCCCAACATACCCTTCACATGAGACAATGCTTTGCTAATACTATATGGCAGATTATCTGGAGTCCTGGGAGCCATGACTTTAGAGTCTAGGAAAACACGATTGGGCTTCCCCAATCTGTTTCACAGATAGTGTTCTTGCATGCAGAGCCCTCTCCTACATCCCCTTGGGAAGTGCAGGTGCCACCTTGATCATAACATCCTGAGCAGATCCAGCTCTGACAGGAGGAGTCTATTTGCAGCCATTCAGGTCCTATAAAGAAGGATTGAAAAAAATAATTAAATGGCGAATTTGACCCTTGGTCCTTTCTTTCCAATGTCTATTCACCCAAGATGCGTAAAACCTAATGAATCGAGCTTTGAGCTGGACCAAGCCATCTGCCATTTCAAGCTTGGATGTCTCTACCCTCCTTTTTCTTTTCTAGGTCCCAGAGTATACTCTCCCTTTCGACACTTTGCTGGGGGAGCTTCCCAGGAATCATAGCACCTTCCTCCTCTTGGCTGAAATTCATCAATAGCAATCTTGTTCCATTTCACCCCACTGCTTAAAATGGACCCACACATCTAGGAATTGAGTTAAATGTGGTAACACCTCATTTATCTGGGCATCTTTAGAATTAAAAAAAAATAGTAACTTGATAACTGAGGCTTATCCTTCCAGGAACCAAAATGATATCTTTTTAAAATTCATCATTTTTAGTGGACATTTTTCAAAAGCACCTTCCACACTTGCCTTCCCATTTAACAGAGACCACGGGTTGTCATCTGGTGGGCGGGTAATCTATATCTGCTGCTGAGCTGCTCTGACTCTGTTACCTAGGATCAGCTTCCACTCTTCGGGTTTGTTGGAGTGTCCATGTCTGATGGCTGTTCTTCCCAGCTGTTTCTCAGTGCACTGCTGTGGGTACTGGGGAGTTTAGAAAGCCATTTCCCAAGCTGGTATGTCCTATGTGCATTGAGGCCCTCTATGATAACCTGAAGGGTCAGGTGCTGGATGGAACAGGGGCCAAATTTTATGACGTCTGTTTTAGGGGTGGTACTTTAGAGTTTACTAGAGTGCCTGGTCTCTTCTTACTGGGCTGATAGAGAAATTATAAAAACTTCTAGTTAGGAGCATTCAGTGTATGTAAAATCCTCAGTACCTTTCTGATGGACTTGAACAGCAGGCAGCATGTCATGGAGGAAAAGACAGGAAGACAGTGTATTTGTTCTGTGGGACTCTCTGTTAGTCCTACCTACACATTGTGCATTTATGTCTTGCTATATGACTCAGAGATACAGGGACAGCTGTCCCTATGTTACTAAGAGCTAAGGGGAGGATCAACGATGTTAACTAGTTTCAGAATAAGAAGCCAACTCAAGTCTCCCTGGCATTAAAGCTTATTATCATTTATGCTCATTATGTTTTCCTAAAAATTAAAATTCTTCCTTGTTAATGAATAGGATATTATGGGAAGCTCCAACATAAATGTTTTAGCAGCAGGGAAGCTCTTGTTAGAGGTCTAAGCTTTCCTGGATCTGAAGGCTCTTTTGGAACCCCGGAGCTCCAAGGAATCCACATTGAAAACCATCATACCTCGTCCCTTCTATTTCTTCGGACATGTGCTGGTAAAGTAAGAGTTTGCTAATCACATCAAGAAAGTGACAACTTAGATGGACATTCTCCAGAAGATCTGTTAAGGAGGCACCCAGCTCAGCCCAAGTACTACTGCCCTCTATGGTCTATGGCCTTACTTAAAGGGAAGAGATTTTGGATTCTTTTTGTTGGTTTGTTTGGGTTTTATTTATCTGTTTGTTTGCTTGTTTGTTTTTCAAGACAGGGTTTCTCTGTGTGGCTTTGGCTGTCCTGGAACTCGCTCTGTATACCAAGCTGGCCTCAAACTTACAGAGGCCTGCCTCTGTCTCCTGAGTTCTGGGATTAAAGGCATGTGCCACCACTATGCAGCCAGCATCCTTGAGACCCAGGCTTTTGTTAGTCAGTAACCACTCCTTGTCCTCAGCACAAATTGTCTCTATCAGTCCGGGAAACAGTGTTATATCAGCCATCAGTATCCACAATCTATGACATGTTTGAGGACCCCTACCTGAGTCTCAGGGGCCACATGACACAGCAGGCCTGGAGGGGCAGCTCCACTGACCTCCATATCCAGATAGGGGTACACAATCAGTAGCAGCAACCAGATGAGTTAATGTGAAGATTTGATTAGTGAAGGACTGGTTTAAAAGTTTATAGCTTGGAGCCAAAAAAGAGTCAGATAATAATTCTGCCTCTGCAGAATTCAAATTAAAACTCCTTTTAAAATTCCTAAGCCTATCCAGGCGGTGGTGGAGCACACCTTTAAGTGAGCTCAAGACCAGCCTGATCTACAAGAGCTAGTTCCAGGACATCCTCCAAAGCCACAAAGAAACCCTGTCTCGAAAAACCAGAAAAAAAAATCCTAAGCCTGAAAGTTCTAAGTTATGACCATGGGGAATTTTCTCCATGGGATCATATGAGTCTAGTGCAGAGCAGTGCCTCTCTGGGGCCTGGTACATTGTAAGAGGTTCACACCAGTTGGTCACTGTTGCTATGGTTGTTGTTAATACCATTACCTAATCAGGAAGGAAACCTAAGAAGTGGGAAGTAAGCCAGAGTAATAATTAAAGAGCAGACAGATACATAGGATCTAGTTATAATATTTAGATTAATTTAACAATGATTAGCGTAATTACCCAAATTTTATTAGGGGATACCAAGCCTGGAGCTAACTCTCTCAGTGGAGATAACAAGTAGATGGGCATTTTGGATTTGGACAAAAGAAAAGGTTAAGTAGCCCTCTCTCTGTAGCCAGAACTGAGCCATGGGGCCAGAGAAATCTCATTAAGACAGAGAGAAGGAAGAATTAAACAAGAGGTCCAGCAGAGGAGCAGACACCTGAAGGGGAAAAAAGGCTGAGAAGAAATAGCCAAAGGGAGAAGGAAAGTCGAGCATTCTCAAGGCTGGTAAGAAAGTAGTCGAGAAGAGGCTGCTGTTGAATGCTTCAGTGTCAGAGCATCTGGTCCGTGGTTGTTGGAACCTCATTGGGGACAGTTTTGTGCAGGAAACAGGCACTGAAGCCTGATTAGGCCTGGTGGATATAGAAGATGGAGAGGAAGGCTTCTCCAGTATTAGCACAGACCACTCTTTTCCCAGTGGGGATTGGAATGCCTGTGAGTCTTGATGGTAAATGCAGTGGCAAGAAGTAAAAAAAAGGGGGGCCCTACTCAGAGCCATCCCTTGGCAAAGTGCCCTTTGGGAGTGGATTTCATTTGGAAGGGGAAATGAGTTAAAAGTCCCCAAAGTCTACAGACATGGTTTTCCTTTCAATCGATGATGTGGCTGTTATCAAGGAAATGGAGCATTGGGTATGACTTTCTTTCCCATTTACTGTGGTGCACAATCATTGTCTCTCCCGTCACACAGGGACTGTCCAGACTCCTGGGGACACTCGCCTGCCCTGGAGAACTTGAGGCCACGCCCAGTCTGGTCTTGCTGCCAAGTGCCATGGGACAGGTGGCCTGGGATGAATCAGACAGCTAATTAGCACTCTGTCCCCGCCTAAAAGGAGCCAGAGATGTATAAATTGCTCCCAAGAGGGAGGGAAAGAGGCAGAAAAAAGGGGAGGCAGGGAAATCAACAGAAGTTACATCAGAAAACAACATCATCCAAACAGCCTAGCATCCCAAACCAGCAGGGTTCCTCCTGCACAGTGACAGAGGTAGCTTGCACCTGAGGGCCCTGAGTTAAGGCACCAGTGTCATCAGCTTAATTTCTGTAGTGAAGAGCCACCTCCCTTCTCAATTGTGGCAGGATATTGCAGTCTCATATTTCTGTTCTTTCTTGTTACATAGCTCTGAAAATTTATAACAGAAAGTCAACATCCAACTTGGTCCTCAGCAAACCTGTGTTTTTCCCTGATAAGAGTCACACTGGGGCAGTGGCCAATTTGATATCATTAAGCATTAAGGAAACAATTGGATACAGAGAACAATATCTCAGAGCAGTGGGTGATAGGGAAAAGTCTAGAGTTGTGGTTTAATCATGGCTCAGCCACTAATGGCTTGCCTGCCTCTGACAGGATCAACCAATTTCCTTTATAGGGGCTTGGGAACATGAAAGTCCCAGCTACCTACATTTCTGACATTGAAGAATCCATGGGCCTAACTAAGTTCCTCCTAAGACAAAACTTTTATGTTCCTGTCCTTGCATCCTAACTTTTGAGTCTAACATTCCTGTTGATCTCAGTTCTGTGTGGGCAGACATAGTGAGAAAGAAACTGGAGGTGGGAAGAAGAACAAAGTAATTATTCATTTGAGAGACAGGGAAGGAAGTCTTAAATCTGTAATTAAAGTTGACTGCCCACAATGAGCTCATCTAGTGCCCAGAGCTTGGCTTCCATGGTATTTCTCTAATAAAATACTCAGGGTTTCTTGGAGAAATAGCTAATTCTAGGATTGATGTATTGATGCATACAAGAAATGTGAGAAAATAACACACACACACACACACACACACACACACACACACACACACACACACACACACACACCGGTGAGGTTGTGTATGTCACAGGGATGTAATTGAATACATGTCCATAGACAAAGTTGGAAGAATTTGGGGAAAGAAAGTAAAGTAATATTTTATCAACAGCCAAACAGCCATGTTATAAATATTCACAAGCCTATATTGACATAAGCAAAATGATTGAATGAACATGTATGTACATTTCTTTGAACAGAGAAGAGCCAGGCTCTTGTGTGTAAGAATCTCTAGTCATTTACATGAATATTCTGCCTTCAATAGTATATCTCTCTACTCTGTAATTGTCAGCTTGACATGGTGATTGCTTCCCAAAGAATATAAAATGGAAAGAGGAGATAGAAGGTGACTTTACAGTGTAGAGCTTAATAAATCCTACCTCAGATGGGTGACCATGGTCTATGTCAGCCATGTAACTTGTGTTGACAGTATGTACTCTTGATATGAAATGATGACAATGGCATATTACCTTTGCAGTCTTACTTCCATCAAACCATGATGCCAATGAGAGCCAACAGATAGACCCTATCAAATGGCATCTGACCAATGGTTTTTCAGGTATGTCCAACCTGCGGTTCATGGTCTGCAAGTAGACCAGAACAGCTATGAATACAGCCCAACATAAAATTGTAAATTTACTTAAAACATTTTTTGCAATTGCTTTTGGAACTCAGATGTGCAGTTCCTAAGTGTAAGCTTTTTAGATGACAATGTCAGCATCATCTCACGTTGTTAAAAGTTTGGACACACTTAGTAGAACTCCTCAAAATGGTCAAGGTGAGGCTGTGTAGATAGTTTAGTCAAAAAAGTGCTTGCCTTACAAGTGTGAGGAGCTGAGTCCAATCCCTGGAGTCCATGTAAAACCAAAAACAAACAAACAAAAAAAAAACAACAACAAAACAGATGTGGTGGTGCATACTTGTAATTCTAGCACTAGGAAGTGGAGAAAGGCAGATCTGTAGGACTTACTAGCCTGCCTAACCTTATTGGTGAACTCCAGACCAGTGAGAGACTCTGTTTCAAAAATAAGGCAGAGTCAGGGTAATAGCTCACTTAAAAGTGCTTGCAGCATCTGCATGAGTATCTGAGTGCAGACCCACACACACATTCATGTGAAATCTGGGTGTGAGTGTCTGTAACACTACTGCTGGGGAGGGGAGAGACAAGCAGATACTTGGAGCTCAGTGGGATGTGACACCTTAAACTGACCTCTAGCCTCCTCATGATGTGTTTACATTTGCATGGAAACCCGAGCATACCCATGTGTACATCCACATACATGAACACACACACACACACACACACACACACACACACACACACACACACACACACACACACACAAAGTACCAAATCCAAAGAAAGCCTGAGAAACTGACAGCCAAGAATAGCCTAAAGAGACAGCATAACTACCAGCAATATGGTGTCCCACTAGGTGCATGCAGACAGAAAAACAAAAGATATTAGGTAAAAACTAAGGAAAGATTAATAAATTGTAGAACTAATATCTGCATCAGTACTGACTCATTCATTATAACAAATGTTGTGATGTAAACTGTTACTAACAAGAAAAACTGGGTTTTGAGGAAAGCAGAAATTGTACCATCTTCGTGAGTTTTTGTGAAATTCAAACTCTTCTAAAGCATAAAGCACATTTAATAATAATAATAAAAGGTCTTGCCCAAATCACATGCTTCTAATTAAATCATCAGATTGGTTTAGGCCTGAGTAGAGTTGTTTTGTAAACTTAAAACCAATAAAGGATTGTGATGGACCCTTATATTTGCCTCTCAAGTCTTGCATAGACACAAAATCATGGTTTAATTCAAAGGGATGATGTATCTTGATGAGAATATCTATGTCTTTCCATCATCTTGTGTCAAGTGGTAGCCTTGGGCATAGTCTGGTCAGTGGGACCTCTAGAACAAACTTGCCTTCTGGAATGAAAAAGGACATCTTTGTCAGCAGAAAGTCCTGTGCCCATTTGTCCTTCCAGGACATGTGGCCTGGAGGTACAGCAGCCATCTGTATCTATGAAACAGCCTGCCTTCCACCTACACACATGGGTGGAAGAGAAGAGAACTGGGGACACCAAGCCCTTCATGACATCATTGAACAGCTGCCCCTCTTCTAGTTCTCTGATTGACTCACAGAAACCTCTATTTTTAATGTTGCAACATTTAGTATTTTAAAAATAAATTTGTATTGATTCTTTAGGAATTTCACATCATGCACCCCAATCCTGCCCAACTCCCTGTCCCTTGCTATCTGGCCTGCATCCTTCACCATGGCCCCAGTGGCAGCACAGGTCACCCAGATCAGTATGTCCCTGGAAGCAGCATGGCCCTCAGACACCAAGATGCTCTCAGGTAGATGACCAGATCCTGGGTCTCTGTATGGCCCTTTGGTGGCAACATGGGCCCCTGACATCAACTCAGGCCCTGGCTGCTGGAGGACCACTGACCTAGACATGGCCATAGGCAGGAGCCCAGACCCAGACATCACCCTGGTCCCAGCTGGCAAGCACACCACCCACACCAGCCCATTCCTCATCACCTTCACCTCCTCAGATCTGCCTCTTACCACAGCACATGAACTGTTAAACCTTTCCTTTTCTCCCACTTCTTCACCATACACCTGCTCATCACAATGGCACTGGCCCGCCCAGCACTTGTGACACCAGGTGGGCCTGTGGAGGCCTCACATTTGGAATTTTTGTTCTTTGCAAGAAACTCTAATATTTCAAATGTATGGAACAATTCTAAAGAAAGGTAAGAATAGGAGCAATAAGAAAAACAGCAAAATGGCCATTGGGTAAAGGCACTTGCTACCCAGCCTGATGACTTGAACTTAATTCCCAGTGGAGGTGAGTCTTTTTTTTTCATAGATTTGTTGGTCATTTGAATTTCTTCTTTTGAAATTCTATCCCATTGCCTAATTATAAATTGGATTTCTTTTTGCTGCTGAGTACCTTATGTCCCTTGTGAATTGTGGATATTAATCTTCTGTCAGATGTGGAGTTTGTGAAGTTTTTCCCATTCTGGACTTGCTTTTATACTCTACTGTTTCCATTGCTATGCAAAGGGCTTCCTGGATTGATAGAATCCCACCTGCCCAAGTTTGCTTTTGTTTCCTGTACTTTAGGGATCTTAGCTGAAAAGTATCCCCTATGTTAAAGTCTAGAAGTGTCTCCCCTGTGTGTTCTCCTCATATACTTTTGAGTCTTATGCTTAGGCCTTTGATCTATTCTGAGTTGATTTTCTTTGCAAGGTGAGAGACAGAGATCAAGCTGGGTTCATCCACGTGTGGATATCCGGCTTTCCCAGGAGCATGCACTGAAGAGGCTGCCCTTCTCCATGCTTGTCATGTCTGCATGGAGAATCATCTGGCTATAAATTAGTAGGTTGCATCTGGTGCTCTCATATGTTTCACGGGTCTATCCTGCTTTTATACCCACACTGTGCTGTTCTGATAACTATATTTTATAATGTAGACACTAGGGAAGCAGTATGCATGTGTATTCCTCAAGAAGTTACATATGAAATGGTATCAGCTCATCAAAGAAACACCTGCACATCTGTGTACATCTGTATGTGTTCCTACATTATTTATAATAGCTAAGGTGTAGAGCCCACTTATATGCCCAATAACGGATGACTGGCTAAAAATATGTAATATATTTATATATGATCAGAGTATTACTCAATAATAAAACCTGATATTCTGTAGCAGACTAGATGGAATTAGAGAACATTATGTTAGGTGGTGCAAGTCACACATAGAAAGGTGAATTCTGCATGTTTGCTTCCATGTAGATGCTAAAAGATATCAATCAGAATTATGCAATTTATTGCTAGTATGTCTTTAGTGGGAGGTTAGATAATGAGCACAAACAGCTGGAATTAATAAATTCTAGTATCCTATAGTACAGTGATTATAGTTAGAAACAAATAATCAAGTATTTTTATAAATAACAAAACAAGTTTTCTAGACCTTCCTTGAGGGGAGGGGTCTGCCTATGCACATCTATGCTTGAACACAGTACACATGGGGCACAGATCAACAATGACCTACTAAGTACATTCTGTGTGAAAAATGTTATTCTTTGTGTGGCTCATTTTATTTTATAATTACTATCATCTCCATTAGCAGGAATGGCATCTATCTCATTTAACAAAGATGAAAACATCAGGGCTGAAAGATGGCTCAGTGGTTACGAATAGTTGTTGCTCTTCCAAAGTACCAGAGTTCAATTCCCATCACCCATGTTGGGCAGCTTACAACCACCTGCAACTCTAGCTCCTGGGGACCTATGCCCTGTTTTGGACTCTGACAGCTTCCTCATGCAGATGCACAGATGCACAGATACACACAAAATAATAATTAAAACTTAAACTTAATGCAGGGAGCCTGGGATGAACAAATTGTAAAGGTTCAGGTCCTTATTCAAGGTAACATAGCAAGCACACAGTTGAGCTGTGTTCCGCTCCACACCTGGAAGCCCCCAGGCACCAACCAACCACACTGTGTGGGGAAGCACATGTGACAGAAGCTCAGTCCACACTCAGAACAGTCAAGATGCAAAGGATGTAGCATTCTACTAGATCTTAAATAGGGAATAGGACTTTGACAGGTGATTGCTGGGTTTGAGGACGAGGACAGCTGCAACTGAAGGTGAGCGGTAGGTCAGAGTCAAAAGCACAGCCAAGGAATCTCAACTCTCTCCTCTAGCACAGACATTATGCGATCTTCCAGGCTTTCTAAGCCAATGGGTAATATAATTAGAGCTGTTTGAGGAAGATCATTCAGGCAGCATTAAAGAGAAGCGACATGTTGAAAGCCCTGTGGTTAGAGGCAGGGAGAGCAATTGTCAATATAAGCAAACCGTCAGGAGAGCATTTGCTAAAGTGTTGGTGTAGGTAGTGTTAACTGCTAGAAGGAAAGGATGGAGATACAAGTTCTCATGTACTCAGAATTACCCACCACACCATAGTGTGGGAATGTATGTAACCCAGTGTAGTCATTATAGAAGACAGCATGAAGGGGGCCCCCAAACACAACCCCTTCTTAGTTATGGTTCCTATTACTGTGATAACATGATGTCCAAAGGCAAATTGGGAGGAAAGGGTTTATTTCATCTTACAGCTTGCTGTCCATCATCCAGGGAAGTCAGGGCAGGAACTCAAGGCAGGAACCTAGAAGCAGAAACTGAAGCAGAAGCCCTTGGAGGACTGATACTTATTGGCTTGCTCTGCCTGCTTCCTTACATAACTCAGGACCATCTGCCCCAGGGTAGTACTGTCCCACTCCATGGAATGAGCTACCCACATCAATCATTAATCAAGAAAATGCACTCCGGTCCAATCTGGTGGAATGTTTTCTCAACTGAGTTTCCCCCTTCCCAAATGACTCTAGCTTGTGTCAAGTTGACATAAAACTATCCAGCACAGGCCACAAAACTAAAATACTCGGTTATACCACTTTAGGTTGTATCTGAAGGAAACAAAACCAACACACAATACATATTTATTCTCAAGAGTCAAATACAGAACAAGCCTTGGTGCTCATCAATAGATGAATGAATAAAGAACATGTGATACCTATACACAATGGAGTATTATCCAGCCATAAAGAAGAATGAAACCATGCTAATTAAGAAAGTAGACGGAATTGGAGGATATTCTGTTACATAACATAGATCAAACATAGGAAGATAGTGTCAAATATGTTTTCTGTCATATGGGAGCTAAATACAAAACATAATCTGAAAAAAGAAGACATTATTGAGAACTAGGAATGGATCCAGGGGATAGAAGGAGGAGTGGGGAGAGTATGGAAAGGACAGTGGACATAATCAATGCACAGAATTTGCAAGCATAGAAATATCACAAAGATGAGGCCTTCTATGGGGGAATCATCAATGTCTGTCCCATCATTTGGGGCAGGGCCTAGGCCCTCCCCCATGTATCTAGGCTGAGAGAGTATCCCTCCATTTGGAATGTGCTCCTAAAGTCTGTTCATGCACTAGGGATAAATACTGGTTCCACTGCCAGAGGCCCTATAGACTGCCCAGGCCTCCTAGCTAACACCCAGGTGCAGAGGGCCTGGTTCAGTCCTATGCTGATTCTCCAGCTGTAAGATTGGGGTCTGTGAGCTCCCACTTGCTCAGGTCAGCTGTTTCTGTGGGTTTCCCCAGCATGGTCTTGACCCCTTTGCTCAGGGGGGTTTGGTGAAGGGTCATGGGAGGATGGGAGGGAGAGGGAACTGGAATTGATATGTAAAATAAGGTTGTTTATAATTTAAATAAAATTTATTTTAAAAAAGAAATATCACAAGGAAACTCAGGAATCTGTCTTTAATTAATACTTGCTAATTTAAATAAGATTGAGACAAAAACAATTGTTGGGAGCTAACTGAAGCTAACACAAATGAGATGCAATTCTCAGTCACAGTTCTGCAGTGCCCAGGCTTCCAGACCCATTATAAGTGTTCAATAAAATGCTTATGGGATAGAGAAAAACACATAGATACTTCTCCCCTACTGCCTTACTTTTTGTCTGTCCTCATGCATCCTTTCCCTAAAAGGCCACAATTACAATTTACACTCATCTGAGGATGAAGAAGTAGAAATTGCTATGTCCCTGCTCCACTCTTTTCTAGCCATGCCCTCCCTTCTGGTGACCTCAAAGGAAATGCAGTGACTTTCCAGAATTCCAGTGTGTCTCAGAGGAAAGATGTTCACAGGTGGTTCCTGAATAGACAGAACAGGGACTAGAAGGAAGGCTGTTTCTCCAAGATGAAGGCAGGGTCAGTCTATCCATGCATTTCACCTTGAATTCTACAGCATGTAATTGACAACAGTCAGCTCATGTCAAGTCCATGATCAGGTTCTCTGCATCGTTGAGGCGCCAGAGCCTCTACCACTTTCTAACCATAGGCACGAAGGGATGAATGAATGAGTGCTGGACCAGGCAGCAGATACACGCTGTGATTGTGATCAGCATCCACCTTGTACAGCATGGGGGCCTCATCAGTTTCAGTGCATTAGCACTTTGGGAAAAGGAGAAATGATGTCCCAACTAGCTGCAGGTACAGCTGCCTTCATTTATGCCCCAGTGAAGAGTTGTTTTCCCCCATTTTTCTGCATCTTTCCAGGTGTGGAAGCCTGGAGTGTCTCCAAAGGCTGGAATCGGAATTGCTTTTCCTCTACAAACCCACTCTTTGAGACGTTATTGAGAACAAAATCACAACAATTTTTGAGTCAATGCAAGTTGGAATCATCCCAGCTGGAGACTCTGGTGTCTGCTGTGGGACCTAGGGATGCTGAGGACCTTGCCCACAGGATAGCTCTCTCTCTCTCTCTCTCTCTCTCTCTCTCTCTCTCTCTCTCTCTCTCTCTCTCTCTCTCTCTCTCTCTCTCTCTCTCTCCTGCATTCCCCAGGTCCTAATCCTGTCAGACTACCCATGGGTTAGGGGACCCTAGACTACCTTTGCCCATGGTGTAGACAAATATTCCTCCAGAAGGCCTGAGGGGAAAGAAATCAAGAACTGGTGGACGTGGAGGAGTCTTTACCAATAAATCCTCATCCCTTTCACAACAGGTAGTTCCCCTGAAGGTGGGAATTGTCACTGCCTCGTGAAAGAAATTTCACTGGAGAAAGAAGAAGAACAAGAGTGACAGAAACAGACTGGATCAGTCAAAGTTAGGCAGTGACAGACCCACAACAGAGAAGGGAACAAAAGAGGCTTAAAATACTCAGGGACAGGCAGCCAGCAGCAGTGACAAATACTCATCAAGACAGCCACACATTTCCACTGGGAAGTGTCCTGAGGATCCACTGATTGTGCCTGAGGGGACCATTCGTCCAGCATCCTGGGGAACTGCTGTGAACCATGGTTGGAAGCAGAGCCTGGGTAGCGGCTAATGGAATCTGATGGTTGGGAATGATCCGAGCTGCACAGTGAAGCAGCTTAGATGGCTGACTAAGGAGGACATCATCTCTGCAGTCTTTGGACTCCCTGGAGGTGAACTGTCTGGTCACTGGTGCCTGGTGGAAATGTTGCCTTTGGAACGGTGTGGCTGAGTTTGGACAAGTGGATTTAGTTTTTCTGGAAGCTTCTTTGTGATCTGTGAAGGCAGAAGGATAGTGTTTGGTATGGGACAGCTTTACTGTTATCAGGGTCCTAGCTGCTCTTTCAGTGACTCCTTCTCAGCCTGGGGGAATTTGTACAAGGTTGTAGTTTGGGGATCTGGCTACTCATTTGCATTGAATGGATTGTTCATGACCCCATTATGGTTTAAACATGGAATGTTTCCCGTGGGTGCGTATGTTGAAACCTTGTTCCCTAATCAGCTCTGTTTTGGGAGACACTGGAAACACAAGAAGGTGGGGGCTACCTGGAGGAAGCTGGCTGCAGAGGGAATACATTTGAAGGTCACATAGCCCTTGATCCCATTCTGTGTCTCAGCTTTTGTTCTTGTCCACCATGAGGATGAAGAACTTTGAAACTAAGTGACCATGAACAAAACTCTCTGAAACCATGAGCTAGGATAAATATTTCTTATTAAGCTGTTTCTGTGGGCATTTTTACACAGCAATGAGAAAAATAACTAATGCTGACTCCAACCCTCCAGACACAGGGGTGACGCAAATTGACCTTCTTCCTTACGGGGAAGGGAGGCTAATAGGCCTTCTTTATGATGGCTTGGGATGAAATTCTTCATAGGTCTATTTTGATCATGGGTTGTGTTGAATGGAATTTGGACAAGTGAGACATTAACAAAATAATCTGAAACTTGGTTGTATACATCTTAACAAAGTTAATATTCAATCTAACATTTGTTCTAGATTCAAAGGGGAGGAGACTACATCTTGAGAGCTGGTTATGAGCCAGGCACTCTGCATCCATGCTTTCAGATAGCTACCTGGTTCTCCTTTTGTGGACTGATTAACTGAGGTTCACAGGGGTTGAACTCCTTGCCCTTTGTTTCAAACCTAAAGGAAGTATTATGGCACATGCTGCCAATGCTCTGGTGGTCCATTCAGAGGGTACAGCACATAAGGCTATGTGTGGCTGTTTAACACAAGTGGTGAAGGTGCAATATACTTTTGGTTTTCTCTACCATGATTCTAAATTCAAGTTTCAGCGCATCCCCTCTGCCTTAAAAACACACAAAACATGAAAAGAAGAGGCCAACCAGAAGTCAACTGATACAAACTCAAGATGAACATATCTGTGGGCTAGAACTAGAACACACAAGCAAGCTTCTGAACCTGAGGCTGAAAAGCTACAGCTGAGAAGGGGGAATGGGCACCATGCTCACTGTGAGAAGATTGGAGCCAAATGTTCCTCTCCTTGCAACAAGGATGAAAATATGGTCATTGACTAATTATCACCTGTGGTTCTCAGACTCGGGGGTGCCTCAGAATAATCAGAGGCCCCAGGAAAGCACAGATTTCTGGGCTCCACCACAGAGTATCTGGTTCAGCAGGAAGACCTAAGGCTGGGTCAAAAGGTACATCTCAAGCTTCCAAGAAGCTGATCATGCTACTCCAAATATAATCTAAGAAGCACTGATGCAGGTGGCTGAGCAGGTGCAGTACTTGCTCTGCAGGCTCCAGTTCTTGATACCCAGCATAATGGCATAATCCAGGCATTGTGGTCCCTGCCTATAATCCCAACCTATAATACCCTGGTGAAGGTAGGAAGGCCAAAAGTGCAAGGTCATCCTAAGTTGTACATTAAGTTCCAGCTATCCTGAGCTACTTGAAACTGTCATAGGAACAAACAAAAATGAGAAAAGAACAAATAAACAGCAACAAAGGAGATGCCCAATGAACACAAGTGTACTTTCTTTCAAAATTAATTATCTTAGACATTTCATTTCATTACAGTTACAGAAACCTGCCTAATACAAATTACATTGGGGGCGGGGAATAGCTCAGTGGTAGTGTAGAATGCTTGTCTAGCATGTTCAAGATCCTAGGTCCAATCTCCAGAACTAAAGGAACAAATACATATGAAACATAATGAATTTCATTTTCAAATTTAAACTTGAGACCCATCTTCAATATAACTAGCACAGTATATGCTGATATTCCAAAACCTGCAAATAGTGAAACTTAAAACACTCTTGCCTCCAAGTGTAAAGGATGCTCAACCTTCATTTTCTGTCACAGCTTTTCAACTCGGTCACTGATGGTCAAAAGCAGAAAATGGCAGGATGTAAATTAATATACACATCTGTTTTCAATGAAACTTTATTATTCAATAAAATAAAAGCAGCAAATCTGCCCTGGTGATGTTGCTTTGTATATTCCTGCTGAAGATACCAGGAGCAAAAAAAAAAAAAACATGAAAGGAGGAGTATTTGTCATTATTCTGTTACACATTTTACTGCCAATGTGTTTCAGAGAAGACTAGACCTATTAAGTGATTTAGATATATTTAAGATTATATAAACATGCTTACTGAAAAAAATCAAGGATAATCATTAAAATTTTAAAGTATGTATCTTTTGTGCTGCCACAAGGTAGAAATAAAATACAGAGGAGAAGATGGAGAAGGGGAGATCGCATGAATGTAATTCTGTGTTGTATCTAACCCAATTCATGTCAGGAAAGCATATTAGAAAGAAGACTGGATATTGAGCTGTAACTTTTCCGGGGGCTTAGTAAGGCCACAGGAAGCAGGAACTATTCAGAAAATGAATAGTATGAATCCTAGCTCACACTCAGTAGTGGCTATAATGTGCTGAGGACCAGACAGGAGCTCAAACTCTTCAACTGCCATTCAATTCTACCTAGGCATCTATATAATATAATATAAGGCATTTATACGAGACACAGGGGATATAAAATAAATGTCATAAGCCTTCTGTCAAGAAGCTTATTGTCCAGAGGTCAGCCAGTAAGCACTAGTGATACCCAGGATGTGATCCACCAAGCAGGACAGGCTCTTGCTGACACTGGGACACTTGCTCTCAGAACACAATTCTTACTCCTGTCAACTCATTAGCTGAGAGAAATTCCTAGAGAAACTTTCCCAAACCTCCACTCCTGATCAAGCTCAGGAGCTTGTCTAGTCTGCTGGACTGGTGTCACTTGGGCTCTGGTTTCCACCTTAGGTCAGACTGTGAGATCCTAACCGTCTTGTCTATCCCTCTCTTCTGACTTTGCACTTGAGTAAAACCACAGCACATTTGGACTCTGAACATACCAACATAGGGATCTTGAACACTAATCTTACACCCACTCACCACCACACACTCAAATGGATAATTTCTATTTCACTTCTAGGATTCGGCCCAGCCAACACATCACTAGATGTCTACCCCATTACCACCAGCTGCCCACTCAAACCAAGTTAGATAATACCTCTCAGCCGCTCCCAAACATCCTGTGCTTCCTTATCCTGGCACCTGTGACAGCTAATGTTAATTGGCAGCTTGACTAGATTAAGAATCGCCATGTGTTGTGTGACTTTTCCTGGGGAGACATGAACAAATGTCTAGTCATCCTAGATAGGTCACCAATGACAGATGAAAGGAATGATTCCACCCAACTCTGGCTTGGAGAACCAATGAGTTTATTGGAACTGCCCAGAAGAACGAAGATGACTCAAAGACAGCTGCATCTTGGAAAAGCCCACACCATTATGGATGTCCACTCATGAATGCTGCCTCCTTAACACATCCCTACAGGCTCCCCTCCCCAGCAATTGCTACTGCTAATAGAACCCTGGGGAGGAATCTTGTGAACCTTGCAAATTTTGAACATGTTCCATTTACTTCCTGAATCTCATGAGCTTCCCTCTTCCCTCTAAGAGAGAAGATTTCAATTTAGAGAAATCCTATGTAACATGATGGAAGCACATCCCTAGGTGTCTATGAGGCTATGTTTAGGGAAGCTCAACTGTAGAAAGAAGACCCACCCTGAATGGGAATGGCCCCATTCCACAGGCTAGGGTCCTGGGCTGAACACAAAGGAGCAAGTTAGGAGAGCATCCACATTCATCTCTCTTGTTTCTGACTGGGATATAATGTGACCTGATAATGTTGTTGCCTGATACTATAATGGACTGATAACAAAATTAACCATTCATCCCTTAAATTGCTTCTTGTCAGGTATTTGTCCTAGCAACAAGAAAAATAACTAATATAGTCCATAAGACATTTTATCTAAAATGCTGTTTCCTTGCCTGTGCCTCATATTAAGCTCCCTAAGGGCAGAAATTTTCAGTTCCCTGTTACATTCCCAGTATCAGGATTAGTTAATGCTCAGAAACACTGGATGAATAAGAGACATGAGTGAGGCATTCAACCATAAACCTCAGTTCAAGGGAGAAAAAATAAGGTTTGACATTCAGAAGCTGAATTGGTTTAGAGATTTAAAATTCAGCTTAAATGAAATCAAGGAAACATCACAAAATTACATACTAATTGTATGCTTGTTATGTAGCACGTTGCCAGGTAGAGTTGATGGTACCAAAACTCCCATAATCCTCTGGTTCTTCCTGAGGAAGATTCAGACATAAAGAGAAGAAGGGGTAGATTATAGGTATTATCTATCGGAAGGTGGCAGAGGAGCAAAGTCGGAGCCAAGTGCAGTCAGTCCTACAGAATTAGCACAGAAAGGCTCACTCCTCAGTAGACATTTTGTATATGTGCTGGTGTAATTTAGTATCAGCCTTAACAAGTCTGTGAATTTTTAAAATTTCAACTTTAGTTTGTTCTTTGAAATTTTCATGCATGTATACAGTCTATCTTGATCAAACCTACAACCCCCCTTCACCTTTCCCTAGGACCCCCATCATAACTTTCTTTCATCCATGTGTCCTCTTTTGATAATATCCATTTGTTTGTTTCTTAGTTCACTGAGTCCAGTTAATGCTGTCCCACGTGTGCCTAGGTATTAGGTCGTCTACTGGGGTGTAAGGATCCTACCAGTGGCTTCATTCCTAAAAAAATAAAAAAGTAATTCTCCCTCTGTAGCCATCAACTGTTACAAATCTGCTTTTAGATGTGATTCATTCTTGTGTAAGGTAATTATAGAAACTGTAAGGCAACAAGAAAAACACTGACATAGACAGTCCTCATGGTAAGAATACTTGGGAGGCCTCTTTGCATGAATGTGAAGCACATAGAAGCTTCCAGAGAGGGTTGGCCAAGAGTCTTGAGTCTTCAACACATGCACTCTGTGAGTTGTACTCACCAGTTTATTTTTGGCAGCCTCCATGCCTTCCACAGGTATTTCCTTCTTAGTTGATTCAACCACATCATAGAATGTGTCTTCTGATATTTTAAGCAGTTAGTAAAATGAAGGACCACTATTATATGGGTGAGTAATATAAGGCTGGTATAGATGAAGAAATGACTCTTCCAGGTTCCTGATTCTGCCCCAGCTTAGTGTTTGCTGGGAGGAGACAGAATATTTCATCAAAAGTCCATTGACAGAACTGTCAGAACTGTACATCGAAGGACAACTTTTATGCTTGTTTTCTCCATCATCCCTCAATGCAATGATCCCATGCTTACATCTTGAAGGATGTACAGAAAGGAGTGGAGGGGTGGCTTAGTGCAGCTAAGGATCTTGATCTAGGCCTTTTCTGGTTTGGAGATGGAAGTTGGTCAGAAAAAGAGGAGCCTGTATTTGAAAGCCTTGGCCCCATTTGCCCCCACAGTACCTCCTACTAAAGGCCTAAATTCACCATCATCAAAGGTGGGAGGAGAGGGCGAGATGTCTGCAGAATGGATGACAGTTTTCATGTTGTTTGGAAATGCATTTTCTCTAGCATGTGTACCTCAAGTCCTGGCTAGGACTCTGTTCCAGCACCCTCCATTCCTGCCTGAGTTGCGTGTTCAGTTGACTCTTCTACAGCCTGTGGTGTTATTATCAACGTCAGTCAGATTTCAAGTGATGCCCCCACACTGCTTCTGACATAGGAAGTGTTTTACTCATCTCTTGGTTCCTCCTGGAGGCACCCAGTTCCCAATCTGGGCTCTCCAGGCTCACACACAAGCCTAGAGAACAGCAGACCCCTTTGCCAAGATGTCTGAGCCTACACACATCCTCTGGCTCTTCCACTTCTGTGTATGCTTTCTCCATTTTCATATCCCTTCCTTGTCTAAAAAGCACGATGCATCCACCTTGCCAGGTTCTATGTCCTTGGTACTCATTTTTCTGTCTCAACTCCTCTTATCCCATCAGTTGTCACCCTTCCCCACTAAATATTCCTTCCTGTATGTCTGCCAAAATGGTCACAGTATGCCTACTGGACAGCAAAGCAAAAACAAAACTACAAGGCAGCCAACAGAAGACACCTGACTGTTTTTCTTTTGCTCCTTTCTCTCAACTTCCTTTGCTAGTCTGGTCCCCTCTGCCCCTGCTTCCGTGTGTCTCATGTGTTCCCTTCTCGTTGCCAGTCGGCACACAGAGCTTCTTCATTCTCATCAGCAGCACATTTGCCTTGTTCCCAGATTTCTGTTTCTACTACTAAAGAAAAAGTGCCTCTGCCAGCTACCCATTTCTGTATTGACCACTTCTAGCTAACTGCTTTTCTCGTGGATTTGTCTGGGACACTCAGATGTCACCGTTGATAATGCTAATTACAGTAATCCCTCTTAGCCTTTGACTGCGAAGACCTTTGCTATCTACTGAGGCCACTGAAACCTGCCCTGCTTCACCAGTTCACAGATACCACTCTCTACCGTGGCCAATGATCTGTGATTTTCCAAATCCAAGGACTAATCATTAGTCCTCATCTTACTGAATCTTGCTACTTCAGTCTGTAGGCCAGCTCCCCCTACCATGGCAAACTCTCCTCGAAATCTCTGGATCTCTGTTTTGTGCCTTTCTCCCTACTTCTTGAAAGGCTGGTGCCCTCTTGTAATTTAGTTCTCTCCTTCCTCCCCCATACCAATTTCTATGCCCACCAATGATGAGCTCACTTAACAAGGTTTTGACAGGTTGCTTCCAAATTTGTATGCCCAAGCCCAGCCTCTCCTCTGAAGTTCCTTCAAGACATCTCCTTCTTGTCTTAGAAACAACTTGACATGTAGAGAAAACACTTTATATTCCCTCTCAAACATGTCTCTCTTCATTCTCTCTCCTGGCTTCCCCATCCATGCAGGCTCTGTGTCACAACCTGAGAATGCTAGCTGTCACCTCCTTTGTCTTGTCTCTATTCAATGTCAGTTACTCTTCCTGCAAATTTAACCTAATAAATATTTTTCAAAATTCTTCCTTTCATTCCTCCTCAGAACTCCTGTCCCAGTTCAGGCACTCATCATTTCTTGCCTGGATTCCCAATAGGTCTCCCTGCCCCTAAGCCTTCCTCCTTCAATCAATCCCAGGAGCAGGAAAATCTATATTTAAAGCATGAATCTGACCCTGTTATTCTTCTGCTCTAATCACTTGGCTAGAGTCCAATGTGCTTGACATGGCACAGAAAGCGCCCCTTCCTACTCCTTAATTCTTACCCCCACCATGTCCTACTCAATCAGTAACTCTTTTATTATTAAATATCATGTGTATATGTCTGTGTGTGGCTGTGAGCATGTGTGAGTGCAGTGCCGTTGTGGTCAAATGTAGATGTTGGATCCCGTGAAGTTGGAGTTATAGGTATCTGTGAGCCACCTAATGTGGTTGCTGGGAACTGAACTTGTGTTCCCTTGCAAGAGCAATATGTGCTCTTCACTGCCGAGCCATCTGGCTCTTTTATTATCAGCAACACACACTGCTTACAGTCCATGACCGCTGCTTTCATTTGTATCTGTCTGCTCAAAATGTTGTTCCTACCTGGTAAGTGAAATTTCATCCCACCACTGGGGGGTTGTGCTAACCCTACTGGGTTGGATCCTCTCACCATTTCTTGACACCCGATCATGTCTAGGTCTACACCATGTCTCCATGACTGCACTTCCACATAGGGCTCGAAGGTTGGTGCTTATTTTATGTCTCTCTACTATTTCCTGATCTTCATCAAAATGGAAACTTAAGAGTTCCCAGGTTGGTCCTTCCCAGATGAGAAATCTATCTACTGCAAATGGACACCTGACAGGCTCTGTTATCAGAAGCTATAGTTATCCCCCCAGCACCTTTCTCCTTTTTTCACATTCACTAGGTACAAATGCATTGTGTACTTATACGAGCTTTGCTGGACACTCAGGGACAGGGTCTTTTACCCCTTGATGATCCCAGCCTATTAGTAGTACTATAATGCAAACATAATCCTAATACATCTGCATCCACTGCCTCTAGAACCCTTTTAGCATGATAAATTCTATGAATTATTTTATTGTGTAAAAAGTAGTCTATCACAAAGTAGGAACTGGTCTATTTGGAAATGTTAATAGTTCAAACCCAGTTTTCCTACACACTAGATATATGATTTTGGTTTAATTACTTACTTTATTTATAGAAGGGGACTGTACTGGTTGGTTTTATGTCAACTTGACACAAATTATATAGTCATCAGAGAGGAAGAAGCCTCATTTGAGAAAATGCCTCCATGAGATCCAGCTATAAGGTATTTTTTTAAATTAGTGATTGATTAGGAAGGGTCCAGCCCACTGTGGGTGGTGCCATCCCTGAGATGGTGGTCCTGGGTTCTATAAGAAAATAGGTTGAGCAAGCCATGGAAAGCAAGCCAGTAAGCAGCACTCCCCCATGGCCTTTGCACCAGATTCTTCTCCAGGTCCTGCCCTGCTTGAGTTCCTGTGCTGACTTCCTTTGATAATGAACAGAAATGTGGAAGTATAAGTTGAATAAACCCTTTCCTCCACAACTTGCTCTTTGGTAGTGGTGTTTTGTTACAGCAATGGAAACCCTAACTTAAGACAGGGACAACAGGAATATTTCATTTTATGGGCTGGAGAGATGGCCCAGCAGTTAAAAGCACTTATTACTATTGGATAAAACCCAGGTTCCGGCTCTAGCATCTACAGCAGGTAGTTTACAACTGCCTGTAACTCCAGTTCCAGGGAATCCAAAGCCCTCTTCTGCACTCTGTGGGTACCTAAACACATGTGATATTCATACATACACTCAGGCATACATCAGTACACATAAAGTAAATCTAAAAAATCCTTATAAAAGGAGTGTCTATTTCTTAATATATATAAATATTTGTAACAATATGTAATAATAATTGTAAATACAAGTCAGCAGATTGATGACATATATCAATATTTATTAAGCAATTATCTGTGATTACCACTTCATTTCAAAATGTGGTTTAGGAGATCCACCACAATACTCATCAAATTTTTAGTAACATTCCTCACAGAACAATGACAAAAAAAATCCTTAAAATTCAGACAGAAACACAAAAGCCTCTGAAGAGTCGATTTTTAGTAAGAAAGAACAATGCAGGAGATAGCAACATGTTTTTCACAAATCATGCTAAAGAGTCAGAGTAACAAAATCTTCATGAAACTCCCTTAAAGAAGTATATAGACAAATGGATTCAAATAGAGGATTCTGTAAAAAGACTATTTGGCAACAGCCACCTAATGTTTGAAAGAGTTGTTAAAAGCATACTTTGGTTAAAAAAAAATCAGTCTTTCAAAGATGGTGTTATGGAAATGGAATATCTACACATACAAAAATAGAATTTGATCCATATTTCTCATATGACACAAAAATTAATTAAAAATGGGCCAGTGACCTTAATTGAAGAACTGAAACTCTAAAACAGAGGAAAATAGTCTGTTACACAGATATTGGCAAGGACCTTCTAGGAAGGATTCTAATAATGCAGGCAATAATCCCAAGAATTCACAAATGAGATCAAATGAAAATATATAAGCTGCTCTATAGGTAGACAGACATTACCAGAGTAAAGTTAGACCCTACAAAATGGGAAAAATTTATTTGCCAACTGAACAGCATATGGATTAGTATCTATAATATACAAGGAACTGCAAAAATTAAACAAGAAGAAAATAATCATATCCAATCAATATATTGGTTAGTAGACTGCACAGACAATTCTCAAAAGAAAACATAATAAATGAAAAACATTTGAAAATGGGTTCAATATCTTTAACCAGAAGGGTGAGACAAGTTAATGGGATTCTATCTCATTCTGGTTAGAATAGTTAACATCAAGAAAATCACCACCACCAAATGTGGGAGGGATATGGGGAAAGAGGGACCATTACATATTGTTGATAGAAATGCAAGCTGGTGCAGCCATTGTGAAAATCAATACAGAGATTCCTCAAGCAAGCCTGAAAACAAAATCACTATACCACCTAGTCATACTTGAAGGACTCTAAGTCAGCATGTCTCTCCTGGAGATACTCATGCATCCATATTTATGCCATTCAAAATATCTAAAATATGGAGCCAGCCTAGGCCCAGCAAGAGGTGAACTGATAAAGAAATGTGGGAAAATATATGCACCATCCAATTTTGTTCAGCCATAATAAAAAATGAAATCAGAACATTTACAAGTAAATGGATAGAATTAGAAATCACTGTTAAGTGAAATTAGCCAGCCTCATTAATAACTTCTTTTAATATATAGAGCATGAAGTGTGTGTGTGTGTGTGTGTGTGTGTGTGTGTGTGTGTGTGTGTGTGTGTGTGTGTGTGTGTGTAGCCTTGGGAGAGAAGAACAGATCTCAAGGGAAGGACAGGAAGCAGGAAGAAAACAGAGGGTTGTATAATATGTGACATGAAATTAGAAGGTAAGAAGGGACTATTTGGAAGAAAGAAAGCAAGAAGACAGGGGTTTAAGGGGATAAATTAGAACAAAGTACTATGCCTCAATGTATGAAAATTTCATAATAAATGCTATTACTTTATATGATAAATTTTAAAATTAAAGTGTGATGTAAGAAAAAATAAATTAAGATCATAAGCAAAACACTAAAACTCCTTTGGCTTTTGTTTCTTTGCTTGTAAAGTAAGGGGAGGCCTCCCCAGCCATCTTGCTTCTCAGAGGAAAAGCCCATCCACAGCCTCTATGCCTTGCTATGCTAGGTGACTGAGTTCCCCTGACCACAGCTGATGGTAACAGAGCTGAATAACCAGATTCTCTCCCAGGAGTTTGGGAATTGGATGCTAAGACACCAAATCAGGTGATCATGGGAACACGAGGAGAAAGCTGACTGTGGTAGAAGCCAGAAAGCAAAAGCAAAAGGCCTTAGTCTGCATTATGGAAAAACAGGGGGTTATGTAAGGAGTGAGGCTCAAAGCAGATAATAGAAAAGGAAGGAAGAAAGGGGGAAAGGTAAGGGAAGGCCCAGTTCTCCAAGAGGACTTTAGCTAGAAAATTCTAGAACCTGATGGTATAGATAGGTAGGGTTAGGTTATGAGACAGATCAGATGCATTCCACCCCTGCCACACTCAGCTTGCTTCTCTATTGTGAAGCAATAGAGTTACTAAGAATAGAGAGATGGAGCTGATTTAAATGTCTAGACTCAGAAGGGAAACCTTCACTAAAGCTAGCACATGGCTCCAACTCTGTTTTTAAGTTTTTGTTTTGTTTTGGTTTTTTTTTTTTTTTTTGAGACTGGCTGTCCTGGAACTAGCTCTGTAGACCAGGCTGGCCTCAAACTCATAAAGATCCACCTGCCTCTGCCTCCCAAGTGCTGGGATTAAAGAACATGTGCCACCACTGGATAGCTCCAACTCTAACAGGTTGCAATACGTGGGAGACAAGAGGACATTTGGCTCCCACTATTTCTACAATTCATAAGAAAAGACAGTGCCCTGGCCTGTATGTGGTAGTGTTCTAGAAATTGATAAGGGCATGAACCACTTGAGGACTGAGAGTACAAGTACTTACATGACACTAAACCCACTAGCTGCTATTAAGTAGTTGCTGGGTTATGTTGATCATATTCTAGAGCTGGTGGCCATTAAAACCCTGGATGAGTTCTGACTTGATGCAGAGGTCAAGGAGGTTGGACTCAATCACAGATGGACATAACCCTGGAACCATGACTAACCTGACAGCTCAGGCCTCAGGGAGAGGCACACGGATGGAAGTGGTGCTCCAGAGCGCCAGTTTGGCTTTACCATCTACACAGACACTCACTTCTCTCAGTCTAGTATCTTAAACTTCATACTTTGCTTCTGGAAATAACTTAAAGTCAACTAGAAACATGGAGAATTTGTTGGGAATGCCCTTATCAAGATCATGGAAAGACCTTGTTCTAATCTTTCATCCTCATCTCTGTGGAGAAATGATTATCCTTTACTCTTGCCCATTCTTTTCTGCGCCCATTTCTTGGTTCCGACAAAACTGCTTTCCCCTAGTGCCCATCATGCCCTGATTTCTTATAGTCTTTGAAATGGAATCTTGCCAAAGGCTTATTGAAAGTCTGAGTAGATTACATTCACCAGTTCCCTTATCTACATGCCTATTTATTTCTTTCTAGAACATCCATAAATAAACATTGGCTCTGTCCCAAGGTTCAGTCCTTGGGGCTTTGTTCCTGTCTCTTTATTCTCTCACATAGGGATCACACATACTGCTAAAGCTTTAACTGCCTCTTCTCCAAGGATGCTCTCTTCAGTCTACAGTCCCTCACTGAATAGGCATCCCATGACTCTCTCCTGCTGTGTCTAAAGACAAGCACAGCACCTCCCCTGAACACTGAATTCCTCTCTTGGTTCTCCTATTTCTGTCTATTATTTCATGGAAGCCCAATCTGGCACTGTGACTCAGCTATTACTCCTCTTTCTCCCCCTCCAACTCCTGTCCCACAACCAGTTAGTCATTAAGTTCTGTATTTCCTTTGTCATGACTCTCAGATTCCTTCCTTCCTTCCTCCTTTGTGCTGTCATCACTCAAATTTAGGTCCCTGGGGCTTTATTACTGGGTATTGCGTGAGCCACCTTGCTATAGTTCCTGTCCTACCAACTGATCTTACATTCACTCAGCTTGAGCCATTGGGTTTGGAGATATCTAAATCTGTCTTAGAGTCATAGCACAAGCAGGGGAATCTTTTTCTGTTTCTAAAATAAAGCTAATTATAATAAAGAATAGTAAGTGTTGACTAGTGTTACTATGTTCTAGGCAATGCCTTGGACATGGTAGACACAACCTCATTCAACTTCAATACTGTTATTCAATACTGTTCAATACTTGCTTTGTAAATGATGAAGGCTGGGGAAGTTATATAGTTTATCCAAGGTCACATAGTTAATAAGTATCATCGGGGCTGATATTCAAACTTAGGCAATTTGATTTCACTATGCACATCTAACCCCTCTGCCTCCCAACACAGGAGCTATTTGTAATGTTAATTACACTACTGATCAACATTCTAAAATACAGATTCGATACTCTCATTAAAAATTTTCTAGTGTTCATACTTTATAGGACAAAGTTCATTAACATAAAAAAGTGTGTTATGTCATCCACTACCTAAATGATTCTTATTTCTTTCCATTCTGGTTATGATATTTTAAAATCTATATTGATGCTTGAGTTATAATATTATTACATATAGAAGAAGTATAAAAGCTGGGCAAATTTACAAAATTTACTACTTGGACGTATTTGAGAATACCCATAGCATTAAGACATAAAGAGATACTATTTGAAGTTTTAAAGGATTATATTAGAAAAGAAAGGGTGAAAATCAAGTGTGTATGTATCCCTTTCAAAACATCTCAGGCAACAGACAACAATCAAGCTCAAGAAAAAAATAACTGAGAAGACAGCAAGAGCAGAAGTCAATAAACAGGAAATAAATATACACTAAAGAAGAGAAACAGGGCCAGAGTGACAGCTGAATGGTTAAGAGCACTTGCTGCTCTTCTAGAAAACCTGGGTTCGTTCCCAGTACCCATGTGGAGTAGCTCACAACCACCTGTAACTCCAGCTCCAGGGGCTCTGAGGCCCTCTTCTGGCCTCCAGGGCACCTGCACACTCTTCACATACACTGACAGAAGACACACATTTTTTGGCTGAGTTGCACTTGCTAGTGTTTCCAATTCAGTGTTGAGAAGGACTGGTGACAAGTGCTCTGTTCTCCTCAAACTATTATTATTATTATTTGTTTACTTACTCACTTATTCTTCAGTAAGTGGGATTGCTTTTGTCAATTCCTAACTTCTCCCCAATTTTTAAAATTATACAGGTATAAAATGTATAAATATTGAGATTATATATGAATGTTTACTCCATGATTCTGTGAGCATAAAGAATTAGGCTACTTGATTTTCTAATGTTAATTAAGTACAAGTGGCCATGATATGTTATTCTTCATATATATGAATTGAGTTTACAATTTTTTTTTATCCTGAGCTCTATTTTTAAGAGCAGTGTTAGCATGTAATTTTTCCTTTCTTGTAATGTACTTGTCAAGTTGCTATTACAATTATGCTGGCTTCATAAAAATTTAGCTGATTTTTCCCTATTTTCTGAAAGAGTGCATTTAAGATTGCAATTTAAATCTATTTCCCTAAAATTGTAAGAGAACTTACCTACCAGTGAAGTCACTTGGACCCAGAATTTTCTCATAGGTTTGAGATAAGGGTTCATTTCTTGAACTGTTTGAAACTGTTTAGATTTTGATTTATGTCAGCATAAAATGTGTTTTTGTTTCCTCCTTGGAATTCATTCATTTCATTAAAAATTCCCAATCGTTAACTCAAGGTCTGATCATTTATGATATCATCTTGCTGTTTTCCAACTGTTCATAATAGTGACTCCTTTTTTATTCTTGACATACGTTGCTTCCCATTTTTTGATTAACTCACCTAGAGTTTTACAAAATTCATTAGGGTTTTCAAAAAACAAAGCTTAGCTTTGTTTATTTTCTTTAAAAAATATTTAGGGAAAAAGCCTACCTTATAAAAATAGAAAAGGACGGAATAAATAAAGTGATATTATTAGATATATTCATATCAAATAATGCTGGGATTTTGTCTGGCTAGAGCTTGCATGGGTTATGTGCACACTGTCAACAGATGCTGTGTGTTCCTATATGCAATTGACTTGTTGTGTCCAGATCCAGAAAACGTTATTTCCTTGTAGTCAGTCATCCATCATCTCTGCCTTTTGCCATCTTTCCACTCTTTATTTTGGGGATTATCTCTGATCCTTAGGGAGGGGAGTGTGATGGAGACATCCCATTTAAGGCTCAACATTCTTCAGCCTCTCATTCTCTGCACCTTAGCCAACTGTGAATGTCTGTGTTGGTGACCATCTCCATCTACTGCAAAAAGATGCTTCTCTGGCAAGGGATAAGAGATGTCTAATCTGTGGGCACAGTAATAAGTCACAAGAAATCAGCTGAATACTGTTTCCATTTAATGGAGTTATAGTAGGAGGGCAGGGGACCACAAGGTTGCACCCCTAGCTAAGGAGCTATTGGTAATTGATAGTAGCTGGGAGAGGGAGAGTCATCATGGCCACTGTAGGTGGACCATGTTCCAGTGGAAAGTCACACATGCAAGAGCATATAGGCAGCATAAACTGGTCTTATTTTTTTATTTAAGAAAAAAAATAAAAAGACATGAAATTGGCTGGGTAGTGAAGGAAAGGAGGATGGGCCTAAAAGGAATTGGGGAAGGAGGTGAATATGAGCAAAATACACTTCAGGAAATTTTAAAATGACTAATATTAAAACCTATCAAATAACTTGAGACAAGTTAAATTAAATAAAGGAAACTACACATTACTGAAAAGAAAAAAGAAAACTAATGGAAAATGTCTCATGTTCTCATATTTGATATTACAGTTTACAGATATTTGATAGCCAGTTTGTCTTAAACTACTCTACAAATTCAGTAAGATGCCAGTGAAGATGCCAGCAGCACTTTGTATGCAAAAATCAAGAGACTTATTGTTATTTATGTGGAAATGTATAAATTGAAAAATAGCTAGCACAGCCTTGAAGATCACAAGAGAAGTAGAAGGAAAGATTGCTCAGGAAGGCTTGTTATAAAAGTAATTACAGAAATGTGTCATCGATGTAGGAAAACCAAGTAGATCAAAAGAACATGATGGGCAGAGTCTAGAAACAGACTTACATGTATGCTGTCCTCTGATGTTTTGGGCAAAGGTGCTCTGTTGCACAGGAGTAGAAATAATATTTCACCAAAGGTAACTGGATATGTAGAGGAGAGGAAGCTTGGCTTCCGTCTCACTCTAGAATCAGAACTGATCAGAGAGGAAGGGAAAACCTCAGGTGAAGCAAGAAAGGTTTCAGAGGATAACATAGAAGTCTATTCCCATGATCCCGGCATAGAAAGGGATTTGCTGAGATACACAAAAGTTAGCCATGGGGAATGACTAATGTACACTAAATCACACATATGAAGCACTTTTTTATGTATGCATATTCACATGTGGCAGAAATCAATTTACCAATAAAAAGAAATCAGAGGCCAGGTGGTGGTGGCCCATGCCAATAATCCCAGCACTTAGAAGGCATAGCACATAGATCTCTAAGTTTGAAGCCAGCCTGGTCTACAGAGTGAGTTCCAAGACAGCCAGGGCTACATAGAGAAACCCTGTCTTGAAAAGGGGAAAAAGAAACAAGCTAAAAAGAAGGAGGAGGAGGAGGAGGAGGAGGAGGAGGTGGAGGAGGAGGAGGAGGAGGAGAAGAAGAAGAGAATAAAAAGGGAAAGAAGTAATAAAGGAATGAAAAATAAATATGGAGAGAAGAAACAGCAAGAGAAAAGACATGGAGAAAAAAGAAGAGGAGCTAAAGGAAGGGGAAAGGACTGCAGGTGAGAGAGAAGAGAGGACTGAAGAGAAGGAAGAAAGAATAAAGAAGAAAAAGGAGAAAGGGTGACTATTGTATGAGAAAACATTTCCCGGGGAGATGCTATACACCTGTCTATTGACCCTAGATAAGGAGCTCAAGACAGACCAAAGTGTGGATACCACTAAAGCCTAATGTTGTGAACTAATGAGTTTTATTGGGGTTACTTACAGGAGCAGAAATGACCCAAAGACACTGGAATCACCAAAGCTTACCTCAGCAGGGGTGACAGATCACAAAGATGGGAGCCTGAAGCACACTGCACAGCCTGTAGGCAGCACAACTGGTTGATGAGTGTCCTTCCCAGGTGACTCAGTTAATCTGACCCTCTTCCAGAAAGCTAGTTGGTTTCTGCTCCTTCCCAGCAGCCTTTCTTTGCAGCCTGGCTTGTCTGAGAGTGGCTCCTGGCAGCTTGGCTTGTTTATTCTTCTGAAGAAGGGGCCTAGAAGGGGTCAGCTTCAGGAACTTCCTGAAGTTATGTTAACTTGTTTACTTTCCTGCTTAAGTAGCTTCTCTGCAGGATGGAGTGTTTCAATCTTGGAAGAAATGTGTACACAATAATGACCATAAAATAACATAAACTAAAATGTCTCTGAAATTTTTTTATTCTAAGTATTTTATATAAGTGAACGACAATGTATTCAAAATTTGTAGTCAGTGTCCTGCATATTTAACATGGAAGAGTGTTTTCAAGGTCTGTACACTGTCTTAGATGGTGCTGTAGTTTGTTCATTTTACATTGCTATCTAGGATTCCCTCTTATGACTATGCCATATTTTATCCCAGGAGGGTGTGACTAGATGAAGGCCAGCAAAGAACAGTCTTAGAGACCTTGCATAACATCTAAGGTTGTTAGTCCAGGGCTCTTAGTACACCAGAGGATCTGGTGGGTTCTGTATTTCCAGAACACAGAATTGGTAGGGCTACCCTTCCTTCATTTTAGATTGAAGTAAATAATCTGGGCCTACCTTCCCCAACTCTCCTGGATTAGAGGGAAACCCAGAGCCATGAAACTTCCATTTCTCTCAGCTTTAGGTTCACTGACCTTCCTTTCCTTCCAACCTCAGGGCCTTGGCACATACTTTTTATGCTTTGGGGAATGTAGTTTCTTCTCCCATCAATCTGATGCTTATGTCTTCAAGAAAGCCCACCCATTCTAACCCAGCATAGCACTTGTCATCATTTAAGTTAGGGAATACCAGACAAAGCTCTGAGTCTCTTGTAGATCACTATAAAGACAAAATCCATGTGGCATTAGCTTAGCCATTAGAATCCAATGGCTAGCACAGTGCTGGGAACAAGTACACACTCACAAAGGATCATGGAATAAATGAATGAGTCAGTGAAAGAGCAAATGAGGACTTCTAAAAGCAGCTTTCAGTAGCGTTTCAGCTGTTTACGCAAACCATCATTCCTGTCAGCCCTTGTAAATTGCCTTTGGGAGGGATGTCCAACATGTACACCAACACACACACACACACACACACACACACACACACACACACACACACACAATTGAAAAGCAAGAAAAGGAAAGGAAAGGAAAGGAGAAAAGCAAGAAAAGAGATTTCCTTTAGCCTGTGGTTTAGAATCCCTGGGCCCACCCAGCTCAGGTGAACCCATTGCTTTTAGGTCTTTGGTGTTATGGGGCAATGGCAGAGTGCCAATGGGAGAACAAAATGATTTATCTCATGGACAAGGAGCAGAGAAGCATGAAGCAGGAGCCTCACTTTCATAACTCCAATAACCTACAGATCCTTCCACAAGGCTCTACTTCTTAAAAGCACCACCCTTGATGCCATGCCTTTAACACACTGGTCTTTGAGAGGCATTCAAGATCTTAACTATAGCAAGCCTGTTGGTCTGGATGACATCACAGTGCTATGGTAGAAGTTTTTGGTGGCTTTCTTTGCACACCAACCATGGTGGTGAAGGATGGGATTGGCCAGGCCTGGCTGGCTCTGCTTTCCTGAGACTCACTGCTTGATCGATCTCCTGTGGGATCACTAGCATGGATGGTTATTCCTGTCACCACCTGGACCATCCAAGATGCAGCAAGAACCTTTGTGAGCTGCTGCTGTGACAGCTAAAGTGAGTTTCCAGCCAGGTGTGAGCAATTGGTGTTTCTCTCAGCTTCACCCTGCTATTAAAGTCTGGGCTTTCCAGGGAATGCATTTGCTGTTCTGGGTCATGGTTTCTTCATTCCAGTCAATTTCCCACCCATCACATGGCCCAGTGGACTGGAACCCATAGCCCAGCATCTCAGCCTCTCCCTGCCCCCAAGGAACCAAAAGTGATGGGGTTTCTAAAACCAGAAACTGGAACAGCAGGGATTAAAGGAGCTAACAAAGGGGCAATTCATTATTGCTGTGCAAGGGGAGGGTGTTAGTGGGGCTCTCAGGGTTAGGTGTCTTCTTTAGGAAAGTGGTAACTTTAAGGATATAACCATGAGGTTGTCCAGGTTTTGCACTGGGCAGGACACATCCAATAGGGTGAATGGATGGATGGGTGTATGTATGGATGGGTAGGTGGATTGGTGGTAAGATGGATGGATGGATATTGGATGTACAGATGGATGGATGATTGGTGGCTAGATGGTTGGATGGTGAATAAATGAGTAGAAGATATGTTATGTAACACACATGTATGTATCATTTATATGGTAGGGATAGATAAACATATTCATGCATACATAAATAGAAGTAGAGACTTATTAAGGAACTGGGTCATGTGGTTATCAGGGCTAAGCCCCACAAAAGGCCTTCTAAAAGCTGAATAACCAACAGAGCTCAGCCTATGTCTGAAGACTTCAGAACCAAGAAGTGCAAATAGTGTGATTTTAGTCTGAGGCCAAAACCGTAAGAATTCAGGAGACTTCCAATTCAAGTCTGGAGATCCAAGGTTAAAGAAGCTCAAACTCTGCTCTGAGTGGCAGTGAAGATGGGTGTCTCTGCCCTTCTTTGGCTTCTTCACTTGATTTGGGCCACAACCTTCTCTTTCATTCACCTGACTCAAATGTCAGTTTCTTCCACGCATATTCTTTTTTTTCTTGTGAAAGAATTAAATCTTTATTATTTCAAACTGAGGTTGTGAAATAACAAACTTAAATATAATTCAGCAGGAATAAAAACAGGATATAGACTAACCTGAACTACCTGGTGTTTACCATTACCATTTCTGTAAATACGCATAACAAATTTATGTTTGAAATTATTTTCTGTGGTTGAAATATTTCTTTTTTAAGTAATTAATCAATTTTAAATTTTATTTTACATTCAAACCACAGTTCTCCCTCTCACACTTCCCCTCCCATACACATTCTTGGCAGCATCCATAAATAATGTTTGACTGACTTTTTGGCTGTCCCTTAACAGGTTGACACCTAAATAAACCACCAGAGATTCCTCTAGCCTCACCCAGAACACTAGTTATAGATCAATCACATTGTCACCAGTTCCTCTAGAAGTTATCTGAGCCCTACAGTGGGGAAGTTTACCCATCACAGTTCCACAGACTTCCTTTGCTTCATTTTAATGTTTACTCTGGCTCTCACATGCCTGAGACAGAAAACTGCTTCAGTCCCTATCTGTTCATTCATGTTTTCATGCATTCCACGAGGATTTACTGTGTGAACACTGCATGCAGCTCCCTGGGCTGAGGATGAGGGACTGTGATAGGAATGACTCCTGCCCTCACCTAGCTTCAGACTCGGAGACAACAAACCAGCACATAATTGCAAATTGCAGTGAATGCTACCATCAGGAAAAATTAGTGGCTGTCAGAGAGCAACAGGTGTGCATGCATAGGGGCAGCAGGCTGCTTTAGACTCGGGGTGGGCCGGGGGGGGGGTGGGGGCAGGATGTGACACTGGAGAAGAAATCAGACACGGAAGGAGAAAAGAGGACCTAGGGGAAGGAGCCGCATTTATGAGGACTAAGCCACAGCAGCTCTGGGTTTTCAGCAGAGCACATTGTGTCCCCAGAGTGCCCTCTGGCCTCTGACTTCTCGCCACTGAGGACCAGGAATCCTTCCTCCATAACAAGTGCCCCTTTCTCCTGTGGCAGAAGCATCATGCCAGCTCACTCGGCCCTGCCAGCAACATCAGCTGATCTCTAGGCGGTTACAATCAACAAAGAGGGATAGAGGAGACCAAGACAGGAGGGAGCTTTCTCGCCGAAGTCTATGAGGTCATCTGGCTAGGGAGACACATTGCAGGTAGAGTACTCTTTTCTGTTTCCATTGCTTTACCCATGCCACAAGCCTAAGTGTGGTACCAATTGGTGCCCGCCTAAATGTGTGTGAGTTCTGAGACAGTTTGCTGTGTAGCAAAGACTACCCCATTCATTTGCACAGCAGCTCCTTGGTCCACCTCTGAATGAGACCGCCACAAAGAATAGCTTCCTTCCTCTGATGAGCATACCCAGGAGGTCTGATGCTGATGTCCTGCCTCCAGACCTCCTCTATCCTCTAAGACCTTTCCTTTATGTATGTATGAATGTGTGTGTGCACACCCATATGTGCTTGTACATATGCACACATGTGTGCATGTGAAGGTCAGAGAAAGATTTCAGGCATTATTCCTCAAGCAGCACCCACTTGAAATTTATATTTATTGATTATTATTGTTGTGTTGTTTGGCGTGGGGGAGGGGTTGCGTGTGTCACAGTGTGCGTGGCACTCATGTTGAAGTTGGGGCAACTTGTGGAGTTAGTTCTCTCTTTAAGCTTTATGTGGATTCTGAAGATCAAACTCATCATCATCAGGCTTGCACGGTAAGGGCATTTATATACTAAGCCATCTTGCTGGTCCCGCCTTTTTCTGCAGACAGTACCTCTTCACTGGCCTACAATTCACTGAGTAGACTAGGCTTCTTGGCTAGCAAGCCACAGGAATCTATCTGCCCCTGCCTCCAGATGTCATAAGCACACACTACCATGGGCAGCATTTTTCACATAGATCTTGGGTATCAGGGTCAGGGCTTCCCCAGTGCAAGGCAGGTACCTTAACAGCTGTGCCATCTCCCTTTCTCCTAACCTGCCCAAGACCGTTTGATGTTGCTTCTTTGTTTTCTATTGATCTTCTCGCTTTTCTCTTCCTTTCCCCTGAAGCCTTCTTCCTAGAGAAGGGCAAATGAGCCAGAGGCTTGCAGGATAGTTGGGGCCCACCTGGAAACTGTGGCTGCTAGATACATCTTACCTGTTTCCCTTCTTGTTTTCCAATGGAGCTTTTAATCCAGATAAGCATTCCTCAGTCCCATGGGTTAAAAAAGGATGGGCTTAACTAGTCGTGGTAACCTGACTCCACTAGATAATGACTGGTCCAGGGATGCTCAATGGAATAGACACAGCTCTAGCCAGTGAGACATAAATCAGAGATTGAGGACCTTGAAATAATTTTATTTTCTGAAAGTATAGGGAAATACTCTTCCTTTCATTTTACATCCTTTTTTCCCTGTGAGATCTGGTGCTCGGAGCTTTGGTTGTCAGTCATCTTGGGCTGATGAGGTTTCTAGAGAAGATATTAGACACTGGAGATGACATCCTGACTTCTGAGCCAATCCTGGAAGCAGAACATTAGCTCTTGGTGTCTTATAAACAAGGAACACGTATCTGTGAGGACTAAATCTTCAAGTCCTTGCTATTGAAAGTGTGGGTGTTGAACCAGAGGCATAAGCATCAGGTGGGAATTTTATGTGACCGACCCACCTTGTACCATTAGAGTTGGACACCTGTGGGCATAAGTTAGAATTTCCTAGATTTTTCTGGATCTTCCATCCTAAAGTACACTGGCTGGTAGAATGCCCCAGGCACAGGTGTTCCTAGGGCTCTAGGAGTGTTCATCTGGTTCCACATTCTGGTAGGGAAGTGCCCCTACCCTGACTGCATCCATGGGCAGGAGAGGAAGGGTGTTTAAATGTTTAGGTCAGAAACTATTATAACCGTGGAGATGTCCTGAAGATAAGGTAAGGGTGGTCCCTGGAAAACTGCAGTCAGAAGTCAACTCAAGGCCTAAATGGAAAGTTCTAGGCAATGGTAGGCAGGAGCCATGACTGCCATTTTGCTTAACACAGAGATAACAAGAGTGGGAACTACTCAATAATGGATCTTCACAGAACCTGGCTCGGTACACTTATCACTTAGTGACTTGGAGCACACATGGGGGGGGCTGGAGTTGAGAAGAGGCTCTGAGGCCACTGTCTGATGGTACAGACTTGGAATCTGATTATCTTCTCAACCCTTGAGACACACCTGGGTTTTCAGATCTATTCCCTGCCCATTTTTTCCCCATCTTTTGAGGAAAGGTAAGAGCCATGTTCTTTTGTTTCAGGTCAGATTGGAGAGAAGTCTATCTGTCTACTTTCTCATTCCCAGTTAGCCAGAGCTGCTGACTCAGGGAAGAAGTAGTTCCACTCCAGGGCCATAGAAGGAAGTCCTGCTATGGGGACTGGATGTCTTACAGCACCACCAGGGGGATGTTAATCATGTATGCTGTAGTGCCTACTTGCCTTCTGTACAGTAGACTGTGGCCAGGTGTCCTCTCCTTCCTGCCACTTCCTACAACACTTAGAGGTTTGTTTATCCTGGAAGCTGGCGAGGATGGAGTATGAGATGAAGTTACACAGCTATCTGGCTCCTGGTTCTAATGCTTTCTGGCTTAGTCGTGCTTGATTTCTTAGACCTTGGCTTCTCATCTGTGAAAATAATAGCACCTACCTCACTCACCTAATCAGGTTGGTTTTAAGACTTAAGGAAGATCTGGTGGCTGGGTGGGACATGCCTGTGCTTCCAGGCTGATGATCAGTATGGGCTACACAGCTTCGTCCTGTCTCGGAGTGGAGTGGGAGGAAATGAGAGAAGAGAAGGAGGGAGAGACCTGTCTGTGTGCAGCATTTAGGAAGCAACATGTAAATGGTGACCATCTTTATTAATGTTATTAAAAACAAAAACCAGTTACAGTGGTCATGTGCTCTGGAGATCAGGTTTAAGATTGGTCTGGCAGCAGCATGTGGGCTGCCAGGTAGTGAGGGAGTCTGGGATGTAGACTCTAGAGCTTAGATTACCAGGCTGGATCCATCCTGACACCTGACTGGGTGAACTGAACCAGGCAGGGAGCTGGGAACTTAAAGCTGCCTCGCTGTCCCAGAAATGAATTCCCTGGGCACAGCCCCAGCCCACCCAGCTGTGAAATTGAGCTTTATTACCTATTTCCTCCCACTTCCTTTCCTGCCTCACATTGTATCTTTCTTGAGGTTGGTATGTGTGGAGCAAGGGTGGGGTACCGCCTCGCCCCTCCATCCTGCCTGAGACCCCATCTGTCAGCTCTCTACTGTATCAACTCTCTTTCGTATAGACATCTTTCTTTGAGCAAGGCCTTCCATGTTCTCCGTAAGTCTTCTCTAGTGGTCCCTTCCCCATCTTACTTCTAGCTGTTCATCCATCTGTTCACCATCAACTATTAATTAATCACATGCCCAGGATGGCACAGGCTCAATGCTAGATGCTAGTGACCCATGAGACGGGTTCCTGGTATTATTCAGTGGTCTGGAAAGAGTGTGGCTAAGTGTAATGAGCTTCTGAGATGGGGGCTTCTCTCCACTGGAGATGACTCATGTGGAAAAAGGAAAGGGGGCACTCTCTCCCTTTTCCTTGGACCCAACATGGTGTGGGGCTATAAACAGCCCCTCCTGATATTCTAAGTTTGGGTACACAGTGCCCTGGAATGGAAAGTTGCTGACTCTGTGTGATTCTGAGGGTCATGGCAAGCAGAATGTGAAACGACTGTATACAGTTTAGTCTTTTGGGATTTTTATGGAGTTACCAGAGAAGTCAGTGCTACAGCAGAATCAGGCTGAGACCCTGCAGTTCTGGCACTCAAGTTCTTGGGCATCCATGCTAATGACCCTTCTTGGCATTAGAAGCTGAGGAAGCCTGTGAATATAGCTTGCCCCAATAGAGAGCCACGTTCGGTTCATGTAACATTGCTCCATACTCAGAGCAGAGAACCACCCTGCTTCCATTTCCCCTCTTCCGCTACCCCAGAATACTCAAAACTGCTAGCACTAGAGCTGAATGCCACCTACCTTCTAGAAATATCAGCAACAGCAAAACCCTACAAGCTACAGTCTGCAAGGAACTGAGCCCCCTTTCTCTCTGGAGTGGCAAAATTTACATACCCACAGGCATTTAGAGGGTGTGACTGTTCTGGGGTCTTGTGGATTCCTTCCAGGGCTCTATCCTCTCCTCCCACCTTGTCCCTAGCTCATCCCAGTCTTTGACCTTAAGTCAACCTCTGTTATGCAATGGCTCCATGCCCAAGCTCTTAGACCTGACAACCATCTCTAATCTAATGTGCTTTTTAACTTGGCAGAGTTCGTCATTGAACTTCCACACCCCAACCTCTTCCTCCCAAACTTCCTCCAAGCTACAATTAGTATCCCCATGTAGCCAGTGGTTGAAGATACAACTTCAGAAAAATCCATTCTTTCCAACTCCATTCTTCTCTCCTTCATCCTCCACTTCTAACTCATCAACAAGTACCATTTTCTCTGCCTCCAAAACAGTGTCCTGGAAGCTGGTACTGATTCCCCATCACTACTTTTGCTTCTTTGAATGGCACTCCCATCACCCTCCTGGGACCCTTTAAGGCCTCTAGACTCATTTGCTTCCTTCCACTCTTCCCTGCTTAGATCCACTCCAAACAGCACTGGGTACCACTTTTCAAAACACTCCATCAGACAACATTGCTTCCAGTAACTTCTCATCCCATCTAAAGACCAGTGTACTGATGTGGCGCCTTCTATCCTGTTCCGTATGCACCACCCTCCACTGTGCCTTCTACTCCTTCGGCTTCCGTTAGCTCTAACGCAGCCCTCCCACTTCAGGTTCAGCACAAGTGTACCCCATTCAGAGAGAGCTTTGTGGAACCAAAATCAAATAGTTCCCTTGGACACCTCATTCATTTTCTCCCTCATTTCTTTGCTGCAAAGGTTTCCTTGGGCCATTTATTCCTTTTGCAATGTTAGTTGTTGTGTTAAAGGCAGCCTTCCTCCTAAGTCCTGTGCACATATTCACTACCCCTACAGTATTTAGAAGAGACCTAGGGAAGCCTGTAGTTAGAAATACTTACCAATGCATGCAAGCATTATGTGAACATGTTTTAAAAGTTGAGAAAGATGGGACTGGAAGCCAAAAATTGTGGTTAACAGGGAACTTTGTCTAAGAAGAGCTTTATCTTAGTGTGGTCTGTATGCTGTTCTTTCACAAGTAGCCTCTGGGAGTCTTAGGACATCCTAACATATGTGTGTACCATTATCATTTCCACTTTGTATATGAAGTGGGGTAGATAGAAATGAAATAATTTGCTTAATGGATGTCAGAGATGGGACCAAGGCCTCTCCATTATCTGGCTAGTGAAGAACTTTCTCTGATGCATCTGTGTGCCTCCATGAATCTGAAGAAGTCAAGTTTGCCTTGTGCTAGCTTTGGAAGGTTCCAAATTCTGGTCAAGAAGCAAAGAGGACAGCAGAGCTCCAGCTTCTGCATTTTGTGATTTTCTAGGGCTAGAGATCTTTGTAGAATCATTAAGCTTGCCCCACAGAGGAGTCAAGATCCAGTGAGGAAGCTGGTAAATGGCTATTTCCTCTCTTCCCCACAGATGTGAGGCAGCCACGCTGATTTGAGGACAGCAGGATGATGGGGTATGACCTTCTGTATATATGTTTCTCTTATTGGTTGATGAATAAAACACTGATTGGTCAGTAGCCAGGCAGGAAGTATAGGAGGGGCTACCAGACAAGGAGAGTGATAGGGAGTGAGGAGGTGGAGAGAAGCCTCCAGTGAGATGAGATGCTGCAGAAGGAGTAACATGCTGGATTACAGGTAAGCCACAGCCTCATGGCAATATATAGTTTAATAGAAATGGGCTAATCATTAAGAGCGAGCTAGACAGTAAGAAGCCTGAGCCATTGGCCAACCAGTTTACAAATTATTATAAGTCCCTGTGTGTTTATTTGGGGCTGAAGAGTGGTGGGAGCAGGCAGAACTCCAGCCACAGCAGGAGAGTCAAATGGTTCTTGCAGACTTCCATAGGACCACCTGTGCAAAGTGCACATGTATAAATCTGCTCCAAGGCTTCATGGAGTTTTGGCTGCAAAGGGATCACCAGTAGCACAGTCACCTACTCTTGGGCCATCTTAGTTCTGAATGCTGCTTGGAGCTGGGGCTGATGCCCATGACCTTGGGTGGGGTCCCAGGTCAAATTCAGGAGGTATAACTTTGAGTAATGTAAGTTTCCTTGTGATAGATCTGTTTTCAGCTCTCCCTGTTGGAGTGATTGATTCCCCTGGAGCCTGTATCCCTTTTCTTACTTATTGAGTGTGCGTGATGGATTTTTGACAAGATTGATTTTGACCTGAATACTGCTGAGCTAAATGAATCAACATTGTCAATTCCTCTGCCTGATCCTGAAAAATAGTTATGTGGATAAGAACATTTTTCTTTCAATTGAAGTGCTTTTTAGTTCTCATGGTTGCCTAACTGAAGGTCTCCGCCTACCAGGGTCCACCAGCTGCCCTCCCTGTACTTCCTTCTTGTAATATGGATGCTCAAGCCATTTTGCACTTTTCCACTCCACTCCAGCAAGTCTCCTTCCCACATCAGGCCTTTTCTCGGTGCCTGCTGGGCTACGCTTCTCTCACATGCTCCAGCCAGAAATATGAGCTGTAAATTGGGCTTGGCTGTGTGATGAGAAGAGAAGGATTTTCGTCTCATCTCTCTTTCCCATAGCAGTGATTTCTGAATCGGCACATTACTTATTTTCCCCCAAACCTAGAATAGTTGCAATCTTTAAGGCACAGCTGATGTATAGCTATGAGGGACTCAAAATGGGATTTCACATTCATCTTTTTTTTTTCCTTCAGAATCTAAGCAAATGTTTCCAGGAGCAGTTCTATGGCACTGCAGTTCTCCTGCATCTCTCTGCCTTCTTTATAGGCTCACAGATGGATCTGCTGCCAAGCTCACCTGTGGCTCAGGCTCCCTGGGTCCTGTGTGAGAGAGGGTGGGTGAGCAGGGTGGAAGAGCTGCACTGGGGCAGGGGCTATTGAGAAGAAAGAATCCCCCCACACTCGGGTATCATTCTCATATTGTTGGAGCTATTTATGAATCTACAGATTATAAATGAGTGTCATGATGACTGACTAAGATAACTACTATTTGGTGCTTATAATCATACAAGGGATCACTCATTGATTGCTTCAGACCCTAGAACAGTTCTGCACAAAGCTCTGACGGGCTGGTTGGGGCTCGTGGAGAATAACTTGCTCAGAGATACTCACTGTCTATGGGTTCAGGGACCACGCTTGAGCTTTCTACAGTACCTTTGTCTCTAAGAGGAACTCAAAGTAATGCCATCAGATAGGAAGGCTAAGGTGTGGCCACAGCTGGACTCCCCAATATGGTGGCCAGACTCCACCTGACTCAGCTGAGCCAAGATCAAAATTTCCTGGGAGGAGGCTGGGCCACTCACCCTTGCTCATAGGGATCACCCAGTGAGCTTTTCTCCAGGTCTGTCTCTGACTGTCTCTTCTAGCCCCTTGGCCCCGTGGACACAGTGTTGCTTCCCAGGCTTGGGGCCAGCTCCCACCCTGTGTCTTGGCTCCATCACTCTGTAGCCTGTTCTCAGCTTGCTCTCCAAGCTCATTATTCTCTATCAAATATTTTGACAATAGCTTTAGCTCCCAAAAGACTTCTCTAGCATCTACAGAGAGATCTCTGTGCTCAATGGTATAGCTCATCTTCTCCTTCAAGTGCAAGCTGGCCTTTGGCCCAGGGTCCAGGGCTTACCCACAGCTCAGGGTGGGTCTTAAGCTCTCTCTGTGACACCAGATTTCCACATCTGGCCATCATCTCTTTCCATACAAACAAATTTTGGTGTTGACATCACCAAAATTTGATTAAGCTTTGCTTTCATTATTCCCAAGCTGGGGGTGCTTAATTTGATCTAAAGAGGTGGGGTTTCCTAAATCCTCTCACTGTAGGCTAACATGAGAATCATTACAAGACAGAATATTCTAGAAAAGCGCAGCTATTGCTGGAAAGGGAACTACAGTGAAATGGGCAGTCTTGTGTGTTTATTTTTCATTGACAGCCTCTGAGCTACTAGCAGGTCACAGACACTCAAGTTCCAGGAAGTTGATGCCTGAGTGACCAGAGAAAGGAAAGACTCCTTTGGGCTGAGTTTCTCTCTATTTAGAGGTCAGCCTTCCCTTCCTGCCCCACCCCCACTACTTGCAATTCAGGGAGGCTGAGAGGGCATCATGGAGGAGGGTGCTCAAGGGCTGTGAGGGGGCAGGAATGGTAGAGATGGAATGTCTGCAGCTGAGAACTATAAATCTGCAGGCTTTCAAAAGGACAAAGCCTTGTGCAGAAGAGCCAGTGGGGTGCTCCAGGAGGCTCAGGGCATTCTCTCCTAGAGGGAAGGAGCTGGGGGCAGGGAGAGATAGCTGAGACTGCCTGAGTGGAGTGGAGGAGTCTAGTTTCTATCAGGTCCTGGGATTTGGATTTTTCCACTATTGTTCAAATCTGACTTCTCTGTCTTCTTTCTTGTCAATACAGCACCTACATGGGTCAAGGTCAATGCAAGCTGTAAGGAAGGAGGCAGCATTGCTGTACCAAACTAAAGGAAGACAGGACAGGAGGCAAGGCCTCTCTGTGAAAGCTAACAAGGTCTCAGGGAGAAATCACAGAAATTCCAGACCCTCTCACAGGAACCAGGCAGGTCACAACCAGAACATTCTCCTATGGGTCTCATGGGCTGAGGTTCGAGCCTGGGTCAGGTCCCTGCTGTGCCTGATGGGGCCAGAGGGTTGTCCTGTCCCTGGGCCTTCTGCAGCCTGCCAGTCCTCACTCTGGGTGATTTGATTTGTGCTGTGAAGAGTACAAATGCCCCCTGGGATCAGAGTGGTTGATTCTGGACTCCTTCCACTGGGTCATTTTACTGACTGGCTATTCATCTGGGTCCAGTGAGAGAAGGGAGGGGGGAGGAAGGAGGCTAGGCTGTCATTAACTCCTTCATTGCTAGCAAGTCCTCTGCCTGCTTATTGGAAGCCTTCACTTCCAGTCCTTTGGTGTACATTCCACCCACCCCTCCTCAACTTGGGTGGTTCTTGTGCTGCTAGGTGTTTGGTCTCTCAAATGGGCACCTGTGGAGGAGGTGGGTCCCAACTGCTTTGTCATCCCAGCCTACTAATGTAGTCTCAAGCATCCAAGCAATGGCCTCAGCGTCTCCATTGCCATGCATTCATCTGACACTGAATAGGCAGGTTATAAAAAAGACAAATGTTTCACAGAGAAAAACCTCTGCATGCCAGGAGAAGAAGCAGACAGAGACAAATGGAGGGAACTCCTTTCCAAGCTCTCTAGCACTTCCTCTCCCTTCCAGGGGCCAGCCAGTTGATTTTAAACCAGTGCCTCCTCTTCCCAAGATGCAGGTAGGTGACAGCAAGACCACAGCAGGAGCTTCCAGACAAGCAAGATGTAAGACAAAATACCAAAGATGACATAAGCTATCATAGTTGGGGGGAGGGCACCTAATAGTCCCCAAGGATGCTGGGGGAGGGGAGATAGGAAATGTCCCTGGGCCTCTGACTTGGCCTTGAAGGCCTCTGTAGTCCTTTTCCATGTAAGGCCTCCAGTAGCCAAGTCACCTGCTTTTGTAGACGGCAGTTCACACAGAAATAACTTGTTCCTGAGGGAGGTGGTGATCAATGGCTCAAATTAAATCCTAGAAAAGCTTTTCTTCTTGTGTGACACTTTATAGTTTCTCAGCTTATCTCACCCTGGGATGGCTGTCTAGGCCAGATGATAACTACCTGAACAACCAAGAAAAGGTGAGTTCACTGAGGATTTAAGGGGCGAATTAGTTCTTAGAGGGGGGGGGAGGAATTGTACCTCATAACCCCCACCTCCCAGCAAAACCCTGTGTGGGCGACTCTTGAGTGTCTTTCTGCCAGTCCCCAATCCTGCTTAATGCTTAAGCACCCCAGTTCAGATGGCCTCAGTCTCTGAATCACTCCATCTCTCCTGTCTGCATTCTGCTTAACTGAATTATCTTTGCATGAATAACAGCGGTCTGCACTGGGTAGGAGGGGCTGTCTGGCCCAGGGACTGTCTTCCTGGCTTCTCCCCAGATTTGATAACAACAGTTTCTTAAATGACACCCCACACAAACCCTGGTCATGCCTCTCCCTCCACAACACAGCCTCGGAGTCCTCCAGAAAAGGTCCAGCGGGCTTTAATGATCCACCTACAGCCCAGCTGGGCTGAGAGCCAGGATCAGAGAGGCCAGCACTGTTCTTGGCAGGAAATGAGGGGCCGTTATAGAAATGCCACCCAGGCTGGGAACAAGATCTATGGAGCATCAGCCATGAGTGGGTGAGGTGCTAGGGATCAAAGGGTACACCAGGGCGCCCTGGTCCGTGGCCCTTGCCCACAGAATCTGCAGAGATCAGCATTCCAACATGCTGGGCTGGGTAGGTTCTGGCCAGGGAAACTTGTTCTTTGCCCGTGAATCTCAAACTTCGCTCATCTCTGGATCGCCTTGGAAGGGGCCAGTGTTTAAAGGCTGTCTCCCAGAATCTAATACAAGTTAGAGGTAGGATCTAAGAATCAGTCTTTAGAACAAACCTTTGGAGGGAGGAAAGGACTTTGGGGTATACGTCTAGTGATTCAGACAAGAAAGCTAATAGAGTCATTGTAACCCTTTCACATACAAGAGTGGGGTCAGTATTTATTTCCCTGATCTTGAAGCTAAGACAACTCCCTGGAGCTACCTCTTCTCCATAAACTCATTGGTGTCCTTAGTGAAATTTTCTAGCATGCAGACTATTGGATCCCAGCACAGCTACACATAGTAATGGTGTTATTACTATGGGTTCATTTAGCACACATTCTGTGTTGGGTTCTATTGTCTCATTTAATCTGAACAATAATTATTGAGGTAGATTGTATTATTAATCCAGCCAGCACAGGATGAAACTGAGCCCTAAAGAGATAAAAATGACCCCTGATAAGATCATAAGAATAAAGGATTAACCTGGGATTCAGGCTCTGCACAGCAGCTGTTGGGATTGGTTTTCCATGTAGAGGAGGAAAAAAACCATTCTTCTCTCTATTTTGTATAGGACCTGAGGCCTGTGAACTAAACATTCCAAAGACAGATCAACAGGAGGAAATAGCCCAGCTTATTCATACCTGTGATTTACATGCACATGGGGAATTCCCATAAGTTATAGTACCCAAAGGACTGATTAGGTTTGCGGGTTAATAGAACATCTTAGCTAGAGCAGATAAAATACGACAAGGAAACAGGAAGGGCTGGGCTGGCTTGCAGGGAAAGGAATTGAAGCCAGGTCACTTTTGAGCCTAATGGTAGGGTTTTGAACCGTTAGCTGTGTAAAGATATGCTTCAAGTTTCTCTTTGGATTCAGTATCATGAGCTTCCACTGCATCTATCAGCAAGTTTACTAACAGGGATGTGGTACTATGAATGAGAAAAGACACTCATAGTCTTGGGAGTTTAAATACTTGGTTCCTAGTGGGTGCTGCTGTTTTGGGAGTTCTAGATGACATTGTCTAATGGGAGGAATTTTATCACTGGGGCTGAGCTTTGAGAGTAAAAAGTCTCACCTATTTCCAATTTTCTCTGTCTGATTCATGCTTGTGGCTCTAGATACAAGCTCTCAACTTCCAGTTCCTGCTGCTGGAATTGCTTCCATGTCATCCTCGCCATTATGGACTCTAATCCTCTGGGGTCATCAACTCAAACTCTTTCTTCTATAAGTAGCCTTGCTCATGGTGCTTTATCACAGCAACAGAAAAGTAACTGATCCAAAGTTGGTACCAGGAGGAGGGTGTTTGATTAAAAAGAACCTGACCATATTGTTCTTGCAGAAATGTGGAGTAGAAAAGTGGCTGAATGTAAGCAGAGCTTAACAGACCACCCTGGAAGACAATAGAGCTGAAATTTTCACAGTATATGGAGGCTCAGCTTAAGTGGTATCAGAGGAAAACAGGATTTTAACAGCTACTGGGATAGAGGCCATTCCTGTGATACTTTGGCAGAGAATCTGGCTATGATAGTGATGAACTTTTTTTTTTTTTTTTTTTTTTTTTTTGGTTTTTCGTGACAGGGTTTCTCTGTGTAGCTTTGGAGTCTATCCTGGCACTCGCTCTGTAGACCAGGCTGGCCTCGAACTCACAGAGATCTGCCTGCCTCTGCCTCCCGTGTGCTGGGATTAAAGGCTAAAGGTGTGTGCCACTAACACCCAGTGATAGTGATGAACTCTTAGTCTTCTGGAACTATAGCCCAAATAAATTCTTTCTTCTGCAAGTTCTGTTGGTCATGGTATTTTAATCACAGAAAAGTAACTAATACAAGAGATAAGAAAAAGAGGGTTGATTATTTTCCATATGGATGGAATTTGATAGGGTAAGATAGGCATACCTCTGGAGTCTGTTGTGACCAAATTTCCAAGGACTGGGGACATTGATTAAGGCAGTATTTTCCTGAATGTTGAAAAAGTAACTTCATTGTGGTCATTTACTCTTGCTGGAAGGCTATGTAATAAATATATCATGTAGTATGGAATAATGTAATGCCATCTAAAATTGGGATCCTAAGGGCAACAAAATAAGTGAAATTGGTGGGAAAGAAGGATTAGTTTAGTGAGGTTTATTTCTGCAGAAACTTGGTAGTACCTCCTGTTTCTGTTTCCATTCCTTAGGTTATTATTCAGATACACTTCCAGGAAATAAATGTATACATTGCTCCTAGACAGATAAAGCAAGAGTGGCAAAACCCTCTGCATTTGTTGTATTTAGGTTGATTTCAGTGGCATACTTTGTGGTAGCGAATTCTGGGCCCCCCTTTCCCTAACTAGTATATCATACAATCCAGCTGCTCAGGTGGAGAATAAAGCTTCAGCTGTCATCAGTCAGTCTTAATGGTCAGGTTCTGACAGATCTTCAGTGGAGGGATGGCCTTAAGCAGGTGTTACTACTGTGGCCACAAAAGGGAAGAAAATGACATGAGATTCTAAGTGGAAGACTGTCTTGAGAATCAGAGACCCAGGGTAGGCTTCTGTCTTACATCAGGGACCACCAAGTCACTGTACTCTGACTCTCTTTCCTGATGTCCCATATGATTGCAAGACAGTTTTGGCTCAAACATGGCTGGTGACAAGGCAAGAACTCCAATGCATTCAGAGACTGGGCATCAGCCAAGTACCCCATTCACAGGGTTGAGGGATTGGTCTTCGGCCAGCATCTCTTGAGGCATGATGAAATCTGCAGCCCTGTGGTCAACTGTGCAATCAGCATTTGCTGATGGATCAAGGCAGTAGGTGGGGAGATGGGGAGGATCTCAGAAAATGGGAAGAATGTTGCAGTGAGCTGAGAAGGAAGCCTCTGCAGCAAACATGACCAAGTAAGTCCCTTCTAATGGAGCAATGATTAACATGTTGGTTAAAGCTTATGCAGTCCCTCAGAGGCAGCATCTGTGCCAGCTTTGCATCATGCAGCACCAGAGTTGTGGTCCTTCTTCAACTCAAAGTCTGTTGTTTCAGAGAGGGGACAAGAGCTAAGGGTACCAGACCTCTCTAAGAGAGGGATCTGTTTAGAATTTCCAGCTTACTGATTCCTCTATAAAGCCTTTCTTGGTACCCCTCATCTGACCTGGGTAGCCCTCCCTTACACTCATCTCTGGAGGTCTTCTTTACCATATTGCATCATGATGCTGCAGGTCAGTCTTATTTTTATATAATATCGGGAGGTTCTGAGAAGAGCCCTTAACATAAAGGTGCAGTTCCAGTGGTTGAATGGATAGTGAGTAAGTCTATGTCTAGATGAGCTGCCCCAAAGCCTTTTCTAGGCAGTCCATCTTCTCTCAGGCCTGGTGGACCTGCACTGACCTCAGAAACTGACCCCTTTCAGAGGGAAGAAGAAATGGCTGAACACACACAGGGATGGTTGGGGCGGTACATGGGGCTGACAGCTGCTTGACTGAATCATGAAAATGGCATCTCCGGTGGAAGAGGACTCCGATCACTGCACTCCACCCAGGGCTGGAATGAAAACCACAGCCTCCTTTCCAGGCCCCTGGAGGGAAGCCCCCATCTCCATCCAGGCAGAGGGGAAGCTGGAGTCTGGCACAGAGGGTTTCCTTGCCATGAGTCAGGTAGAGAAACAGCTTGTGTCTCAAGGAGAAAGTGGAATTTCAGAGTACACAAGGGTAAATATTGAATGTGAGATGCTGCTAATTAGCTGCACAAAGGCCGTTAGCATTAATGAGTTCCGTCCCTTTGCAGTGGGAAGCAACCATTTCTTTGGTCCAGGCTCACTGGCAGGGGCCCAGTGTTCTAGCTGTTGCTGTGAGTCTTTTGTGGCACTTGAATCTTAGAAAAAGCAAAAAATAATAATAACAACAACTAGGAATGCAATGAAGCCCCTTCCTTTTCAACATTTCCTGTAACACATATAGAAACTTCAGGTTGAAAATATACTAAAAATACATCATTTGTTTCCCATTAGCAAATTTAATTGTATCTCTCCTCCAGACTTTGGGCTCACAAAGTCTAGAAGAGAAAAAAAAAGGAGTAGGGTGGAGAAGAGTTGGTAACTTGGATTTTTTTCTTGCACACTTACAATATGCCAAGTATAGAGCCATGAGTATCCTTTTGTAAACTTCCAGTGATCTAGGCTGCATAGATGGCTCAATACTGAAGGGCACATACCATACTTCAAGAGGACCAGAGTTGGAGTTCTGACACCCATGTCAAATACTTTAATAATCACCTGTAACTACAGTTGCAAGGGAATATATATATATATATATATATATATATATATATATATATATGAGACAGACAGACAGATAGACACAATGAAAAATAAACATAATAAAAACAGGAGGTCTATTCTATTACCTCCATTTGCCAGATGAGGGGAATTGGGGCTTAGAGGGGCTAAGTACTTGTCCTTGTTTCCTAGCTGATAAATGAGAGAGTCGGGATGCCTCAGCTGTGCCCAGGTCCAAAGCCATCCACATCTGTGGTGAGAATCTCGATGCTGAACACTTGGAAGGAAGCAGGGGTGATCATTACGAGTATTGCTGTCCCTTCCATAGTGGGAAAGGAGCATGGAATCAGCCAAGGATGTGTTCATTACTTATTAATACAGTTATTTCTTGGAAGTTTATTAATGTCTGTGATGAGCTGGGCTGGGACACAATAGATTGTGCTTGCTGCCATGGAGAGTGCCATTATGAATGGATGCAGATAGCGATAAGGAGTTTGATCAATAGCAAAGAATGGTACCTTATGACAGCATGAATTAGGGGTGTCTAAGTGTGTATGAGAGGGATGAGAAAATGGAAATATTATCTTCATACTTTGGAAAGCATTTTTAAACTGTGAGGAGTTGATGAGGCATTTTTAGAGCCTCATTGAGTCTAACCTAGGTTAAATAGAGTGGAAGGGTATTGCTCCTTGAGGGGTCCCCTGGACCAATCTTGTGGAGGTGAGCTACAGCAGGAGCATGAGGTGAGAGCCACATGCTGGTTTGTACAGATAGAGCATGGACTTGGAATAAACTGCATTGAGGAATAAAGCTGTGATCCAGCTTTATTCCTTTATTGAGGGCAAAGGTGGGTCACAAAGGGTGTGATAGTTCAATTCACAAGGAATTGAACTTAGACAAATAGGGCCAAGATAGCCTTCTCTTCTCCCTTCTTTCTGTGTGAAGTTCCAGGGATTGAACCCAGGGCCTTATACATACCAGGCAAGTGTTCTACCACAGAGCCTCTGCCCCAGCCTTTTCTTTACTTTTTGTCTTGAGAGAAGATCTCACTAAGTTGCCCAGGCTAGCTTCAAATTAATTTTTTTAGTTCTGAAAGGCCTTGAACTTACAATCTGCCTGCCTCAGCTTCCTGGGTAACTGGGTTACTGGTCTTTGTCACTATCCCAGGCTCCATTTTAGTATTTCCAAGTACAGGCATGTTATGAGAGATGACAGATCTGGGCAGGGCAGGGGTAGAAGCTGATAAATTGATGATAGCTGAAGGCTGTTATGGTAACTTAGATGAGGTTGGTAGCGGCCTGAATGTGAGGATGGGGAGTGCTTTTGGTAAGTACTGAGTAGATACAATTGTCAAACCTAATTAGGTTGACTAAATACCAGGGGCTTAAAGGAAGATGTCAGGGTTAGCACTCAGGTGCCTGGCTTTGGAAATTCTCTGTGGGCAATGACTTGCTCTGGCTAACAGATGCTTGGGAGAGTAGATCCAATTGGGAAATGTAGAGGTTAAAACAGCTGTGGTCTACCCTGTTGGTGTGAGGAATAGAGCGTAGGAGAGCCACTTGGGGAATTCTGAGTTTGGTAACAGCTGAGACCCTTAGGACGTTCGTGGTGATATTTTGTTTAGGATCTAACAAATAAAGCTTGCCTGAAGATCAGAGTACAAAGCTAGCCACGGCCATAGAGGCCAGGCAGCAATGGTACACATCTTTAATCCCAGCTCTCACACTAGTTAGCCATAGAGGCCAGGCAATGGTGGTACACACCTTTAATCCCAGAACTCGGGAGACAGAGACAGATGGATCTCTGTGAGTTCAAGACCACCCTTGGCTACATGAGAGTGAATCTGTCTAAAAGAGAAACAGAGCTCACACCTTTAATCCCAGTACTAGGGAGGAGGAGACAGGAGTGATATGGCTGGGTGCAGAGAGGAATAAAAGGTAAGAGGTGACAGGAACTCATTGCAGTCTGAGGTTTGGTGGACAGCTGTGAGTTGGAGGAACAGTGAAGTCTGGAGATGAAATCTGAGGACAGGATGGTTCCTTTGGTCTGAGGTAGAGATAAGAGCTGACTGCTTTGCTTTTGATCTTCAGCTTTAACCCCAATATCTGTCTCTGAGGTTTTTTTTTTTTTTTTTCCTTTGAGACAGGGTTTCTCTGTATTGCTTTGGAGGTTGTCCTGAAACTCACTCTGTAGACCAGGTTGGCCTTGAACTCACAGAGATCTGCCTGCCTCTGCCTCCTGAGTGCTGGGATTAAAGGCGTGAGCCACCAACGCCTGGCCTGTCTCTGAGTTTTTATTATTAAGACCAACTAGAATTCATGCTACATATGTTTGGGTCACTCTGAGTGGACATTAGTGGCCCCACCCCTTCACGTCTTCTCATCCTCTTGTCTAACGTGGCCTCCAGGGTGGCATCAAAGTCATTGGGTGCTAGCCTGGGCTCCTCATTTTGACTCATCCTGAGCCAGTGTTTTCAATCTATCTGTGCTACTAGAAGAAAGAAAACCTAAACTAGGTGATTTATATGGGGACTAGGGAGTTCAAGACCAAAGTGACAGCAGGTACAGACCCAGTCAGTGTCTACTTCTCAAGATGTCAGGCACCCTGGTACTTTAGAGGAAGAATACTGTGTCTTCACAGGGTAGAATGGGTAGAAGGAATTATTTCCACCTGCACTTTAGAAAGGATAAAAAAAAAAAAATCCAAGCTACAGCAGCCTGGAATTTTCAGTTCCTCCGCTTCACAAGACTGATCCTCTTAGCATTATCTTGGAAGCATGAATCTAAGGCCAGAGCTCCCTCCTCACATCCTAGGCCTGGAAACTGCAGAGTGGCTGGGTCTGGCAGTGACGCTGGTGGAGAGTGTTATAGCCTAATTGTTGCCACCCTCTCTAAGCTGCATGCTCTTTCCCGTTCTATCCAGTTCTCTTATGGCTGGGTCCACACTGTGGCAGAAGCTGAGCACTTGAGTCACACTGCATAGGCTATGCTACTGATTAAAGAGAGGTAGGAACAGCCTGCAGTGTAACTTGTTCGTTTTTTTCCCTGATTCTCTCGTTCCACAAAATTCTATCAGTCTGATCACAAGTGACTCAGGATGCACTTCCCTCATCCCCTGCCCCATCATGGCTTTCTCAGTAAGACTCTACATAATGGTAAAACTGAATTTTGTTAAAATGAATCTTTGTTTCCTTTTTTATTCTTTTCAACAAAGTCTCCTTCAAACCCAGCTAGCTTTGGACTTGCTATGTAGCTGAGGGTGACCTTGAACTTCAGATCCTCCTGCCTCAACCTCCAGAATGCTGGGATCATAGGCATATGCCACCATGCCCTTGCTTGCTTGCTTACTTTTTGTTACAGTGGTGGAACTTGAACCTCAGGCTTTGTGCATGTGAGGTAAGCACTCTGACAACTGAGCTACAACCCCAGCTCTCCAGTCCCTGCCTTCGATGACAAATCTAGGATTCTATCCCAGGTCCATCTGGCCAGATAGGAAGAGAGGAGCCATAGAGGAATTATTAGAAATACCAAGGAAGTCGCTACAAAAACAGTGTCATGAGTTAAGTCTGAAGGTCAAGCTAAAAGCAGAAACAGAGAGACTGATAGCAAGATTAATATTTGGGAGAGCCAGGAGGAAGGCAGACCAAAATTAAGTGAAAATGTGCAGTGATGAACTGAGACCAACCCCTGCCAGCCTCTATCAGGAGAGAGATTTGAAGACGGGAACAATCTAACAGGGGCTGGGTCAGCTGCCCAGATGGTTCAGGCTCAGCCACTCATAGCTAATGTGATGGCTCTTAAATGTAAGCCAGGCTCAGGATGGGGTCAAAAGCTGCTTAGGTAGTAATTCAAGGATTTTTTTTTTTTTCCTTCAGGGAGCAAGGTCAAAGGCACACTGAAGGGAGTTCTGCTTTCCTTCAGGTGAGGCCAGACTGAGAGAAGAACAGAACTCATCAAGTCTTTTACTAGTTTAGGGATAGTGATCTGAACACCCATCGTTCCCACGCCACCTAAAGCTACAGGAAAGCCTTCTCAGCATTATACTAAACTTCAGGGCTCAAGTTTACAAGACACCAAAAGCAAAGGTGGAGATGGCATCCTCCTTCAGTGGGAAAAGGAGACATGGGAATACAGATGGGAAGGTTCGGGAGAGGAAAGCAAGGATTTCCCAGGTGGGACACACCTAGACCTTCTTTTGATGTCTGATGAACAGTAAGCAAGAGAACCAGGTGTGGTAGCCCACACCTTTAACCCTAACACTGTGAGACAGAGGCAGATCGTCTTAGTGAATCTGAAGCCAGCCTTGTCTACTACTATAGAGAATTACAGGCCAACCAAGTCTACACAGTAAGACCCTGTCTCAAAAACAAAAAGTAATCAAGACAGGAAGAGCCAATATCTGGGTCCTGCTAGGTCAAACTGGGCTGACTTCAGCCATAGTGCTGAGACTGTAACAGCTGCAGGCCAGCATATTGGAGAAGAATGGTGAGGCAGGAGACAAAGGTTCTGTGCAGTACAATTCTAAAAGGCCCTGAACACAGAGAAACCAACCTGGAGGATTCCATGTAGTGATGGTCAATATGGTAGCCCTGAGTCAGAGAGATTATGCACCTCCTGTCCAGCTTATAAGGCTTGTTGGATACCTGCTGGGTTTGTCTGCTCTGGACACCCTTCTCATTCTTTGGGATGGTGTGATGATGTTCCTTTGGGGTCTTATTCATTCTGCTCATCTTACCCCCTTAATGAAGCCTTAGTGACACTATTTGTCAGGGATTTAAACTTGGCATTCTCTTGAGATCAGAACTGTGGCTAGAATGCTGGAGAAAATAATCAGCAGTTGTTGAAGCAGATTCGTTTTTAATGACAGCATCCTATAAAGATAAGCCATTATTTCCAGGGCACCTGCTGTCCTTTGAGATGCTCAGAAAAGACAGCGAAGACAACTATAGCATCTTTGGGCCAAGAAAAAAAGTCACCCTGTCCTTTCTCCAGATAGATAAAACTCCTGCAAAGAGACAAGGCTTGGTGAGAAGACAGCAAGCTCAATTCACCCCAATCCACTTGTCTATCCAGATACTCCTTGGACCCCTAAAGTAGTCCTGTTTTCTGTCTTTCCTGAAGCTCATTGTTCACCTTTTCATTCTGTTTTCTAACTGCCCATGTTCTTCTACTTAAGTTAATCTGGTGGATGTCTTTGCTGCTTGTCAAAACAAAGGATACACAGGATTAGCTGATCCTTCTGAGTAGTATTGCATTGAGACAGCACTGGATACTGGAAATCTTGGGGATACTGTTATGAACTGAGTGTCTCTCCCCTAAAGCTAAGATTGAAACTAAAATCTCCAATGTCTTGTCCTAATAGTATTTGGGTGTGGGGTTTTAGAATGTCTTTAGAATTACATGAAATCATAGGGAAGAGAACACTTGTGATGGAATTGGCGGCCTTAAATGATGAAAACCATAGACCAAGCCTGGAACACTTGTCCTGTCCTTTTGTAACATTCTTGTCATGTGCTGTCCTCTGATTTCTTATGATACTGCAGGAAGGCATTTGACAGCTGCTGGTGTCATGCTTTTGGACTTCCCAGTTTCCAGAGCTGTGAGCCAAATGTATCTCTTCTTTATAAATCTCCCAGCTTATAGCATTTTGTTTGTGGAAAACAAATAGTCTTAGAGAAATAATTATAGATTATCAGTGGCCAAGATACTGATAGAAGCATCAAAGATTATTTTAAAATGCCAGGCCAGGGAGATGGTTCAGAGGGTTAAGAGGCTTGCTGCCAAGGCTAATGACCTGAGTTCTATCCCAGAAACCACATGCATAGTGGAAGGATAGAAATGACTCCCGGAAAGTTGTCCTTTGTTCTCTGCACATGTAGCATGGCATACACATACATATATAACCAGTAAGGTGTAGTAAAAGTTAGAGTCAATGCGCTATTTTTTATATAAATAAACATAAGGACACAGCACACGCGCGAGCACACATACACACACACACACACACACACACACAAAAAAAAAAAAAAATGAAAGTAGAAGAGGGCCTGCTGAGGAAGAGGGTCCCAGCTGGTTAGGAAGGAGGATGACAATGGTATTAAAGGGTGAAAAATGACCCAAATTCACTATATACTTACATGAATCTGTCAAATCATTTAAAAAGCCATGTATTACTGTATTAGTTTCTTGTCTATTGTTGTTATAAAATGCCATGAACTAAAGCAACTTTAAAAAGTTTATTTTGGTTTTCAGTTCCAGAGGTTCCTGAGGGGGCATTCATAATGGTGGGAGAGGCATGTCAGCTGGTAGCCAAAGCAGGAAGCTGAGGGCCTAGAGAGATGGCTCACTAGTTAAGAGCACTGACTCCTCTTCCAGAGGACTCAAGTTCAGTTCCCAGCCCCACATGGCAGCTCACACCTGTCTGTAGCTCCAGTTTCAGGGGACGCAACACCCATGGCAAAACATTAATTAACATAAATATAAAATGAAAACCTCCAGTTTCAGGGTATCCGACACCCACGACAAAAAACATCAATGGGTATAAAAATAAAATAAAATACTTTTAAAAAGCAGGAAGCTGAGAGATCAAATCTCCCAACTACACACTCAAAGCAGAGTGAGACAAGGTTCAAACTGAAAACCCTCCTCCAGTGACATAATTCCTCTAGCAAGGCGACAGTCAAAGCTCCACAACCTTCCCAAACAGTGCCACCAACTGGGACCAAGTGTTCAAATATGTGAATTTATTGTAAACATGTCTCATTGAATCTACATTTACAAAAACTATAAACAAACACAGCACCCCAGGAATGATACTCTTACTTCACATGCATGCACATTCACACACACATACTTACACATGATTTCTGTTTAACACACACACACACACACTTTCTGTTTTGTGATGAAATGGACAAGGTGGCTTCTGGGATTCATTGCTCAGATTTAGGGAGGAAGTCAAAGTGTTGATAGGTTTAAATTCAGAGATCACAAGCATTATAGCCATGAGTGAGTACAATCCATATGTTGTCTTTTGTATCCTTATCTGAGATATCTCTTAGAAATGGAAATATTGTCTTCATTGACAATCATGATTTTGTCCCTTGTGTTGAAGGTTTTGCTTCTCAACCACTGAGCAATGCAAACTGCATCCCAGGGACATGTGGTGTCTTTCCCTTCCAAGAGTCCCTTAATGACTATGTCTTTCTACTGTATGGTACCTCACTTGTCTCCTACCCTGTCAATCACGCTTCCTGAGAGAGGTGCCAACAACAGGTATTTCAGCCCTGTGACAAAATCTCAGGGGAAGCTTTGCCTTAAAGTTCCCTGCTTTCTTCTGCCATGGTGGAGCTGCCCTCAGCACTGTGTACTCTAAAACTGTGCCCCTGAAGAAATGCCTAAACCACAAGCCCTTTTTCCCTTCCCTCAGGCAGACCGGTCTGCATCATGGACAGGACCTGGGATGGTAGGACTGGGGGTGGAATGAAGAATTAAATGAGCAACATGCTAATTTCATGCAAATGAATATCTATTTTGAATCAACAGCTTGGGTACTTTTTCTAGGAGGCCTGAGGCAGCAGGAATCCAAAAAGAGGGCAGACGGAAGGAGGAGTGTGTCTCTTGGGGTGTTGAGGAGTGTATAGGGACTCCAGTCTGAGCAGAGTCGCCTCCTGACCATAGTCTTAATGTTATTAGATCCACTCATTAGCGAATATGAAACATGGAAAGAAAAAAATCAGAAAAGGAAAGAAAAAAAAGTTCCATTTCTGAAATGAATAACAGATGGAGGCTTAATTCAATTTGCATCCAATACACCCTAGTACCAGGGACTTCGTTTGTGTAACAATGGAGATCCTGGGGATGAGGAGGGGTCCCTGCTGCCGAGGGGCTGATGGGATAAGCCCGCACCTCCCCCACGCTGCCCTTATCTCTCTGTGAGAGCCAGATGGGTATTCTTGTTTTAAACCATCTCTCCGTTGGGCTGATTCTGAATTCATTCTCTGATCCAAAGACAGAGGTTCTTGGGTAGAAATGAGGGTAGCATTGGGGGAGGGGCGCTGTAGAGAGCAGCAGGAGAGGGAGATGAAAAGTCCTGTGGAAGCTGCGGAAGGAGACACCAGGTGTCTCCAGCCCTAAGCCCCTTCCTCTACCACGGAGTAAATCAGAAGACAATCACTGGGCAGCTGGATTCCCAGGGTATAGTCTCTCCATATCTCTTGCTTTTGAAACGTGGGTCCCAAACTCACTCCGCTTTGGCACTAAGTAGCTTTTTTGACTGATCTGATGGTTTGTAGCTTCTGAACATGGAGATTCTCCCTTTGCTGAATGAGAACAGTAGGCAAATCAATTTTGCTGTGCCACAGGAACCTGCAGTGTGAGCACAGCACTGTGTTCTCTCTTGGGGGAGAGCACTGTCAAGGTCCGTTTGGTGTCACTCTTATCACTCCCCTCCGGGAGATGGGGTGTGTGCACAAAAACCAGTTACCAAACAGCAAAAGGAGTCCCACTTTAGCAAACAGCACGGTGTGGCCAAGCTGTAGCAGCAACTAAATTGAAGTCTACACCCTGGGCCAAATCCTGAAACAGGATTCTGGAACATGAGTTAGTTGTACTTTCCCTAGCCCATTAAGACAGGAAGATGCTGGGTAGCTAGCTATCCATGTATATCCTGCTCAGCCTCAAGGTGTGGGATGCAGGCCTGTCTCTACCTCCTGGATGCAGAGAGGATCATAAAAAATTTGGGCTGATTAGGCTGGTTCTAGAAGATTCTAAGTTTATGAAGAGGGAAAATTTTTTCCTCTTCTCTTTTAAATTATAATGCCTAGACCTGAAAATTCGGGAGAAAAAGATATAAATGTTGTTTAATATACTACAAAGATATAATATACATATGTATATAATACATATATGTTACATATTGCATATTGAGGTGCGTAGCCTTCATAGGAAACTCAATGAATAGGCTAGGAATTGGAGCTTCTAAACAGGGATGATATTTGTAGAGAGAAGCAACAAGATAAAGGTGAAGGGGTTCCAGCTTCTAAATTTTAGTGACTAGGAATATATAGGGGTGCTTTATTGGAATGAAGCAATATAAGTAGACTTGTTTATGCATAACCAGTTTCTCCTTGACTCTCAGTCTCCCAGAATAAGAATACTGTTACTGTAAATTTAGGGAAGTATCATTTTCAGATTCTTAGTCTCATTAATAAAGATATTTAAGAGTGGACTCCAAAGGAAACTCAAAGGCAATTATATTAGAGTTTAAAAAGAAACCCCAGGTCAGACACACTGGAATCTTGGAAGCTGCCCTAGAGAGGAAGAGAGAACACCATGCCGTTTGCAAGCATCCGCACAGCAGAAGCCGATGGGCAGCTGCAGAGTGAAAGGTGAGAAAGCCAGAAGTGTCAGGGAAAGCAAGTCCAGGCCCTGGCCAGAAACCAAGAGTGGGAGGCACAGCTCCCTACTGTTGTAGCACTCTCAGCTGTGGCCCCTAACCTTTGAGGGGACTCAGGGTGAGCCAAGATTGGTGGCCTCAACACAGAAAATCATTTCAAGACTAATAGAAAGTGGATTTGGGGTTTCATAAAGATGTCTTAATGTAGACTTTAAGCATGAGGGTTCTGAGAAAGTGAAGTGCTGAGGAAAAACTGGATAGACTAGATGGAGAGCATGGGAATGGGTTTCCAGAGGAAGACTCGCTTGCAGTTTACTGTTTTCACAAGTAAAGGGTTGCTAAGGAACCTAAATGTGATCACTGGCGGTCCAGAGGGGGCACCTGAGAGGAGTACAGGTAATATTACCTCATTAAATTGCCTCCTATTTAAAGGTAATTGTAAGGATATGGTGAAACTCTACATTACAGGGGTGTGGAAAGATGGGATTTCTATACACAAAGCAAGCATCTTTGGGGTTCAAGGAAAGGTCTGAGAGAGGAATGGAGCCCTACTCAGTGTCACATATGTTAGCATAAAGTTTGAGGGGACAATACGTGGGATTACATGGCAGGCAAGGGTAACTGAGGTGGAGAACAAACACACCAGGCAGACAAAGCTTAAGTGAGAAATTTTATTAGAAAGGGAGGGCGGGGAAAGAAAAAGAAAAAAACGGTAAAGAGATACAGAGACAAAGAAGACAGAAGAGAAGGAGACAGGAAAAGTCCTGTCTGCCCCAGTGGAACAGTGGGAAAGAGAGAGCAAAAAGAGAAGAGAGTGGAGAAAGAGAAGAGCCAGAAAGAGAGCATAAGTGGGCAGAGGTCTTTCTTATAAAAGGCGTTCTTTCCACCTGAGCTGACTAGGGTACTGCCTGAGTGCATTCTGCCAGGTGACAGCGGCAGGCCAGCGTAATGCCTGAATCCTTACAACATGCATACAGGCCTTTAGCTTGCTTCACTGATATTTAAAAAATAAAATGCTATAAATATAAAAGAATATTATTTTTATGTAGGTGACCTCAGTAGCAAATCATACTTGCTCCCCTGTTAGAAAGGGGATTCACTAAGACTCTGGGCTGGAGGCTTTTCTCCTGGATGTCCCCAGAATTTTCCTTGTCTTTCTGCCCTGCTTTAGCTCCTGACAGGTTAGACTTGGCCTACCAGCTTTCTACCTTTTTTTGCATTTTTTGTTGTTGTTGTTGTTGTTGTTGTTTTGTTTTGTTTTATTGAAGGTGGAATGGTACACTTTAGCTCATCTTTTTTTCTGTTCAAAGGGCCTGGGCTAGGCAGGAGACCTTGTCTCTGCAGTATTAGATGTCAGAAGGGTTAGTCCTAAAAGACCCATCCCTTAGATTTAGAACCCTCAACTCAGCCTGTTAGTATTGGGTGCTACTGGGTATCTGTCCAGGAAGGGCTCCTAGCTGCCTTTCAAACATGGGGAGAATAAGAAGGACAAGAGAGGGCATGGGGGAGGGAGTCAGGTATGGGAAATCAAGTCTACCTGCCAAACATCCCATCAATTAGTGTTGCTCAAGTTGAAAGGCTGCCCTGTTGGACAACATCCTTTGTCATCTCTTTTCAGTAGCAAGAAAATGAATATTGATTGATTCTCTTCTTGGCTCTATGCTGGCCCCTTCAGATGAAAATGATTGGGTTTCCCTCATCTAGTGGATGACATTTCCGTTTAGAGGCAATTACATCTTCTCAGAACTCAGCCCTTGGACCAGAAAATGTTGCTGTGATTCTGGAGTGTTCTGGGGCATTTCAGGCAAGGAAACAGAGCCTTAGCTTTCCAGTGGTGTCCAACTAGCATTCTGCATCCTGGAGGGGCAGGCCTTGGATCTGAGTGAATTCAGATCTGGCTTGATAAATGAGACATGACAAAAGGCTAAGAAACGATCCCACTGAATCTTTGGAAAAGGTCAAATCTTTACACCCAGTCTCAGATCCTAAAGAGGCAGGAACTTCTGGGAGAAAGAATGTCTCAAACTCTTTAGTGTAATACTCTAAGTGATGGTCTGGAGTACAGTATGAAGTTTCCACATAGGGATACAGATACAATACCCCTTTAACCTTGTGGAGTGTTGTAAGATTTCTCAAGAACACAGGTACGCATACATAAGCCTACATATGAACATACAAAAACATGCACACAGAAAACAAAACATATTTTAAACTTTTTAATTTAATTTTTGAAAATTATGTTAGTGTGTGTGTATGCCTGTGCAGATGAGTGCAGGTGCCCTTAGAGGCCAGAGTCATCTGATTCCACACGAACAGGAGGAGTTTGGGGACATTTGTGAGCCCCCCGATGTGGGGCTGGAAACTTAACTCAGGTCCTCTGTAAGAACAGTATGTGCTCCTCGCCACTGAGGCATCTCTCCAGTTCCCAAATAACACCTTTGAATCAGTCATTCAGTAAAGCTGACAGGGGACAATGTACCACATTGTAGTTTTAGGTCCTCCATGTCCTACCTCCTTGGTGTGCTATGTAGGCTGCTTCCTTCTCTCTGTGGCTGAGACTGGAGAGACTGTGTACTCATGTTTCAAATCTTCCTGAATACCAGACATTTGTCTCCTTGGATGTTTCAGAGACATTGTGACTGATGTTCTACCTTCCTTCTGACATCCCTTGTCTCAGACAGGCCTCTAAGATGGCAACATGATCTCTTCTATTCTGAGTCACAAGCACAACCCCTGAACTGGTGAACTAGTGGCTAGTACAACTACAGCAGGAAGCAGAGAATGGGGCTAATGAAGATATAGCATTCTTCATCAATAGAATTGTTCCTCTTCTCTCTCCAAATGACATCTACCATGAATTTTTATAGTTACAGGTCGAAAAGGGTACAAGGAGAAACTAGGGAAAGTAACTGGAAATTCTGTCTTTGCTCTCAAAGCTATACCTGGGCATGCACTTGACAGTGGCTTTCTCCCAACATTCTCTCCAGCTCCCACATACATTTTTGGATGAGGGAGGTAGAAAAGAAGGGGTAAGAGACAGAGAAAGAGAGAGGGGGATAGAGAAGAGAGGAGAAAGAAGGAAGAGAGAAAAGAGGAGAGGAGAGAAGAGACAGAGGAGGGGGGAAACTGATTTAGCATGCTAGGGAACATAGAAAAAATAGAAAGGATTAGCTTCAATATTTTCTGTCTTCAGGTTACTAAAAATGCCCTAACTGTTTGCTTCAAAATGCTCTGGGGCCCCAGGGCAGTGAAATAGCGAGTGTCAAATCTTCCTTAGGATTTGTTGTTCAGAACAAAGTGGGTGATGGTGCCCCACAGATTTAGCAGCCTGAACTAAGCTCTGTGGCTCAAAGGACCCCAAATAGTCGAAAAGGACCCCAGCCCTTGAGATTAGAAGGGCAGACTATCTGTCTGCCACGCAGCTGAGTGTCAGGGTGCACTTGCTTTGTTGGGCTCTCATCACAGGGAAGCAATTTCCGCTCTCTGTCATCCTAGGTCCTGGCCAGCCAGCAGGGTATGCAATGCTGCTGCATTGCTCCTGTGTAGACAGCATTTAATTTCCGTTGCATTGGGCTGGGATTCTGGCATAATGAGATATAGATCTCTTTGACCTGCACTGCAGGGGGTCTCTGGTGCAGAAGGGATTCTGGCTGGAAGCAGACTGGTCACCTGGATGATAACTAGACCCCAGAGCTCTGAAACCAATCTCAAATGCTCCCAGAGCCCTTTGTCCCCCTCAGGTTCAGAGGCTGTCCTCCAGGAGCTCTTATCTGGGCAGCTGATGAGAACACCTACCACACATGTGAAACTTTGTAGTGTGAAAACACCCACCATAGGAGCAAAATTCTAGCAGCCCTTTCTTCCCAGAGAGAGCTGGTATTCCTCAGTGCCCAGCCACGGACACATATTTCTATATGATCTTATAACCTGATTGCAATGAATTGCTTCCTCATCTGCTTCTACTGAGAGACTGAGCTCCGTGAAGGCAGGGCCTATATCTGCCCGTATCTGCAGGTGGTGGGAATCCTCCAGCTCTTTGGTAAGTGAAGGAATAAGCAAGGCTGAAAGAGTAGTAGCTGGCAGTGAACTGGGAGCTCGTGTTCATTTCCGTCTTTAGAGAGGGGCTTGTCTGATACTTCCAATATTTACTCAGCTTTTCCTACATGAGAAAGTCTGTCAATTTGAGAAGTTAATGCATGATAAAAAAAACAGGGACCTCGTGAGTCCTGTGTTTCTATAAAGTTCTCTACATTTTCAAATCACTTTCATGTTTGTGATTACATTTGATCTTTATTAACAATCAGATAAAAAAGATACAAGCAAGAGGAAGTTTGGGAAATAGTCAGGGGACCTGTCCAAGACCATTCAGGTAATTGGAACAGAGCCAGCATTATGATTCTAATCTTTTGACTTCCACTTAGATACTCTAGAATATTGTTTAATTTTTGTTAACTAAACAGCTCGAGGAAGAATCCACCAAGTGCACAAGGCTTGTCACTTTGTTCATTTATTTTTTTTGAATGAACATCTTCTGTTTCAGTCCCTAACAAGCAATGAAAATACAGAGAGGATATGAGTGTCTCATGGGAGAGGAGACACACAGGCTGTATCAAGGGCTGGCATGCTAGCTGAGGTCTCACAACTGCATGGTAGGCCAGGATAGCAAGGAAAACGATCTCTTTGAATGTGTATTTCCAGGCCTGGTGAGAGAACCCAATGGGTAAAGACTGGGCAAACCTGGTGATCTAAATTTGAATTCCCACACAGAAGCAGCAGCACAAGCGTCTGTAAGTTCAGTAAGTCTAGCAAATAAGAGGTAGAGGCAGGGGGGTTGATGAAAGCTCATGGGCCTACTAGTCTTGTTTATTCAGAAGTAGATGATAGGAAAGACCATGTCCCAAATAAGATGGAAGGCAAGGATCCAAACCCTATTACCAGGCTATTCTCTATCCTCTTCATGCCCAGGGTGAAATGTACACACACACACACACACACACAAACACACACCAAATAAAATTTTTTAAAGATTTTATATGTTATACTTTTGGTGGTTGGAATGAGAATGGCCCCCATTGGGCCATTGGTGAAATTGTTGGGGAAGGATTAGGAGGTAATGGCTTTGTTGGAGGAGATATGTCATTAGGAGTGGGCTTTGAGGTGTCAAAAGCCCTTGCTATTCTCAGCTCTCTCTGCTTTATGGTTGTTATCTCAGCATGTAAGCTCTCAGCTCCAGCACTGTGCCTGCTTTGCCTGCTGCCATTCCCCATGCCATGATGGGCATGGACTCATCTTCTGGAACTGTAAGTCAACAAATTCTTCTTCTAAAAATTGCCCTGGTCATAGTGTCTCTTCAGAGCAATAGGAAAATAACTAACACAATTCTCTCAAAGATGGAAGTGTTAAGACAAGATGTGGTGACAAGGGGGACTTAGGATGTGGCTCAGTGGTAGAGCATATGCCTATTATTACACAGAAAGACCTTGGTTAGCTCTCCAGAAGCATATAAGATTGGCCCATGAACATGGAGTGGAAAGACAGCTGTCTGTAATCCATCAAGAGGATTTTTAGCCCAGCAATCAAGTAGTTGAGGCAGGATCTGAAGTCATGTTGAGTTACAAAGAGATATCCAGGCTGTCTGAAACAAACAAACAACCACACAAATAAAAATATGGACAGAAAGAGAACCCTTACCAGACACTATGACACCTAGTGTATTGCTAAGAAACCCAGTGGATGATATTTTGTGACAGCAGCCTAAGATGACTAAGGCAATAGGCAAATGAACATTGCTAACCTATTCAGAACTGAATGAAGAAATTTCAATAGCTTAGCACTACACAGATACATTGCTCATTCACGTTATCTGTGCAAAGCTACCTGGGACTTGAGGAGGATGCTTCATGAGGTCACTGAAGAAACCAAGTTGAGAAGAGTCCTCATATCTTCTGTGTACATCATGGGAAACATGAGAAGTACACAGATGCCACTGTGGTGAAATGGCCGAGAAGTGCAGTAATCCTTCAGTGCCTCCTGTCAATCCATCCCCAGCCCTCTGGCCTATACTAGGTAATAGCTCCACTTCACTGCAGGATGGTCAGGAGCTGGAGGAACAGACGATTATACAGTGAGCAGTAAAAGTCTTTGCTATTTCAAGAACACTCCATACACTTGTTCCATTCATTGATTCAATAAACACCTGAGTGTCCATTTATATCAAATGCTGGGCCAGGGGCTTTTGATACAAAGATAGTTGAGGGATTAGATTCCACGTCATAGGAAGTGTTTGCTACTTCTAATTCCTTCTTTTCTCTTCAGGTTTCAAACTCAGCCTTCATTGACTAGCTCATTCCTATTTGCACTCATTGCCCCCGCTAAGTCTGCCCATATCTGATTCTAGACTCTGCTGGGATACCACATTGCACTGAGAAAATAGTTGCAAATCTGGTTCTGTGGACCATGACTCTTCCAGTTTTTCAACTGTAAGGATGTGGGAATGAATATTTATGGGACACTAGGCTCCTAGATATGGAGGGTAAGACTTAGACAGGTCCAGGACACTGTTCCAATAAGTCCTTTTCTTACCTTATCTTGTCTTCTCTGATACTTACTCTGGAGGAGTGGGTGAGGTCTAACGAACAAGGATTGGATTGGTTCCCTCACAGGCTGGCTGCTTCCAGGCATGTAACACGATTCCATAGGCCATAATTGAAAATCTATTAACTCTGGAAACTAGTATTTCACATAAACCTCTCCAACCCTGGCTATCCTGCAGTGAGCGCTCCCTCCTGTTATTCTCATAAATCACCCGAGATAGGCTGGGAACCGATCGATGAGAAAAAATTATGCCACAGCATTAGATTTCATCATATACAACTTGAACTATTACTTTTCTGTCCTGTGGTATGAGGAACCATGAGAATTAATAGTCTTCCTCTTCCCAAATGATGGGTTTATGACGCAGTGTTACCTACACTCCATTTCTTCCTTAAAACCATCAATTAATTTAAGGAACTTATAACTACTCAGTTACTTCCTGAAATTAGCAAGCATCAACTTTCCCGCTCCCTAGTAGAGTCTTAGTGGGATTTTTAAATACTGATTGGCTTTTGCAGATTTTGGCTATCTAATGCCTAAACAAGTCAACCTTATCGAACTCATCCCTCTGACCTTCTCTTTAGATTTGTCTCGGTTCCATCCTCTCAGTGATGTGTCTATACTCCAAGCTGCAGATAAATAAATCGAAGTTCAAGGTTATTCTACAGTGACTCTCCTCTTCTTCCTTCAGCATCCCCAATTTCCCTTGCTTGGAATCTGAAGTCTGGTTTCTTTGAAGGCAAAATGATTTAGGAGTAGAAGACTTTGAAAGCATAGCTCTGAGAAAATCCCAGACCTCAATTACTAGCGAGTAGACTTCAAGTGAGATGATGGAAGGTAGAGAGAAGTTTCCACTTGGTGGTCTAGGACATGGGCATGAAGCAGAAACAACACAGAGCAGAATCCCATGAGTCTCTGAGCCAATTAGCAAATATTTGTTGAGCAATTCTCTTTATACCTGTTGTGCTTAGTTGTCATTTTAAACTTTAACTGTATTTATGGCTAACTCTTGGGTTTTCTTGGAAGGACAGTTTTAGTGGGTGTAAACAAAAGGACACTGTCCTCTGGGACCACTGATTCATTTGTTTTTATAGATAGGATAGCACTGGAGATCATTTAAGGCATAAAATAAGAAAGTGACAAGACATAACTCTAGAATGTACATATTTTCAGTTTTGTTTGTGAGACAGGACTGTCGAGAAAACATCTAAATATTTAAAGAAAAAAGCTTAACAAGCTTTATGTGTATGAATGCTATGTCTGCACGCATGTATATGCATTACATGTGTGCAGTGCCCATGGAGGCCAGAAGAGGGCCTCAGAGTCCCCCAGAGCCTGTATTACAGGCAGTTGTAAGTTGACATTGTAGATGCTGGGAACAAAACTCAGTTCCTGTGGAAGAGCAGCAATTGCTCTTAACCACTGACTCAAGAAACATTTTTTAATATATAGGAAAGAAGCCTTCATTTGTAAAAAGTGACCAGAAGAGGGAGCTTTTCTAGCTGGCTTGATTTCCATGTCAGTTGTACAAACTAAAACTAGTTTCTACCTTCCAGTGCTCTGGGAGCTAGAGTTTGAACTCCTTGGCACATTTGCACAAGTCCAAACGGCTAAGCAGCTGGAAGATTGCAGATTTCCAGCCCTTCAACCTATTCTGCCAACAAGAGAGGTTTCCTCTTCTTCAGCCTTTTCTGTGACCCAAAGTTGCAGGCAGCTGTGTCCCTATAAGGACACCCTGTCTACAAGCTGACTGATAGGGCTAGGCTAGGGCTCTGAGACTCCCCTTGGACTGGGAGTCTGGGTGATTGGCATGAGAGGTTTGAAAGTTGTGCTCCCTCCTTCTCCTTTTTAGCTGGGCTATGAAAATGATTAGATGAGAGAAGTGAAGAAGTCAAATCATCATCATATTATAAATCAGGAAAAGGATAAACCAGAAGGGAAAAAAGCAAGACCATGAGACATGGGGAGAGTCCTGGAGGAATCGGAGGCCTTGTTCTGACAGTAATCTCTAGACTCCAGTGAGTTCAGGCTCCTGGGTCCCAATGAGGTGTTCTGATATTGTTGTAATAAATCCTTGCTTAAATAAGAAAGCAATCATATACTGTCAGTTTGTTGGAACTTAAGAGAGGATTTAAAGGGACTGGAGACATGTCTCAGCAATCAACAGCATGACTTGTTTTTGCATAATACAGGAGTTTTGTTCCCAGTGCCCACATTGGGCAGGTAACACCTGCCTGTAACTCCAGCCCCCGGGAATTGCATGCAGACAACTTCACTCATGCACACATATTCCACCCCTCACATACACATAATTTCTTTTTTAAGAGAGGGTGGGGAGTTAGAAGCAGGTGGTTCTGGAATAAGCTAACTCAGAGCTTTCCTTCCCCAGAAGAGGGAGGGGTGTGTATGCTTTGCTTCAGTGGAGATCTTCCCTTAGAAAGCCAGGTGTTGTCCACTGCATTGAGGATAACACAGAAACAGGTGTCTGAGTCCTTCATGCCCATAGGAGCATGAGGGCAAGTCATACACTTTAGTTATGAAACTGAGTTCCTGCTGTATGAATGTGAGCCCACTGGAAACAAAAGTTCCTAGAAGAGAGCCACACCCTACACTGAATCTCTATAAAGCTGGTTAGTTGACTACAACTTCAATGTGATGGAGAGGTTGGAATGTTACAAGTCTAGAGCCAAGTGATCTTGGGCCATCTTTAGCCCCCTTAATACCCATATATTGCCCTCCTCTGAAGCCTTATCTAATCATTCTTAGTCAATAAAAAATCTGGAGTCAGGTGTCGGGTAAGAAGGAGCAGCCACCAGTCGCTGCCTACCTCTTCCATTCCTCTGTCTTTACTACTTCCTGTCACCTCACTGTCTAAAGTCCTCCAAACCTCTATGGTTAATTTTGGTCAGCTAGTGGCTAGCACCACCCTCTGACTCCAAGCAAGCTTTGTCAGAACACAATCAAAATGTCACACAACACTCTTTTGTATGTGACCTAACACCCTTCTGACTTTGTGGTAAAAAAATCTTTGGAGCCTACAAACAGCTCCCTAGCTTCCATCAACCCAAAGACTAAGAATGCCATTTAAGGCCTATTGCAGTATTTCTCTACCCTACCACCTACGGCACTCACCGAAGTTCTTGAAAAGTATGTTGATTTATGACTTTCTTCATTCTGTTGCTGTAAAAACTTCATAAACTGCTACAATATTGGAACATTGGAACATGGTCTTTGTTGCAAGAAACCACTCTCACCTCAAAAGGGATAAAAGATGGCTTATTCTGGAGCCAAATATGAATGAACATGACCTAGAATGCAGATTCCATGGTGGACTGACTTTACATAGGCCCCAAATCACTTTGTGTGAATATTATAAAAATATATTACACATATGTAATAAATTACCAGATAATACATTAAAATTTTCATAAAAATAAAAATAAAACACATGTAATTATAAAAAGAAAATAGAAAACTGAGGAGAGGGTGGCTAATAGTAAGGTGATGCAAAACTCAAGCCATCAGAAATGCTGGCAGTTTCCCAAGGATCCTCTGACAAGCCATGATCTCACCCATTTAAGGCAAGGCAGCTTTAGCCATCTCCAGACCTACCCCACTTACAGCCCTCAAAGACTCGACTGTCAGGAAAAATCTTTCCCTTTTTTCTTACTTTTCTTCTCTCCATGGATCCAAGTCATTGAGAGGAGATACCTCAAAAGGAAGGGTAATAGGTACCATAGCTGTGTGATAGGAACCATCTACACCAGCTAAGCTAGGCAAGGGTTACCTTGGTTGAGGCAATGTCATAATCTCATCAAATTCTCCTGAATCATATTTACTTCCCAGGTCCCAGAAGTAGAACATTGTGGCTGGTTACAGGGAGGTAAGTGTGACTGAAAGCACTCTTCATATCCAGATTTCCGCACTGGGAGTGTTCTGTGAGGTTGGTTACATTCTCTCTTTTGCAGTTGTCCAGGGCTAAATCACTGGTTAGTAATAGAAGCATGGATCAAAGTGCCTGGATGGCTGAGTCACCACATGGAGGACAGCTGCCCAGAAGCATCTCCTGACCTTCAGTGGACCCTGAATGAGTGAAAATTAATCACCAAACGCTCAATGTTCTCTGCAAGCACAAAGCCACAATAGCTTAATTAGCATATCATTGTATAAAGATCAATATGGTGATTATTATGCCAAGCCAGACACTTATAATACTAATTTGAGAACCTATATTGGTGACTTCAAATGGTTTGCATCCCCTTAGAATGAACAGAGAACTTAGAGATTTTACCTAGTGCCAAGAGGAAAAGCAAACCTCCAAATACATTTAAAAGGACAGTGGCAAACAAAAATGCATTTTCCTTCTGAATTGATCTCATGGGTCCTATTGACTCAACATACTGGTTACCCTTGCAATGAGAATAATAATCCTTGTTTTGCAGAGTTGCTATAAATTGAAAACATCTTGGCAGATGTTAGGTGCTTAATTAAAGTCAATGTCAGGGGCTGAAGAGATGGCTCACTGGTTAAGAGTGCTTGCTGCTCTTCCAGAGTTCGGTTCCAGTACCAATAGGTAGAGGCTCATAGCCAACACTAACTTCTGGCCTCGGCAGACACTCACATACATGTACACATAACCCCCCCCACACACACACACAAATAAAATCAATCCTTTAAAAAATAAAAACACAAACAAAAAAATAAAACCTTCCACTCAATGTCTTTCAGAGGAGTGAGTGGAAACTATAAGAATAGAGGTGGGCAACCTCTATTTAGAGGTGGCCTAAACCTGGAACATGGAAGGCAAGAGGCAGATGAAAAGCTTAGCCCGTTTTGCTCTCTGTTCAAGGCAGGACATTCAAACACACACACACACACACACACACACACACACACACACACACACACACACACACACACACACACACAGTTAGTAAATCCTCTGAAGACATGGAAGTGACCCTGTGGGCATGTAGAGTAAACCTATTTTGACAGGGAATCTGAATTGGAAGAATCCACAGCTTCAGGCTCCTCTTTAATCCAGGCACAGAACCTGTCTTCACCCTCAAGTACAAACTGCATCCTACAATGTCACAAGCAAAATACTTCTTGTAGTTCACACAGCATGACTCTCCAATTTCCCCAGGTCTGGCCATAAAGTGGGCTTAGGCTCCAAGCTGTGCTTGCGAATATAACACAAATATTTACCCTGCCCATAAAATGCTGTGACAAGCTGCCCGATGTAGCTGGGCCCCTGTGGTCTTGTAAGGCACAGACTAGCTACAGCAGGCAGCTCTAGGCTCTGGGCTCCACTCAGAGGAACCATGTTCAAAATGGACCCAGCTGTGGGAGAGTATTTGCTACACCTGCAAAGGACAGATTCTATTTCTGGCCTGTGGTGTGTATTTTTCTTACTGACTTTTTGTTTTCTTCAAAGCCAAATCAATATCAGGCCAACAGGAGATGTCCAGGGATATAAACCACCAGGCTTTAAGGGAACAGGACGGCCTCTGGTAGGCTCCACAAAGCATAGCTCTCTGAGAGGCCCTGATCCTGGCTGGCATTAGTGCTCACCATGCTGGTGATAAAAGCAGAAATGTTAGACCATTCACTCCGAGGATCACAGCCTCCCTGTACCAGGTATGCTCAGGGAAGCATCTCACTAGGGAGCTGGGGGTGGGCTGGCTTAGTGATTGGGTAGAATGGCTTTCTGGAGAGAAGGAAAACACACACAGACACACACACACACACACACAGACACACACACACACACACACACACAGACACAGACACACACACACACACACACACACACACACACACACACACACACACACACACACATTGTCAGAGCCTGGCTTCCTTTCCTTTGACAGAAGGCTTGTGTGGGGCAGGAGTTTCTTCTGGTCTCTCTGAACACTATCACAAAGAGACAGATGCCCTCCCAAGTGCAGTAACAGAGGGGACTTTACACCACCTGAAAATGCCTTGTGCATGTGTGGTAGGCTCTACGAATTGGACTTGAGAATCCACATAGCTTATTAAGTTATTCTCCAAAACCCCACCATTAGAGATCCCCATTCCTTGAGCCTCTTATGTATCTAGAGTCCTGAGATAAACTTCCCTCACTGTGTATGATTTGCCAGACTGTTTCTTCGTTTGTTTACTCATCCAACAATTCTCTTGCGAGTACCTCCTAAGGATAGTGGCTGGGAACTGTAGAAAAAGAGGCATCGAGAGATGGTGGGGGCCCAGGTACCTGCCTGTAGAATTAGGAGGAAATGCTATATGAGGGATTCAAGGAAAGGGCCCAGCAACAAAGACACCTGGGTCCAGTTCACTGCTCTGAGTCACCTGACCTGGGTGACTTTCTATCTTTCCTGATGAGATATTCAGAGACTTTGGCAGAGGCTCCAGGCAATGGGGGTTCCTACCTCCTTAGTTAATCCCAGAGTGCTAGCCCATGGGAATTTGGGACTCAGACATTGAAGTCCTGCAGAGACAGGCCTTTAGGGAGGGTGACATAGAACTGGGGATGTGGAGGACAGAGGATGTTAAAGAGCATTCCAATTGTGTGTTTTCATTCTTGCGCCCCAACATGGCATCTATTATGTTCCTTTCTCTCTTCCCGTGTAACTCTGTCAGAGGGCTCTGATGGTAGACTTAGAAGGCACAGGGCAGCATGTCATCCCTTGGTTTCTAAGTCACTCTACCATCAAAGTCCAGGATTAGAGTTTTCCAGCTCCTATGCATAACTTTTTCCTGCTGTGACTCCTCAGAGGCCCCTTTCTCGTGGGAAACAAAGCCAGGAGTCTCTCCCAACCATTGTCCACCTCCCCCAGGGTAGATTTGAACAGAGTCAATTTGTTCTAAAAGCAGTAAGTTTGTGGCCAAGAGAAATCAATTGGCCAGAAATGTGACAAAAGGGGAAATACACTATAGCATATAAGTAGATGAATTATGGATGCCTGTGGCTCCCAGACTCTAGCCCTTAGCTGGAAATAGCAGAGTGCACACCTCTCCTCAATCCCTACTTCACCCAGTTTGGAGCTGCTAGAGGGTGTGTCCTGCAAACAGTGTGTGAGTCCGTGACTAAGCACCTGGACAAGGAGAAGGAGGGGTCAAGTACAGAGTTGATCAGCTCCTTGGAGTTCCCACTGTTGGCCCGATGGAGCCATTTGGGGTTCAGAGAACATTCTTGAAGACTACCTGAGAGTGAACCTCTGATGCCCACTTCCACCCATTCCATAAGAAGAGCCAGGGCCTCCTTCAGGACTTGGGACTGTGACATCTGTTCTTTAGTACTCTTGGTAGTTGTTTGGACAAGGTCTTGCTATGTAGCCTGGGATACCCTGCAGCATATCATCCTCCTGTCTCAGGAGACTGAGTGCTAGAATTACAGATGAAGACAGTACACAATATGCAGCTTCCCCCTACCCATTATTTTTTGAGGTAATTTAAGTTTCTTGCAAACTCTTGATATTTACATGAAAAAGGAAGGAATAATCTTTACCTGTGGCAAAAAAAAAATCAAAACAAAGAGGACAGCAACAACAAAAAGCAACAAAATCCTTTCCTTATAATCTTTAAACCATTAACTCAAGCGTTAATATTTAATATTAAGAACTATCCTGTGTTCTAATAATTCTTGAAAGGTGTGTTGTGAGTTATGCTGTGGTCTAAAAATTATTTTTCTGAAGGCTCCAAGAAAAGCTAAGTCTCTAGGGGCTGTCTCCAGCCCCTACACCCTTCTGTTGCTTCTATTTTTCATCAGCCATGGCTGTTGCTCAGAACTCTGTAAATAATCTCATTGCCCCACAAGCACTGACTCCCTCTAAGAGGATCTAGTAAATCCTGATTATGAATTCGTGCCCCATACTTCTAACCTGCTTGCCCACCCCTCCTGCCTGCCTCATCCTCAGTGGGTGGAAATACACAGAGAAACTTGGGCTGACTAACTGAGAAAATGAATGAGCACATTTCCTGCCCACTGGATAGAATTTCACTTGGAAACTACCTCTAGCATTGGTTTGTGCATCAGGTAAGAGGCCCATACCAGGATCCTTGAAAGGAGGAGGAGGGACAGCCCTAATGCAAATGAAGTGCTACCTGCTACCAGTGTCTTTCTTTAGCTGCTCACATCACCTTCCCTGCCAGGCTGTTGCCCTTAGTCTCTGTCTGGTCCCATGCTTCTGACTGACACTCACTAGGTCCAAGAGTTTCTTTTGATTTCCGAGCACCTGCGAAAATGAATCTCTCATTCAGGATTCAGGTTGGGTGCTCACTTCATTGGGATATCAGAGGCTTCATCTTCATGAAGACAAATCATAGAGAGGTGAGGTCAGGTGGAACACACGGGAGGCATACAGACTCATTCAGATGTACTGCAGAGAAAGAGCTAAGAAGGAGCTGAGAATTTCGGTTGCATGTTCAGGGAGGCGGAAGAGGAAGCACAGCCTCAGAGTAACTCCTACAGTCACAATGAAGGTCTTGTTGGACCTTGACATACAAGCAAAAGGAATTGGGGTCCGAGAAGCCAAGTCTTATTCTGGGCACAGGCATAAGGGCAGTGAGGGTCTGCAGACTTTTCTACCTCTACTCTGTTCCACCCCTGCAACATTTCTCTGCTTCTCTAGACATCTGGGAATGGCTGGCCACTTGGATTATCAACTTGAGTTTCCATTGTATGGGACAGGGTGCAAAGAGATCTATAAGCATCAATTTATCAACTTCCTTTGGACTTGGGAGCTAACTCTCCAGTTTTGTTTTGTTTTTCCAGCTGTGGTTTGCCTCAGTTTCCTCGGGAGGCTGAAGGAGGTACAGAGAGAGTAATACTACACTAAAGGTGATGCTTGAATTCTAGGAAGGAGCACTGCTGCCTACACAGAGCTGTTGTTATTATACCGGCAATGGCCTAAGGCACTATGGACCAGGCTGGTGGCACACACGTTGGCATCTTGTTCCTCACGCATCAATGACTGAACTGGTCATAATCCAAGAACCAGCCAAAGCCCCACATCACTGCCTAGGCTGATGCTTCTTTGCCAGAGAAGCAGTTACATGTCTGGGTCTCTAATTTCCCTGGAGGATTCTGGGACTACTGCAAACAATACTGCAATTTGCCTGTAAGCCACCAAAGTGGCAGCTTTCCCGACATGTCACACTGCAGCAACAACATGGGAAAGGGCACAGGCTCTTCAAACACTCCATTGGAGATCCCACTTGCCTGGGCTAAGACACTCTCTGCTTACTTGATTTCTTGTGGGAGCCACCTTAGTTGGCTGGTGTCTGGCACTATCACACAGGAATCTTTCTGAATGGTTAGTCTGCCTTAGTGACAGATTCTGGCTGGTCCATCAGGCTTACTTCAGACGTCCATTCTCCACGGAGGCAAAGAGGAAAAGAGGACCTGTAGGAGGGCAGCCAGAGGAAAGATGGAGTTAGGGCATTCAAGAGAAGCAGGGCATTGGTGCCTGTAGATACCAACAGTCTTGGACTCCACTATAGAATTACTACCTGATAACACAATATGACTTTGAGCAAGGTTCTTAGCATCTTTGAAATTGGTTTTCTCACTGTAAAACAGGAATTAAAAAAAAAAGCCTCCCTCATACACTGTGAAGATTGAAGATAATGTGTCCAGTGTATAATGGATTTTCAATAAATGTTAATTTACCTTTCCGTCCCTCCCAACCTGATGTGGTGATTCTAAGTGAGGTAACGATGCCCAATCAATATTTGTCTATCCAATCAGAAGCCTTTTACAAACACAGTTCTTTAAACAACCATTAGAAGTCGACTCAGCCAGCCATCTTTGAGTGCTTGATTGCTGGTGTCTCTTTCTTATAGACATCTTTGAGCCTCTGCTTGAACACCCAAGGGATCATGATCTCATGAGCTCCCAAGATAGCCTGCTATTTTTAGAGAGTGCTGCCTGTTTGGATCTTCTTCTGACCGAGCTGCAGCTCACTTGCCTATAATTGTCATTAGTGTCAATTCCACCTCAAAGGCCACCTGGACCATTATTATTATTTTATTGTTCAATTGACAAAATTGTATATACTTATGTTAGGGGGATTCATGACAAAAAAGGGCTTGTTTGTTTGTTTGTTTGTTTGTTGGCTCATGGGTATGGATGGAGGTTTTAGCTCATGGTCACATGATTCTGTTGCCTGTGAGCCTGTGCTGAGACACAGCAGCTCTTTTCATGGTGCTCAGGATGCAAAATTCAAAAGGATCAGGGGACCAGACATACCCTTCAAAGACAAGCCCTCAGAGACCCACCTCTTCCAGCTAACCCAATCAGCTCTGAGCTCACTGATGGATGATCTACCGACGATGATCCAATCACCTTGCACCAGCACCACCAGCTGGGAACCAAACTTTTAACATGTGAACCCTTGGTGGGCATACTTTATTATATCTTACAGTTATAAGAGCATTTATGTTATACAAGATGATCATTTCCTGTCTATGTGTGCTGTGGGGTGGCTGAGCCAATGGTTTAGCATATACATTATTTTATAGTTATCATTTTTATAGTGTTTGTTAGACTATTTTTCACTAGTATATTAAAATTATCAAAATGCCTGAAGCAAGTTACATAGATAGATAGATAGATAGATAGTTTGATATATATGGTTTATTAAGCTTATCATTTTAAAAAACAAAAATCCAAATCAGGGTTTAGGCTCTGATGAGGGTCTAATGGCAGATGGCATTGTAGAAGATTGTATTCTAGAAGGAGAGCTCACATAACCAGAAAGGAAGCCATGGAGCCAATATGGGTCAAGCTCTCTTTCACAACTCTTTCTAGAGAGAACTCAGGGTCCATAAGAACTGCATTCATCTATTCAGAGAGCATCACACTTGTCAATACTGCAATACTCCCACTAGGTCCCACCTCTTAAAGACCCATACTCCCTCCCAATACCACCACACAGAGGACTGGAATCCTAGCACAAGGATCAACCAATGTGCAAACCATAGCAGTGTGAGAACACATAGCATATTCTATTATCTATTAAGAACTCTTAATATTATTTATTTCAAGTTGCAATAATCCTTACTAACAATAGTCACTGTGTTGCACAATAGATTTTTGAACTTTTCTTATCTCACTAAAATCTTGCATCCTTTGGCCCACATCTCTCAGGTTCTGCTTCCTATGTGATGGACTAGTACCCTGAAGTCCCTGCCCACATGATCAGCTTGACAGCACTCACAGTAACTTTATAGAAGCAGTGTTTGAGATGTATCTAGTCCTATGTTCCATGTTGAGTTCATGGCGGCAGGGTCCGCTTGGCAGTAGGCAATGGCTTGCTCTGAATTCTCTGTAAAGGGACCTATAAGGTAGGAGACAAGGAGGCTGGGGCTAGGTACCGTTGTGTCTGAGCTCCAGGATAACAAATTCTCTTTAAGAGTGAAAGGCAGAACGATGAAGAGAAGTGAGGCAGGCTCCTCCATAATAGGTTATGTTGATAAAGAAGAGGACCACAGGACCATCTGGCCTACAAAGAGCAGGAAGAGGATGCCAACGGCTCTGAGCTAAGATGGAGTATCTATACATGAAGGCCTTGTTTCTTTAGCCTTGACATAGAATGCAGGGTGGCCTGCTTGAGAGAGCTGTGGATAGCTGGTCCTAGTGACCCTGTATTGTGGCCTGGCCATACCTGCCAGCTCTGTGGAGCACCTGTGACCACTGGGAGAGTGGTGCAGATCAGAGAGGGGCCCACTATCAAGTGGGTTCTATGGGTTCCTGGCAGTCCAGCCGTTCTGGAGCATGTCTCTGTGTCTCAACCACTGCCCTCCCACTCCTCATGCCTGGCAGTCAGCCCCATGGAAGCAGCCTTTCTAATGTGACTGTACCCCAGAGGCATGTTGGCTGCGAAGGCTGTGCCAGCCTCCCAATGCAGAGGCGGATACATGCATAGCCCAGATATGTCAGCTCTATTCTACTGGGGTTTTCCTCACTCTACCCCCACCCCTTCTATTTCTGAGACTTTGTCTCTCCAGGGGTATCTTTTCATTGCATCGGAGGTGGAGGTTACTTTTCTGTACCAGGCCTTGGTTCAGTAACCCCCATGCCAACCCCAGAAAATTCTTCTTATTGGTCTCTGTCTGGGAAAAAGGCACAGCAAGGAATGAGGAATCAAAACGCCTCTTGTCACAAATATATTTCCTTAGACATGCTAGACGCAGGTGTTGGAATGCTCCCAAGCCCAGTCATTTTGTTGTTAAGAACGATTTTTCTTCAGAAAGACCCTGTCAGAATGCAAATGCTACCAGGAGGGGTAGCACATTAACTTATTACCATCCATTATCACCGGAGTGCAGTTTATCAGCTTCCTAACTGAGAACAGGGCCCTGGGGACAGAGATGCTGAACAGGTAGGGGCTGACACAGTGGGGGACAGGGGGCAGGGGAGAAGCTGCTAGAGCATCCTGGGAGAAAGACTGAAAGAGGGAGAGGAGGGGCAGGGAGCTCAAGCTGGCTATACTAGACTGCTTCCCCAGGCCTTGCTATTCATGGTGCTGGTTTTTTAGAGGGGCATCCTCGGCTAAAGGCAGGGCATTCCCCTTCTCCAGGATGGATGGAAGAGAGTTCTTTTCCCGTGGGTGGTTTGGAAATCATTCCACTCAGTTGTGTTCTACGTCGTTACCTTCCCAACCATTTGTTACTTAGGCTAATATTAATATTAATTTATATTCCCTGAAGACATACTGCCTGACAGGGAAGAAGGCCAGGCACACACTAAGTGGCAGGGAAAGTCAAACTGAGATGAAAACCAGGCCACATGTAATCCGCAAAGGGTGGAACTCACACATAGATAATACACTGATGGCAGCTCCAGGCAGGGTTCTTTCTGCCCGTCTCCTGGGGTGGGGGGAACCACAGCATACACTCTCCTCTCTTACTTGTAATGGCCGTGCCAAATAGGAATTTTGTGCTTATTTTCGGAAAAAAAAAAAAAAAAAAGAGGCACGGCTATTTCTACAACCACAATTTCCAAGAAAAGCAGATCCCCAAACATGCAAGGCCCATATTGCTCTGCTGCAGTCAGTCAGTATAGGGTGTGGATGTAGAAAGAGTCACAGATGCAGAAGAGTTTAGCTTTCTTGATAATGATCTAGAAGGTAAGGGGGGATGGTTGAGAATGAGGAAGTAGAGTGAACAGTTTTAACAAGGGGAGGAAACCACTGGATGAAGCAAAACTTACCTGCCTTGTACTATTTCTCGAGAGGCCGGTGGGAACCTTTTGTAGAGACCTAATATGCATTTTAGATCATTTTGTTGAACGTGCTCCTGTGTGTGTGTGTGTGTGTGTGTGTGTGTGTGTGTGTGTGTGTGTGTGTGTGTTAGCATTTTTCTCCGTTGCTGCTGCCAAGCTTTGACCTTTTACACACGGATCAGCATACAGTACAATGTGAACAGAGCTTGTGCTCATAGATTATATTTAGATTCTACTTATGGGAAAATGCATTATCTCATTAAAGGACTAAGTATTCTACCCACCTCTTTAGCAGGACTGAAAGTTAGTCTGACTGCTCAGGGATGGTCTATTGGCCAGGTAATAGGCCAACTGGCCCAACTGGAATGCTAGGTCTCCACTCAGGCTGGAGATGCTATTGTCTTAACCAGTTTGGCCTCAGTGGACCCTATTGCTCCTCTAACCGGTTCATAGAAGATAAGATTTCCAGCCTCTGAGCTGAATTTCCTCACTTCTGAATAGTGAACTCAGACCCCAGAGCAGTGAGGCCCCTTCTCTCCTTCTCTCAGTTCTTCTGTCTAGACCTCAGAGCTATGCCATCACAGAGAAAAGGACGAACCAGACCCAATCCAGCTCTTAGGAATCTTATGGCACCACAGAAAATGCCCAGCCAAGCTCCAGGCAGAGAGTGACTCACCATCAGTGACAAGGGGCAAAACAAAACAATGACTAGGCAGTCAGAACCATCCAGCTGTTAGCAGAGAGAGAAAAAAATGTCAATGAAAGAGGAGAAAATGGCTTTATAACAGACACCATAGATCAGGGTACAGAACTCAGGCCACCCCACTTGGCAGGTAGTCAGTCCACACTCATTGCAGGTAGGTAAGAGTAAGAGAGACCTCAAAGCCTTCTCAAGTCACCTGCCCTTGGAAGTTGTAAATGTGGCCTACAATCTTGACTGGTGGTTGGCTTTTCCTTCTCCATCTTCTTTACTAGAGTGTGTAGAAAATGCTTTTCTTTGCCCCCCACCACCAAGGAGATGGGATGCCCCCACTTTGTGCTACAATCTTGTTGCCACTCCCAATTCTCTTTGGTACCTTTCCCCTTGCTGAGTGGGTGCCCTCTAAGAATAAGCCAATTTACAGCCTGTTGTTTGCCCCTATGGCTACTCTTGTTTTTGTTTCTCTGATTTTGGCAGCCCAGTTCAAGGCTGGAGAATATTTCCCACACCGCAAATGCTTTCTGGCCAGGCTTTAGGATGTGAGAGACCAGAGAATGGGAAGTTTCTGCTCTGAATCCCCATCTAGGACCTTTACCTCCATAACCAGGAAGAAGTGGCTGGTCCCACCCACCCTAGTATCAGCCTAGCCATGCCTCCCTCCCCAAACACTTCTTCAGAAGGTTCCCAGCCCCCAGAGGTCAACCATTAATCACCTTCTAGAAGCCTGTTGCAGGGATTGTAATGGAAATGACTCCGTTGCTATGGTAACTCTGACTGGCCTGGCCAGGAGCTGCTCTTGGCTGCCTGGCCTTTCTGGGTCTCAGGTTTATTTACAAGCTGTGAGTTGCTGCCTGGAAGTATTTAAGAGAAGTCCTATAATGTGAGGCCTATGTGGAAAAGGCCAAGGATGACCATGTAAACCTAAACTAGACCTCATTTAAAGCGGCACTCATGTGGAGAAAGAGGAGTTTTCACTGTATTGCTACCCAGCTTCCAGTCAGTTTGTTGAAAATGTCGCAGATGGGCACAACTGTCCATTTGGGCTTTGAAGTGAACAAACTCGATTTTAGGCTTGCCCTTCCACTTATCATTGTGTGACTTGAGGTAAATTACTAAAACATTCTGTCTCCCTACACAGTAGAGTAGCACCCACTCACAGTGCAATGTTCAGAATTGAATACTGCAATTCAATAGCACACTAGTGGCAAGCCCTCTCTGTAAGGGGCCAGGCAGTAAATCTCCACAGACCATACTAGCTGTATTACAGTTACTCAGCTCTGCCCTTGTAGCCTGAGAGCAAAATGCAGCTGAGTCCCATAGCGCTGCAGTTGGCTGTCTTACCGGTGGCCTTTGTTGGGTTGTCTAGATGAACATGCATGAGTTCTGGAGAGGCACTGTGTATAATGATGCATATAACTGGCCACCTCAGAGAAGGAGTAGAGTGGGCACAGCAGCATGGAGACAGCAGCAACAGCATGAGAGCGACCAGGGCTGGCGGCACAGTCTTGGCTCTGGCAGACTCCATGGCCACCACTCCTGTGTCCAGGCTGGCATGTACAATGGCCACCTGCCACACTTAGCTGGGATTTAATATTCCTTCTCCATGAGGTTTGCTGGGGAGAGGGGGGATATGTGAACACCTAATCCACTCTGAATACTCAGGCTTACCGGCCCCTGGCAGTGAGGGTTTTCTGAGACTCTCCAAGCTATGAATGCTACACATTTTGAACTCTGTTTTGAACTGCGCCTGCCCACCAGTTCCAAGCAGCCAGCGGTAGAGATGGGCCAAACTTACCCTACTTGATGAGCTCTCAACAATCCCTTTCAAAGACCTGAGTGAGGTTTTGTTTTTGGAGCCAGGAGGCTATTTACTGAAGTTTCATCTCTCTGTCCTTTTAGAATAGTCGTCTATAGCAGGTGACCAGGGCTGAGTCGGGTCCATCATGCGATTTGAGGCTGAGGCCTCAGGTTTGCGCTGAGTAACTGTTGTCAAGGGGATCCTGCAGGAGGAAGACTGTCCTGTTGGTCTGAAGGAGTCTGGGGATTTTCTAGTCTATGATCACATTATAACCACAAGAAAAAATTTCCCAGGAACTTGTGCCTCAGTTTGCCTCTCTGTAAACTAGGGCTATCCTTCCCGCACCTCCAGCCTTCATGAGTGGGTTTGGGGTAGAAGCAGCCTAGTGGCATCTATGAGGACAAGTGATATATGACTCTGAGAGAGCCATAGTTGTGTGGCTTCTTTGGATGGTACTCAAGCTCAGAATGCCTGACAGTGTCCCCACTCACCCTAGATATTGAACTGCCAGCTTCCTTCTCATGAGGTTTTAGTTAGCACCGGCACTTACATGGGGATGGATGGAGCTTCACGGTTTACAGCAGTTTCAGAGGCATCTTCTGCCTTTGCCTGCTTGTAGACCTCCAGGGCTGGCACAACAGACAGCTTGGCCCAGAGGTGAAGATGAGAAAAGCACCCATTCTGTGACTCTTTGACCCCATGCATACTTTCTTCCACTTCTAGGTGGCTTTATGCAGGGCTCTCCTCTCCGTCTCTGTATCCCCCAAACATCTCAGGAGACTTATTTATTCCCCTTTAAACAGTTCTGTCTTACTTATATCGTATCACTATCTAAAAGGCGCAAGGAAATTTGCTTTAGAGAGGCAACAGGAAGGCAATTAAAAGCAATGGGCTGAAGAGGGCTTTTATTCTGGAAAGGCACCTTCTATCCTTAGCCTCCTGTCTTCGTCACTATATTAGTCAGTTTTCTCTTGAGGAACAAATTGATAGAGCAGCTATATAGAGAAAGGCTTTGTTGGAATGGATTGCAGACTGTAGTCCTGTTAGTCCAACAATGGCTGTCTACCAACAGAAAGTCCAAAAATCAGTAGCTGTTCAGTCCATGAAGCTGGATTTCTCAGCTGATCTTCAGTATATGCCAGGATCCCAAAGAAGTAGGCTCCAATGCCAGTGAAGGAATGGACTTGCCAGTGAGAGTGAGAGTGAGGGCAAGCAGGCAAAGAGAGCAAGCTTCCTTCTTCCATGCCCTTTATATAAGCTGCCAGCAGAAGGTGTGGTCTAGGTTAAAGGTGGATATTCCCACTTCAAAAGATGCAGAATAAAAGTGGATCTTTCTACTTCAAATGATTCAATTAAGAAAAAAATCCCTCACAAGTGAACCCAGTGCTTAGATTTTAGTTAACTCTAAATGTAGTCAGGTTGGAAACCAAGGATAGCTATCATAGTCACCAAAATTAATTTAGTTTTCACACTATTTTCCCCTCCAGGCCATTCTTGAGCCAGACAGGTGTGAGGGAGAGTCGGAGCTGTTTTATACCATCTTCACCTGGTGCTCTTTCTACTTATCAGGGGAATGGAGACAGCTGGAATTCATAAAGATTTACTCTGGCTGTGATTGTGTATCCAGCTGTCCCCACATGTCTATACTCACCAGTGCCCAAATGCTACACAAAGCCAAACATGGTTCAACATTTGTGTCCTCTTTTGCAGACCTGGTGTGTGTGTGTGTGTGTGTGTGTGTGTGTGTGTGTGTGTGTGTGTGTATTTTAGTGGGATGTAAGATTCCCCAGACATTCTGGGCCAGGCAGAGTTTTGTCCCTAGAATCACTCCTTTGGTAGTTATGGAGTAGAGGCCTTTTTTGTATTTCCTTTGGAGGCCAGCTTCAAGTTCCAGAATTTCTCATGTCTGCTAAACACACTAACTTGTCAAGAGAAACAAATTGTTGCATCTCCCTTTCAACTATCTTCTTCCCTACCATGGCTTCAGTGTAGGGTCATGGTTCACAAATGAAACCTTGTAAAGGTCTTTCTTCCCCCTTCTCCTTCCCTTCTGTTCTTTGCCCTTTCATCTTCTTCCTCCTTCCCATTTCTCCTGTGACAAATCCTACTTTACTGACCAGGTAGCTAGCAAGGTTTGTATTTACTTTACCTCCAGGTTCAATTCTATTAGAGAAAATAGTGAATAAAGAACTACATTTTTCCTATATTTTGTTGTGTTTGTTTTTGCAGTGAATATTCCAAACTTTAAAAAAATATCTTTAGGATATTTGGTATGGTATTATCCACTTTCTCATTGTTGTGACAGAATACCAAATAAAAGCATTTTATGGAAGGGGGAATTTGGTTTGGCTCACAGTTTGAAGGGGTACAGTTCATCAATGCAGGCAAGTCAGCATAACAGGAGTGTGAGGCAGCTGGTCCCATTGCATCTGCAGTTACAAAAGCAATGGGAGATTAATTCAGGTGCGCCATTCACTTTCTTCTTTTCATTTAGCCTGAGACTGCGGCCATACATGGTGCCATCCACAATCATGGTGGGTCTTTCTACCTGGTCCCATCTCCTTGGAAACATCCTCATAGGTGTGTTTAGTAGCATATCTCCTAATCTAGTGTGCTACATCTGGCACAGTCCATTTTTAAGGAACATTTATACTGTTATTGAATGGAAGACAATGCCTAAGGATTGATACCAGACAATAGCTTGACTGCCCTCCTGTATGGGATTCATTACCACATCATTATCTAATGTATTCTTCCATGATGCATAAGGAAAGTCACTGGTGCAGAGGACTCGATGACCAGCTCAGCTTAGGCACTCCTAGTGGAAGGAAATTAGAATCCTGAGGGCAAAACATAGGGCAAAAATCTAGTTTGAACCAGTCAGAGGTGGAAAAGGGCCCTACTAGGTCCCTCTCAGACCCATCTTTGAAGCAACCGATGTCTTCAATTTAGTTCTCTGTAAGTTGTCATCAACACCCACAGGTATCTTTCCCTTCAAGACAAGACCCTGACAAAGGTTGCAGGAGAAGAAAGGGCTCTCTTTGAGGGCCCTGTCCTTTGCTCAGCGAAATATGATCTATTAGAGGTTTGCAAATCAATAAAGGCAATTTAGGGCCCCTTCTCAGAGTCTGTGTGACTTAGAGGAAAGGAATAGTGTACTGCCATGAGCCCCCTTGCTCCTTTTTGTCTCTGCAATTATAGTAAATTTGCCTAATGCACTAAAAGCCAATGAATCTTGTAGACTGATGATGGGGCTGGGGAAGGCAGGAGGGAAGATGTCAGATACTAGCAGATGCCCTGCTAACCTTGGTTTTAATTAGGCTTTAGTGAATAACAAACAAAACAATCCTTCATTAGTGACAACTAACCACAGTGACTGAGGCTCATATGTAGTTGGTTGTTGCAAAGAGCATCGCCCTACACCTTGTGAGAAAAGTCAAAAAAGCTTCCCACCTCTGGATCATGTCTCAGGAAAGCATGGGGCCTCTCTGCTCTGCCACTGGTGGGTACAGACTTTTGTCCTCCAAAATGAAGTCTAGGCTTAGAAGCTCTTGTATGCCCTTCCACTACTTGCAGCAAGGTATAATCCTAAGGTGACTGAACTCATCGGCATTAATCACAAGGTAAAAGTCACACCAATCCTTTCTCTCTGGCTGTGGATAGAATATTAATGGTCTAATAACTCAATCTGAAATCGTAAAAAATAGCTTGGCTGTATTTGCCAAGCTGTCATGGTCAAGAAAGATAAGCGAAGACTTCAGAACTGTTCCAAGAAGATGAGACATCGTGACAACTGAACACGTTTGTATCTAATGATGCATGAGTTTTCTTTGTCTATATACAGCAGTATTTGAATAACGGAGGAACTCTATTATGTCTATATATGTGTTAGCAATGTTATCACAATGCTAATTTTCTATTTTTTATTATTGTACTATGCTAATGTGAGACAATTCCTTATTTTTAAGAAATATGCACTGAAGTATTGATGGCCAAAATGCATTTACCCCCAAATGATTTAGAAAAAATCTTGCTCTCCTCTCTCTCTCTCTCTCTCTCTCTCTCTCTCTCTCTCTCTCTCCCCTCCTTTGCTCCCTCCCTCTTTTTGTCTCTTTCCTCTTTCCCCCTCTCTCTTATTGCTGTATCTGTTGAAAGCAAATGCAGGGGCCTCCCTAGTGTGGGCATTAGGTGGAAGGCATGTTCCCTCTGCATCTTTTGTGTAATTCTTAAATAATGACGAAGTTGAAAGCAGGAAGAAAAAATTCAGTCCATGTAAAGATTATAGCAGAGAGCGAAATGTTTCAGGCTTCTTCCCTTCCCTCCTCCACATGGCAAAAGATGAGCCTATCTTTCCAAATCATATCTGGGTCTGTGATTTAAACCTTCAGATCCACAGGACTGTAGCCACCAGCGCAGCTTTGCAGATGATGAGGTTTCTTACATGATGAGATTAGATGAGATTTGCACAGAGAACCAGAGAAAAATGAAAGGATTTGGCCTGATGATCACCAGGCTCCTTTCCAACCCAATATTCTGTGACCTCCTGATCCTATGAAGTAGAAAATAAAATACTGCAACAGTTTGTAGCCTTTAAAAACCACTTGAAGAAAAACTCCTGCCTTCATTGTTGCTGCTTCTTAAGACCACATGTGGCAAGGTTAAGTGGCTATTCCACCTGCCACTATGTGGTGGGCAGAACTTGCTTTGGAAGCCCAAGGCAGTCATGGACTAAGACTGGTCTCAGAGTAACCTCTACTCCATTTTGCTGACCTAATGGGATGATTTCAGGGGTCCCTTGGACTAAAATTGTATGCATGCACAATTAGAATGAAGGAGCTTGGGGGCTGTAAAGATGTATCAGTGACTGAGTGAACAGTTCTTGCAAATGGTCTGAGTTTGGTTACCAGCACTGGTCAGGCAGCTCATAGCTGCCTGTAACTCTCTTGGGGTTCCATTCTTCTGATCTCTTCAGGTACCAGCACTCATGTACATATACCCCCACACAGACAAACAGGCACACACAATTTACAAAAAGAATTTTTCTTAAAACATGCAAAAGCTTTACACTATTGTACAGTGTACCTCAGTATGCCAAATGGGGCAACGTTCTGTGTTCTAGCATCAATCTACAGAACTGTGATTCTAAAAAAGATTTAGAAATATATCCTATCATTAAATTAAGAATATCCAATGACAGTCTTGGTTAGGGCTTCTATTGTTGAGATAAAACACCATAGCCAAAAGCAACATGGAGAAGAAAGGATTTACTTTATCTTACATCTTCACATTATAATCCATCATCAAGGTAAGGCAGGACAGGGACTCAAACAGTGCAGGGACCTGGACCCAGGAGCTGAGGCCATGCAGATCCCATGGAGGAGTGCTGCTTACTGGCTTGCTCCTTATGGCTTGCCCAGCACCCATAACACCTAGGACCACCAAGTCCAGGGGGGAATCTGGGCCCTCCAACATCAATCATCAATGAAGAAATACCTCCCACAGGCTTGCTCAAGGTATGGTCATATTCTCAATTAAGGTTCACTATTCCTAAATGACTCTAGCCTGTGTCAAGCTGACATAAAACTAGACAGTACAATAATTGTCACCAGTTCCTAGTTAAAGATAAAATATCTTTCAAGAAGGTCATGGCATCTTTCACATGGGAAGGTGGCTTATAATTTTTCTAGAAATAACTGCAGGGAAGCTTTGTTCCATGCCACCAACAAGGAGTTGAATCTCCTTCTTGAGATAGTCGTTGTGAAGTATCTTTTAATGGGGAAAGGAGAAGTGACTGTAAGAGGTGGCACGTGACCCAGCATATACTTCTTGCTTGTGTTTCTGTAGTAGATAGCTATTGCTGACATTGCTAGATGCCTACCTAATACCCATTCCCTTCTTTGTCATCAGTATCAGTGTTTCTATTTTGTTTGATATTTCAATGTCCCTAGTTTAAAATACTCCCATTCCCCAAATGTCCCAAAGTTAGAAATGATTGTATGACCCAGTTTAAGTAGAAAAGATATAAAGAGAAAATTTAGGGAAAGATGCTTTTCTAATTAAAAAGTAGATCCATCTGGCCTGGCTTTTGCCTCTGTTCATGCTTGGGATGTGTCATCATGCCTGGATGGCAGAGTAGCCATAACTGGAGCCATATGAATTATGTGGGGCCATGGTCTGGAAGGGGTCTTAGTTGCTTCCTTTTGAACTTTTTGAACATGTAAGGGTATGAGAAAAATAACTCTTTCTGATAGAGGTCTTCTTCCATTTTCCTGTGTGTAATCCTCAATGGAGACCCCAGTGCTGTGACCCCCCACCCCATCCCCAACCCTTAGTCCTTGTGATTTTCCATAATCCTTAATTCCATGACCAAAACTACTCTGATAACCTGCTATTATATTCTCTGGTCATAATGTCCTCCGATTGCCTTAGTCCAGATCCAGTTGCTGTGATGGAATGCCTTCACCTGGGGTAATTTATAAAAAAAGAGAAATTTATTGCTCAAAGTTTTGGAGGCTGAGATGTCCCAGATCAAAGTGACAGCAAGTCCTTATAGATGACAACTACTTCGAATTACCATATAGTATTAGGAATAAAAGGGCAGGTTCAAGCCTTCATTCAATACCACTTCCCAACCAACATCTCCTATTTCTTAATTCCATCATCTTTGAGACTTTTGTTTTTTGTAACATGTGAATTTGGTGGTGAATGATCACAAGCATTCCAATCACAACTCTAGTCTATACTCTTGGTTCAGAAATACATCCAAACCCTGGCTGGAGAGAAGGCTCAGTGCTTAAGAGTCAGTACTGCTCTTGAAGAGTACCTGAGTTCAGTTCCCAGGTAGCTCCTAATTGCTGGTTAACTTTGGCTCCAGGAATAGGATGCCCTCTTCTGGCCTCTGAAGGTACCTGCAGTTCTGTGCATGGCCACTACACACACACACACACACACACTTTAAAAATAAAATCAGTCTTTTAAAAGAAGAAAAGGAAGGGAGGGAGGGAGAGAGAAAAAGGAAGGAAGGAAGGGAAGTGAATGGCCAGCCCAGAGTTTAAAACTATAATAATCTGAAGATAAAATCTGTGTTTTTATGTAGAAGAGATGTACTTTGTTTGTAGATATGGAATTATGATAGTACAATCTCTGCAATTGTGTCAGCCATGTAGTAGCAAGGAATAAAAACCTTCTGAGAGAGGAGCTGACATATGAGAATGTGAATCCCAGCTGATGATGAGACTGGATATGTATGACATCATTTGTACCCCTGCATCAAACAATGCCTGAAGCTGGAAGTAACTCTGGGCTTCCTAATTCTATACGAGATGCCTTTCTTCCTTTGTAGCACTAGGGAGGAATTCCTGGATCCAGAGAGTTCACAAGAAGCCTTATTAATGCAGAGACCCAGGGTGGATGCTGACTCAGGGTTTGGCAGCTGCTCTCTTAGAAAATACCTCCTGGTTAATGAGCTGGGGTTTGCTTTGCTTCCTAGGAGCAGGGCAGCTTAGTTTAAGAAAATTCCCCGTCCATGTCAGCGTTATCATTTTTCATCCCTGTTGAGAACACATTCTGATCTCTGGGCCCAGCAAGAATAGTTTTGTCGGCTCTGGAAATGAGGCCCATCTGGGAGAGAAACGGGGGTCTATTTTATCTGGCTTGGGGGAGGGAAACACAAGCTAATGGAATGTCCTGTGCTGAGTTATCTGCTCATCTTTCAGGAAACACAATCACTCGGGACAACACTCACTTTCATAAAATTGTCTCTGACACCATCTTAATTCCACAAATTACTGTCAACCGGAGCTGTGAGGAGTTATTTTTAAACTAAATCTACTTGGCAGGCCAAGGGGCAGACTTTCAGAGTGTAACACATAAATGCTCCCAGAATTACCTGGTGGTTTGAAACCCAGAGCAGAGAGGTAGCACTGCCTTCTGCAGGGGAAGGAAACTATAGGGCTTGATGGACGAAGGAGAAACCAGGGTCCTGGTGAGGCCAGAGCGTTTATCAGTTAATGTTGCTATTTCCTAGGGCTGAGATGCAACAACTTGCAAGCAGGTGGTGAAATGACTGGAGGAAATGTAAGAACCTCAGCCTACAAGGCACACCAAGGTGGTCCCTAATATACTTAAGAGTGTCTCCCTATGTGTGTAAGCCACTCTCTGGGAACAAAATATACATCAGATTGATTGCATCAGTCTTCTGAACTTACTAACCTTAGTCTCCTAGCTCAGCTTTGACTCCCAGGAACAGCCATGTCTTTTGTGGCAGTATGGGTCATAGTGCATCATTTGGCCTTTTGAGACCAAAAGCTCCCAGATTCTAGACTCAGTCTTTGGGATTCTAGACTCTCAAAGCCAAGCTTCTAGAGCAATACACATGACCTTCCTCCTCCCAGAACTTTACCTGTCCCCTTTTTCTATTGGCCTCCATTCATTTCCACACCACCCAAAATTGGTCACTTTGTGTGGAAACGTTTCCAACACTCTGGTATCAAATATATGAAACTGAACAAGGCAAGGACGCAAGCATCTTGACCTCTAACTAATCCTGTTTGCTTGCTTGCATTCGCTTTCCTTCTTTCCTCCATATTTTCCATCTTTCATCTAAAACATTGTCTTGCACCCAGTTCTGCCAGGTATTGCTCCAGCTGTGGAGATGAGGCCTCCTGAAGAGCCACTTCTTCCTAACCTGTGGCAGATGTGCCATAGGCCATCAATGAGACCCCGCTCTAGCCTGTATGGAAGCCCTGTGAGGTACAGGTAACAGCCCCTGCCTGATAGCTAGGGGAGCTGAAGCTCTCACAGAATGGAACATCTGCCCTGGCCACCCAATATTTGGTCCTGTAGTCACCATTCCCATCATTGGCTTTTTACATTAGCCTATTCTTCTTTAGCAACCACATGTCCAAAGCAGACACATATCCGTGTGACATACAGCAATTTGGCTAGGCTAGGGCTCACTGCCTGTAGGTTTCTTCTCAAGGTTCCACTTGTATCCAACACTCTGAAGGGCTTTGAGGAGGTGAAGGGACTAGAATGTTCTGACTATAGCCCTCCCCCCACCATGTCCTTTTTCTTAACAAAGTAAATAAAGAGAGCATTATTGCCTTTGTCCCTGACCCCAGGCCACAGCTGGAAAAGAATACAACTGAAATAGAGTTCTTGTGGCTCTGCAAACCTCTGGCTGCCTTCCTGGGCTTGAGTCATGTCTCCAGGAGAGCACCATTAATTTGGTGCAAGGCACGAAGAAAAAAAAAAAAAAACAGAGTGGTGCAGAGCTCTCAGCACAGACTGAGGAGTTGCTGGGTTGTATTCACAAGCATGAGCTGAAATCAGAGATTATAGAGGGTGTGGATGGGTCCAGAGTCAGCAAGCATTCCTTGGAGCAGCGTACCAGACAGCCCAGAATCTAAGTTAGATGGTTTTTTAAAGATGTCTTCCATTGGGCCAGGAAGGGTTTTTCTTCAAAGAATGCCCTTTTCAAATCATAGTAAGTTAGTGTTGTTGAGACAAGGGTCAGACTTGGGCTGGAAGGTTGTTACCCCAGGGACGTGCTCAGATGTGCACAGATAGCAGGAAAGAAATAGAAAATCATCTTTGGGTCTTCTGTCTTGGAGATGGCCGGAGGTGCCTGCTGTCACAAAGATGGCAACGCTTTCTTTGTTTTTTCCCTGGAGAGTCTGAGACTGTGAGCAACAATGCCTAGAGAGGAGTCAGAACTCCTCTGCAGTGGGGTCATGGGAGTGGTGGGACCTCCAGGAAGTAACTGCTTCCCCTACAACCTTCTGGGAGGAGGTCCTGGGAATTTCTCCATGTAGCTAAGACTCTTGCTTAAATGTAGAGAGGAAGCTATAGCTGATTGGACCAGGTGCCTAAACCAGCGATGACCAGTGCCAGGAGTGATAGTACCTTTTGAATGGAGGCGTCCTCCATTGGCTCCAGGAGGACTTCAACTTATAGGTCCCCAGAGGTAACTGTTTTTCACTGGAGCAAACACTCTTGGTTGCAGAGGGACTGGGACAGGGAAGCAGAGTCATGTGAGACTGGAGTATGGTGATATATTATTTATGCTTTATTCAAGCTTGCTTGAAGTATCAGAAAGCAAAGCCAGCCACACTAGTTAGCTCTAGAAGCTAGGCAGTGGTGGCACATAACCTTTAATCCCGGGACTCAGGAGACAGGCAGATAGATCTCTCTGAGTTCAAGGCCATCATGGCCTACACAAGAGTGAGCTCATGCCTTTGATCCCAACACTTGGGATCACACGCCTTTAATCCCAGCACTAGAGAGGAGGAGAAAGGAGATATGGCTGGGAGGAGAAAGGAATATAAGAAGGAGGAAACAGGAACTCAGAGCTTTTGCCTCTGAGGATTCATGGAGACAGGATTGCCATTTCAGCTTGGTAGAGGTTAAGATCTACTGGCTTGGCTGCTTTGCTTCTCTGATCTTCAGACAAGCTTTAATAAATCATAAATAATATATCTCCACACTGGGGAGACAGCTCAGCTGGTAAAACACTTGCCTTATAAGCATGAGGACCTGATTGTCATTCCCAGAACATCCGTTGAAAACAGATAAACAACTAACCAGGTATAGTGGTGAACACTTGTAGTCCAGCCCTGGGGAGGCGGAGACAAGTGAATCCCGGGGCCTTTCTGGCTACCCAGCCTAGCTTACTGGTAATGTCCCAGTCCAGTGAGAGTCCCTGTCTCAAAAAGGGGGTGGTAGTGTCTGAAGTATAACAATCAAAATTGTCCTCTGGCCACACCCACATGTGCACCCCACCACATACAAGTACACCCCCCCACACACAAACAGAGCCCATGCTGGAAGGGTGGCATCACTCTTCTCTCCAGCCTCAGTAAGAAAATGGACACAAGCTCCATTCGGAGGTGGGCGGAGGTGGGGGGGCAGGGAAAGAGTGAATCTCATCCCTGCTGAGGAATCTCAAGCTACCTTCATCCTTCCATCTCCTCTCACTCACTCCCCATCTCCTCTGTTTGTGACTGCACTGCTGAAGGATTCTTTCTGTGTCCTAAGGGACCCATCTTCCATCCTTTCTGCCCCTTGGCTGCTTTAGAAAGCTCTAGAAGGGCAAGCCTTCCAAATGCCTCCAAAACGAGTCCACTTGAGGTGCATTGACGGGTTGAGCAGAACACTCTGCATACACTCGCTGCAACCTGGCACTTACTGACCTGTCCCAACAGGCACCATGAATGGTGTCAGATCCAGACTGGTGCTCCATGGATCTGGGACAGGGATGCAGCCTGTGCTGCAGGGACAGCATGCAGAGTTGCATTTGGCACCAGCCACAGCCTCCCTCCCGGGGAACTCTGAGGTTGAGTGTGCCTGCTGCCTTCTTCACACTCAGCAGGCTGAACTGGCCACCTTCCAGGGAGTCTCAGGCCTGGAATCCAGGCCCTTCTCCTCCCCTTCCCCTACCGCACCCCAGAGAGCTCTGATCAAAGTGAAAAGAGAAATGAAAGAGTCGCAAGGAAGCACAGTTGTGTGGGAAGGCTGGGAGAGAGACATGGTTAGCTTATCTGTCAGCAACTGAAACCCAGAGGGGTTCCAGGAACAGCCAGACTGGGGAAATTGACCCCAACTTCCTGGCCTTGTGCCAGCTGGAGGAGACTTAGTCAGAAGACTACTGTAGCCTATCATCCGGAACATGAGACTCCAGGAGAATTGGTCCCCTGTCCCAAGGTATCTCCCTCAGCTATGATTATCCGGCAAAAGGCTGGACCCCTCTGTGAAAACACAAGGCATGCTCAGAGGTTGGCCCAGACCTTGTAGCAGTGGATAACACTGTCAGATGAATAGGAGGTGAGATGAAGGCTGCTTGGAAAAGTCCTGAGTGTCTTGATGTGGTGACAATCATTGAAAGCAAGATTTAGGTCAGTTTGACAGTTCAGTTAGTAAAGTGCTTGCCCGTGCAAGCATGAAAGTTTGAGTTCCATCCTCATGGTATGCACTAGTAGGGCAAGGATGGTAGAAACAGGCTGACCAACCACACTAGCTGATTTGACAAGTTCCAGGCCATTAATAGATCATCTCAAATAACAAAAACCAAAAACCCAAGGTTGGAAGTGTTTTGAAAAACAATACCCAAAGTTGATCTCTAATGCACCCATGTGTACATTCTCTCTTCTCTCTTCTCTCTTCTCTTCTCTTCTCTTCTCTTCTCTTCTCTTCTCTTCTCTTCTCTTCTCTTCTCTTCTCTTCTTCTCTCTCTCTCTCTCTCTCTCTCTCTCTCTCTCTCTCTCTCTCTCTCTCTCTCTCTCTCTCCTCACTTGTCTCTTCTTTCTAGTCTTTTATTCACTAAAGCCTGGCATATCACATTTGAGTTCAAGCCTTAACACTTAATGATCTCGGGAGCATTACTTAACCAGAACTCCAGCTTCCTTATTGCAGATAGCACTCTTGTCTTCCCTATCACTTCTGTTGTGAGGAGTGAGATGCTCCACGAACAATTCTCCATATGTCGCCTGACACAGAATTAAACTCTCACACACTCTGAAAGGCACTTAGTATTAGTTAGTCTTAAAAACTACCTTGCATTTAAAAGTAAACTTTGAACACTGGAGAATTTTATTGAAGAGGATATAATTCCTACCTGTAGCTAGGAAAGTGTTTCTCTCCCTTGATGAGGTGGTCTCTTGAGCCTGGAGGACATAACCCCCACTCTCCTTGCTATGGCTGCTAGAATATGTGCTAGAATAGTATACTATTTCAGTATACTACCTCAGGAATACTTGAGGAGAGATTCAACTCTTAATTTTCTGTCTCTTACTTATCCTCCAGACTGTTATTAGCTATTTCTGTGATGTGTACTATATTGCCTCATCTAGTATATATTAACCCCAGGATGATACAGCATCCATTTGTTCATCCACCCGTCATCCACCCCAATGAATCAATATTGATTACCAATTGTGTCCACAGGATGAGCAAGCACTTGAGACACACCAATAAGTACACAGTTTTTATCTTTATAAGTCTAATTGGGGAGAGACAAATATTGAATATGTAATAATGCAAATATGTAATTACTGAAGAATAGTAACTAGGAACACCTACAATCTATGATGAACCCTATACTCTGTCCTTGTTAGTTTTTAGTGCCAACTTGACACAAACTAGAGACACTAGAGAAGGTGTAGCCTCAATTGAACAACTACCTTGATCACAATGGTCTGTGGCCATGTCTATGGGAGATTGCCTTTATTGATTATTTGTGTAGGAAGACCCAGACCACTGTGAGCAGCACTGTTGCTAGGCAGGTGGGTCTTGGCTATGTAAGGAAGCTAGCTGAGCATAAGCCAGTGAGCAAGCCAGTAAGCAGTGTTCTGCCATGGTTTCTGCCTCAAGCTCCTGCCTTGAGTTTCTGTTCTGACTTCTCTCAATGATGGGTTGTATTCAAAACACATTTCTTCCCATAAGTTGAGTTTGATCACAGTGTATTATCACAGTGACAGAAAAGCAAACTGTAAGCACCTCAAATGCCACCACTTACTGCCTCTTCTCAGGAAAGAGGGAGAGAGGAAGAAAGGGAGAAAGGGAGAGAGAGAGAGAGAGAGAGAGAGAGAGAGAGAGAGAGAGAGAGAGAGAGTCCTATAAGTCATGGTCTTCATAGCCACACTCCTGATTGTTCAGTACGTGGATCACCCAATTCTTTTATGTATGCTATTGTTGATCCACACATAAACATCTGTGCATGGACCAGAGCCCTCCTCAATTTCTGATTTGCTGATATAAGGCAATTTGTGGGCTATTAGATCTACATGTGATAGACAATCAGAATAGGACTTTCTTGTAGAAATCTCCACGGCTTCAGATTGCACATTAAAAGTTCCCTTTTCTTAAAATAGTCTCCAGAAGTCCCAACATTCCACCACACCCCAAAACTTTACTTATTTAACCACCTCCTTCCAAGACTGTCTCCTAGAGAAATAGAAATGTCTCTCAACTCCTCAAGGAAAAGTTTGCTATTTATTTTGCCACATATGCTCCTGAAACTCCAAAGGACTTTCATCTATTACTTGAAGGTGAAGTAGCACTCACTGTGCTATGATTTATTTAATATCTATTTATCTATCTATCTACCTATCTTCTATTTATTTTTATCTTTCACCTCTCTTTTTCTTATTTCTTCATTTCCTTTCCTCCCTCCCTCCCTCCCTTCCTTCCTTCCTTCCTTCCTTCCTTCCTTCCTTCCTTCCTTCCTGTGTGTTTGTCTGTCTTATCTCCCCTCTCCCCTTTACTATCCTCTTCCTTATTTGTGAAAAAGGGTCTCATGTAGTTCAGGTTGGCCTTGAACTTGTCATGTGGCCTAGGCTGGTTTTGAACTCCTGATCACTCACCTTCTCTACCAAATGCTTGGATTGCAGGAGTGTGCCACCACACTTAGCACCACAGTATGTTCTTAAGTAGAGGAATTTCTACCTGAGAACTTGATGCCACCAAGTATTATCATATCCCCAGTCCTTGTCACACAGTGCAAAATGACAAGTTTCATGAATACATACAGGATGGTGGGGTGCCTACCTTAGTGTTAAACAAAATGGGGTGTACGAAGCTAGAAGGAAAGAAGGAGGCTAGAGGAGTTGGGAGGCCAATATGGCTGGACCACAGAGTGTGAGGAGTACAAGGGGTAAGAATGAAGCTAGAGAAAGATGTGGAGTTCTATTTACTCACCAGAAAACTCATCAGGTCCTAGGAAGTCCTGTAGAGAATCTTACCAAGTACCAAGATAAAATTTGTCCGCCTGTTACATCCAACCCTCAGTCCTGGTCTCACTCCCTATGGCTGCAGGAACTTCATAACTGGAGAAAATGCCCTTTGTCCTTTTCCTGGTAGGAAAGATTCTCAGTCCTAATACCATTCTTTAAGGTATTAATAATAATTCTTGGAATATAGTCTTTCAATAATACATTAGCCAGTTCTTTCTTCCATGTGTTCTGCAGCCTCCCTCTTTCCCACCCTTGATTCTGCTTATCCACTCAAACCTGGTTAGCTACACCTGTGTGTGTGCACCCAAATAACAGCACCTGGATAGATACAGGAGTCAAAGGAAACCACTTAGGACCTGGCCAGGAGCTTTGACTACACTAAGATGTTTCCCTTGAAAGCCTTCCAAAGCCTTTAAATATTCTTAGTTTCTTAAAACCTAGCCTTTCCTATCCTTTATGGAGATCTTTTTGCATTAAAAAGAACAAGACCTCCCCCATGGGGCCAATGCAGAGTTCGGCCAAGGAACCTGGGCTGGAATTCACCACCTTGGAGTTCACCCAGGTCCATTCATGCAGGCAGCAAACTGTACAACCACATAAGGCAGCCCTGCTTACAAGAAATTGTGAGGTCAGCCAGGAACTAAGGACCCTAGCCTCATTCAGAAGAAATGGGTTCCAGTTGGTGCAGGGCTGGAAATGTCATCTATACCTCCCCAATCATGGTCTTGGCAGATAGGCCATGGACCAGACTGGCAGGATGTAAAGGGGCCAGACAGATGTATTCCAGTGCTGTCTCACTAGCTATGTGAACTAGGGCTTTCTGAAACCTCACTTTGTTAGCTACAAAAGGAGGATAGAAACTGGATGTTAAGTTGCCCTGCTGCAGCTGCCCCCTTGCAGATGTTAGTTGGCCCCTGGCCTCTAGCCAGAGGTGGGGGCAGGGACAACCTGAGCTGTGTGTTCCAACACCAGGAGATGCTGAGGAGTAGCATGACTTCTTCCCTCCTTCTCATGACTCACTGATGGTGACTAGGGAGGCTGGGAGGCAGCCCATTTTGGTTGGAAAGAAGCCGCTCCACAGCTCCTCCGTGCATCAAACATACTGCAGGGGGTGGAGGGTGGCCTGGTAGGCAAGATGGGGCGCCTAAAAAAATCTGTCACAGTTTGAGAAATAAAGAAAACAGGAAACACCATGGGTGATATCAAAACAATGTTTCTTATAATGTGGGGACTTGTAGATATGATTGGGAGCCTGATGAGAAATTGGGGATTCTGCTTATAGAGAAGCATCTGTGATAGAAACCAGGAGTTGGTTTCTAGCTAGATGTTCTCTAAAGATAAGGGAAAGGTTAGGTGTCCCTGTCACACTATCTGGAGTTTTGTCCTCTCTGTGTATGGGGCAGAAGTTCAATTTCCAAGGATTTCAACTCAGACTGGAGTCCAAGGAATGTTGTCGGTCACTGGTAAGCTCCATACATTCATCCACTAAAAGCGAAAAGCACACTCACTTTATCCAAGATACTATTCTAGACGCTAAACCTACAAGTAGAAATAAGATAGGAGGCAAATCTTAATTACTAATTCGAATGCAGGTGTGTGTGTGTGTGTGTGTGTGTGTGTGTGTGTGTGTGTGTGTGGCGGGGGGTGGTGGCAGTCTTTTGGCTTATTTTCTTATGTTCATGCATATGGGCCTGCATATGTTTATTGAACTCATATGATATGTGTAAATATAAATCTTTCACTGTGCTTGTGTGCATCCTTTTCCTCCAACAGCCAAAGGCCAGGTGTAAAATGAATTCTCTCCATACAGTTGAGGTTTAGTCACTGGGGAGCCTTTTTGCTGCAGGGATCATGGGACCTGCATCCTTGCATCCTGTTCTCCTCATGAATGACTGGATGGACTCAGGTAGAAGTGAGGACCTGAGGAGACAAGGAGGTTATAAGCGACAGGCAGAGCAAGGAAGAAAGGGGACACAGAGACTAGAAGGCAGAGAGGTTAGAGCTCCTGACAATGGCAGAAGTCTCCTAGTTATCAGAGAGTTGGAGAATGAAGATGATAGAGACTTGGGTACCCTGGCAAATCCAGAAAACGAGGTCATTTTCAAGACCACGGCCATCAGGTAGACCCTCATCCACTTTCCAGTGATTGTCAGCTAATGCTACAGGTATTGATTTGAGTCTGGGGACACCTGCTGAAACGTCCAGGTTCTTGCAACACAAGGCAATGAATTGGACCAGGGACTCATGGAGAAAAATAGGAGTAGAGACAGTTTATCAAGAAAGGGAAAGTATCCTAAGAATGGTGGTAAGCCAGTGAGTTGGTGGAAAAAGCTGTGCTTACAAGTGGTATGTCAGGAAGGGAGGGAGGGAGGGAGGGAGGGAGGGAGGGAGGGAGGGAGAGAGGGAAAGGAAAAATAAGGATGGGTAAAAGTTTATTAATACATTTATATTTTAAAACTAGATTTCATCTTACATGAGGTATGGGTTCTTTTTTAAAATAATAATTTATTAGGATTCATTAATATCAGAAGATACACCCATGAAGCCTCACCCACATGACCACACAATTGTGAGGTGAACATGGATGCCACAAATGGTCATGCCAAACTGACCAGGTAAAAGCCCACAAGGCCTCAACCCTACACAAAAAAACAACCACAGGCAACCGAAGGAAGCTGGGAGTGTGAGAGGTGGCCTTCTCCAGGGAAGAGCACATCATTTGGCTGCCCTGTGCCAAAGGGTCACCCCTCAAAACATACATACAAATAATGCTATACATATGAGCCAGTTATATTTAGGAATATATAAGTATATAAGTATAAATATATACATGTAATGGCAATTTAAAAAGGTCATAAATTTAAAGTAGAGTGGGGAGGGGCATATACGAGGGTATGAAGAGAGGAAAGAGAAGGGATAAATGTCATAATTAAATTATAATTTCATAATAATAACGATAATTTCATAAAAGCACTATATATTTCCTCTGTTTTATAGTGGTACCGCAGTTAGTTTTGGAGTTTTACAACAATAATCATACAAAATTTACCTTCATCATTTTGGTTTTTCATCTCTTACTGTGGTTTTAAAAACTACAATCAAATAACATCAGCAATGGCAGGTAACCTTAGATTTATATTTTCCCTCATATTAATGGGATGCCTCTAGACTTCCATCATAAGCATGATTTGGAAGATATATTTTCTTGGCTGAGGAAACATTTATGTATTTATTTCTATTTTAATACACATCAAAAAATGAAGAATGGATAATTAAGACAATTGGAATCATTTTTCTCCATAAGCGATATTATTGCATCCCCTGTCCCACCCTTCAGAAAAAGCTATGGTCAAGATGCCACATGACCCTTTGAAAGACATTTATGTGGTACCTGCCTTTCCTGCATTGTCTCCCAAATGTTCTGTTTGTCATATGAAGGGCATCCAGTTACTCTCTGGAAACTGGCCTGAGCTGGCTCTGTTGAGTGAAGTCTAAGTGGAGAAGGGTTTCCAATCCTTCTCTGCTAGCCAGCTTCTTTCACAGGTTAATCTTGATGCTGTAATCTGTACTCACTATTCTCCTGTCACCTCAGGGCCTGACTTGGGTACCAGTCAGGGATCAATATCTGCAGGTAACTGGTTCTTTCTGAGATGTGAACTGCTGAGTGAAGATGGAGGAGGGCTCTGATAGGAGCATGTCTTTTTTGGGGGGGGGGGTTGTCAGACAGGACACCAAGGTCACCTAAAAATATGACTCTTGTTTACTGTGATCTTTATGATGGTATGTCACTTAGATGGGTCTCTTTGAAATTTATGTTTACTTAATATCATTTTTATTATGCAGTTAATCAGCAGAGGGAAAGGAAAAAGGGAGTGTCTATGAATGCTTCTATTTCATTTGCTTAATGGAGCGCTCAGAGCAGGAGAGAGAAAGTGCCCTAATCATTTATTTTGGTAATTGGAGTTCTATTTGAGAGTTTCTGACACTGTCAGGCAGCCTCTCTGGGCAGGGATACCAACTGTCTTTATCTTAGTGCCCATGAACCAATCCAGTCATGCTTTCAATGCTGTGCTGTCTTCTGGGAGAGCAGATAAGGGTGTGGATAGAAGGAGGGTGAGGAAGACGGCACAGCACCCTTGTAAAGTCTGTCAGGGCTTGGAAGAGAATTAAATCTTATTTCCCTGCAGTAATCCAGATTGTTGCTCTGGAAAGGATTTCAAATATTAATTCTAGGTTTTTCTGCTTATCACTGGATTTGCTTGTGAACTTGGGTTGACTCAAACCGTTGCGTGAGTCTGTAGTCAGCAAGGGATGCTGGGAAAGACCTCAGAGCTGGGTGGTTCTTCTCAAGACCACTCTTTGGAGATGATCACTGGGCTGTGCTGGAATGAGCGGCAGCAGCATGTCTGTGGGGGGAACACTGGATAACTAGGGCTCCAGAACACAGATCCCCTCAGGACACAGGACATACATGAGTTCATATTCTTGTCATTTTGACTGAATACTATCAGTGACACCTGAAGGGATGAAGGATTTGTTTTAGTTCCTTGCTTCAGGAGATTCAGTCTACGGTGGCTGGGTTTATGGTTTCTGGGTCCACAGTAAGGAAATAGAAACTACTCACCTCATGGTGGACAGGAAGCAGAGTGACAGACACAAGGTGACCAGGACAAAATACAGTCCCCAGGGATACATCCCCAGTGACTTCCTTCCTTCCAAGGTAGCTCCAGCAAGTGAGGACCCAGCATCCATCCAACACATGAGTCTATGGGGTATGCTTCATATTTGATTTATAACAGTTGTGACCATGGAAATCTCAGTGGCTGGAATAGTGAGAAGCAATGGAGCAGAGTGCTTAAGGGTTGGTTCCATAGCCTGGTGTCCTAGCATGCAGTTGCTGTGTGACCTTGGACGTGACATTGACCTCTGAGTCTAAGCTTACTGATACAAACCAAAATAGTACCTACCTTATAGATATGCTATAAGGATTAAACAAATCAACTTATGCATATGTTGTATGCACATTAAATATGGTTGTTCTTTGGTATCCATGAGGAATTGGTTCCAGCACCCTCATGGATACCAAAATACCTAGAGGCTCAAGTCTTTTACATAAAATAGCATGGCTTTTGTACATAAGGTGTACATATCCTCCCATGTATTTAAGTCTTCTCTAGATTACTTAGAATACCTAACACAGTATAAACGCTGTGTACATAGTTGTTATAGTGTGTTGCTTGGGGAATAAAAAAATATGTGCATGTTCAGTGCAGATGCAATTTTCCTCTCATATTTCCAGTCCCCAGATGGCTGAATCCACATATGCAAATCTGTGGGTATGGAGGGCTTGGCTCAGTGACTGGCACATCATTCAAGCATCTGATGTTATTAACTTGGCCATATAAAGTGGAGGTTTGGTAGTATCGCCCATAGAGAGCTCTCATGAAGATGAAGTGAGGTGTTGCTTACAGTGTCGGTCTAGTACCTGGCAAACTGAGAGCCTCAGTGAATGTGGCTTGTTGCTATTGCTAATGGACACGGACTGGATGGCCTGGTCAGAGACTGGACAGCATAGTGGTCCCAGTGAGATAGCCTGCCTATTACCTCTCCTGGTGGGGGAGGAGGGCTGAGCCTGGCCACATCCTAATGGCTCTGCAGAGAGATGCACCCCCTCTCTTAAGCTGACTCCAGGGCTGGCTGAGCCTGAGTCTTATCGACCTAGGGAGGCGTCAGACTGGAGGGGGTTGTTTCCTTCATGGAAGAAAAATGCTTGAGCCTCTGAATCCCTGCTGTGTGTGAGACAGAGGAGAAGTGGGCCAGCAGTGGGCATGAGGCCAAACAAGTGGAAAGGAGGAGGAAGGGGTGTGTGGGAGGAGCGAAAAGATGGCTGGGCTCCCACCACTGGAGACAACACACCCTGTCTGGAGGTTTGCTGAGTGCTGGATCCCTGCCCAGTGCTTGCTCTTAGAGACATCAGACATGTGACTCAGCTGGCATCCTCCCTCAGGTCCCAAAGATGTACTTGCAAAAGGTCTTAGGAAGAACCATATCAGAAGCCAAGTGTCCTTGCAAGTCCTGGTCAGGGGTTGGATGTCCAGGTTGACACCTGCAAAGGTGCAGCTTCTTACTCAGTTATCAAAGGATGGCAAATCCGCACGTGTCTGTGCAGACATAGGAGACTACGTAGAGAATACATGGAGATACAGGCTTCCTGGACAAGAAGCCAGAGGAGTGCTATCCTTCTCGCAGCTGATAGCAACAAGCCCCCAGGCTAGCATTATATCCCAATTACCTAGAACCTACTTTTATATTTCAGTCAGCTCTTCGTATTTGAACGGCATGCTATATTTCAATATTCTGCAGTCTAACTACTTAGCAAATGATGATAAACAACAACGATAGTAATAATAATGCACCATTTAGCTAATGAGCCAGACTGCCCTGGTAGTTTATGTTGTTCTACCCTCAAGTTGCCTACCTCTGCTCTCTTCTTGGCTCTAAAATCTCAGAAAGCTCTAAACCCTTTCCCCACCCCTTTAGTGGGGACCACCTTGCTGTGACATATTGTTGTCATGTGTATAAATAAGATACCTATGTACATTATTCAGGTCCTCTTGCTGCCCTTTCAAGAACTAGCATCCCTGCCTGAGGAAAATGGTCTGAGCTGCCTTCAGTCATCAGACCTGAAGTGTCTGCCTCAGCTGTAGAGGCCTTCCTGTGGTGTTCCTGGAGGCTTTGTAAACATAATGGTGCAGAATGTGACAAAAAAAAAATCTATGAAGACCATGGGGCCAGTCAAACCCATAATAACTGTTTTAGAGATCAGTTCTAACTTCTCTGAAAGAGAAATCCATGAACCCCAGATCATGACAACTGAAGCATCAGCTGGGATTAGATGAGAAGATGAGTTACCTTCTGCTTGAGGGTGAGATCAGAGGAGGCCGAGCAGAGAGTCAGCACTCTGCCAGCCTCTATGAAGTCAGAAGTAATGTCAGCCAAGCTGACATCAGTAAAGACCTAGGGAGAGGGGAAGTCTACTGCTATACAGCAGCGGCAAGGAGCCCCTGTGTTCCAGGGTGTCCTGAGTGTGACCGAACTTCCGTTTTTACATGGCAGCTGTAAGGCAGCACATGCCCCTTTCCAACTATCCAGGGGTCAGAGGAAGCCAATTCACACACTTTAAATACAATCCAAGTTTTCATAACATCCCAAACTTTCAGGTTTTAATAGAAATGCCAGACATCCAGGTCAGAAAGGAAGAAATAAAACTGTCTGAGTTTGCAGACAACATGCTTCTCCACACAGAAAATCTCAAGGAACCCATAAAATTTTCCGAGAATTAATAAATCAATTCAGCAATGTTATAGGGTACAAGACAAATACATAAAAATCAATTATATTTCTATATACTAATAGGGAACACATGAAGAGAAAAATGTAAAATGTAAAACCATTCGCCATCACTCAGAACAACAAAGGAAGGGTAGGTGTTAACCTAACAAAACATTCACAGAACTTGCAAGCTCCTGAAAACCAGGAAACATTGACTAAATAAGTAAGTAGATAGAAAGAGCATGTTCAAGGATTGAAAAACATCTTAGAGACTGTATCAATTTTAAGTTGATGCATAGGTTTAATGTAATTCCTTTCAAAATCTTGAAAAGATTATGGGTATGTAAACATACACACACCAACTAGAAGCTAGAATAGTTAAAATTATTTTGGAAAAAAAAAAAGAACAAAGTAGGAGTAACCAGTCTACATGATTTCATAAAAGTTTGTTTTATTTTAGGTTGTGTGCAAGTGCCCACAGAGGTCAGAAGAGGCATTGTATCTTCTGGAGTTGGAATTATAAGGTAATTGTGAGCTGGCTGACTTTGTTTCTAGAAACTAAACTCTGGTCCTTTGCAAGAACACTAAGCACTTTTAACGACTAAGCCACCTCTCCATCCAAAGAAATATTATTTTATTTGTGTGATGGGGGCATGGGAGGTGGGAGGGGTGGGGCAGGGGAGATTCAGAGAGGAGGTTGGATGTTCTGAAACTGGAGTTATAGATGGCTGGGAGCTGTCCACTGAGGGTACTGGGAACTGTTTGGGTCCTCTGCAAGAGTGCTAAATGTTCTTAACCACCTCTGTAGCCCTGGTCTGCCAGCTTTTATGCCTTAACTATTAATCTAATGTTATCAAAGCCATTGGTATTAGGCAAGGAATAAAATGACAGAAAATAACATTGTGGGGATAGAAACACACAGATACGTTCAGATGAGTTGTAGGGAAACTGCAGGTGCAGTTCAGTAGGAGATGGTGGCCTTTCAGCAAATAGTGCTGGAGGAATTAAACACTTCTATTCAAAACCCCAAAAGCAACCAACTGAAGAACATAAAACCCTTGCATAAAACCTCACAAGTTCCAAATGAGTGAACTCAAAGTGGACCATGGACTCTGTGGTGGTTTGAAAGAAAATGGCCCACATAGGGAGAGGTACTATTAAGAGGTGTGGCTTTGTTGGAGTGGGTGTGGCCTTTTTGAAGGAAGTGTATCACTGTGGAAGAGGGCTTTGAGGTCTCCTTTGCCCAAGCTATGCTCAATGTGACACACAGCTGCTTCTGTTGCCTACAGATCAAGTTGTAGAACTCTCAGCTCCTTCTCCAGCATCATGTCTGCCTGAATGCCACCCACCATGATGAAAATGAACTAACCCTCTAAAACTGTAAGCTTGCTCCAATTAAATGTTTTCCTTTATAAGAGTTGCCATGGTCATGGTATCTCTTCACAGCAATAGAAACCCTAAGAAAAACTCACATATAAGATGTAAAACTCTCATTATTTTAGAAAATAAAAGAGAAATATTGTCAACATTGAATAAGAAGTTCTTGGATTTCCTGTGAAAAACACACCCCATTGCTTTTTTCTATATTCTATAATTTTTATTCTCTCTTTCATATATATATATATATATCTGAGAGAATATAGAAATGGTATTTCAATATTCTGTTTTCTATATTCTATATCTTTAAATTGGCCTGTTCTAAGTACCTCATTAAATAAAACCATCCAAAGATAATTTTATGAGCATAATACTTTCAGAGTTCTTTGTGGTAGCATGTATTGGAAATTCATTTTTACTAAACAAAAGTCCACTGTATGTGTGTGTGTGTGTATACAACATTTTTGTTTCTTCATATTAAGGGATATTGGGTATTTCCACTTCTTTGTTTTTGTACATGGGTGTACAAATGTTACATGGATTGTTGATCAATTTTTTGACATTTGTCTAAGAAGAGAATTACAGAAACTACTTCCACTCTCAAGTCAAGATTTTCCAGTTACAAGAATTCTTACACACATGGTCCCCAGATCATAGGAAGGGTAGATTTGGAGGACTTAATAACACAAGAGTAAGAGAGAAGCTCTTGGCCTTTGTCACTGGTGACTGAAGCTTACAAATACCAACTAGAACCTGATTTCATTGTCCTCCAGTCAGTTCCAGTGTCTGCAATTCAGTGTGAGGCTCCCCTGTCTTTGCTGAGAGAGCCCACTACTACATAAGAGCGAGGTCTCTTGCTAGTGAGGAAGAGAATAGACAATAAGTGGGAAGGGAGGGAGATAGCCAGAAGCTGTGGACACAGAACAAGATGAAGAGAAACAAAATGGTGGTGAAAGAAGACAGCAGATAAGGGGAAAGAAAGGGAGAAATTGGCATCCAAGGCAGCACCCCCCCAGGTTTCAGAGGAAAAATAACAACCCATCACTCTCAGTGATTGGCACTCCACTTTATGGGGCCTGAAAGCATAAATGTAGCTTCACTGACAAATCAGGCATATTTAAATCAGTGAAACAGAGCAGTCTGCAGCCTGACCCTCCTGGAGCACCTAATATATTATTGACAAGGCTGGCTTTTATCAAGACATTCGGGCCTACTGTGTAATAAATGTGTATCGTTTGCTCTTTATCACCCATTACCTCATTAAAATAATTGTCTTAATTTCATTGTTAAAGTGATTAATAGGACAAGTGTTAAAGGAAATTAATATTCAAAAGGAAGAATAACTGTAGCTGAAAAATAACTCTTGTGAATCAGTCTGGTGGTAAAGTTAGAGGTTTTGCAGTTAATGAGGCTTAGAGAGTTAAATATAGAATAGTCTAGTAGAGTAGCCAACTGTGAGAGACACAGAATAATCCAAGAGGGGTGGAAAGCATGAAGAGAGAGACTCTTACATTTATCCCCACTCACTGTGAGTTTATGCAATGGGACAGGTCCTACTGGCCTCTGTGGCCTCACATGCTAACTACAGTAAGCAACACTTACACGATAAAGGAGAAACTACTGCACCTTATGCCATATGGCATCCTAGATTAAGGCTGAGAAATTGAAAATAGAATCAGGACAAGTTCTGGAAAGACTGATGTAGTAATCCCTGCTTTCTGAGCCACATAAAGTAAGGCTGTGTCCCTCCTCTGTATCCAGCCATAGTCCTAACTCAGTGAAAGAGATCTGCAGAGTTCCTGCCCCATTGACTAGGCCAGTGAAAGGGTGGCTCTGGGGAAGGATTGTATCCAGTTCCCAGAAGGCTGTACCGGATCAGGTTTTCCATCCCTAGAGGCATGGTTCCTTTTGATAACCCTTTATCCTCCATTCTTCTCATGTTTATGAGCCTCCTTAAACACAGCAGGTTCTACTTTAAGAGATGAATACAGGGTCTGAGGCAGTAGCTCAGTGGTAGAGCACTTGATTAGCACATACAGAGTCCTGGGTTCAATCACCAGTAGTAATAAAAGACGAAGTAGAGTTTGCCTCCAGTTTGATGGGGACAAAGACACATGAAAGCAGATAATCACTACAAGTTTATTGTTTGTTTAATGAGAACTATTTTTGGAAATTATAAATATATAGCAATACATGTACATCTATATGTTTTCTCAAAGTTGCCATGTATGTACTCTCAGCCAAAGAAAACTTCTCAGTAGACCTTTCTGTGTGCCTTTGCCATTAGGTAGGTTATAAACTCTCGTATGATCTTTGGTGTGAATATCTTATTCTGCCCTGATGTCCTTCTAACCCGAAAACAACTATGATACTCAGTGGAGGTCAAAGCTGTTTGGTGCTGAAGGTTGTTCTGTAGAGAAACAGGAAAATGAATGCCACAACAGAAGCTCCACCGGCCCAGGATGAAATGAATGAATTCACCTTCTATGAAATGAATAATGATAAACAAGCTGTGCAGGAGCGTAGAAGGCCTTCCTATTAGAGAGGGCATCATAGGTGTCATGACAGCCTCGGGGATGGGGTGACCACAAATTGTTTGAAGGAAGCTGGGAGAAACTCTGGCCCAAGACAGATCATGACTGTAGAGGCTGAAAAGACAATAGACTATGCTGAGTCCATGGAGGCCAGTTGCCCTGATGCCGTACCAGCGTGGTATACCACTTGGGGTATTACCTGACATTGACCTCCAACTCTGGCCCAAATCTCCCAACATTGAGCAGGCTTGTAGTCCAATGCCCATTTCAGTCTCACTCTGAAGTTTTTGCAAAGCTGCGTGACCATATATAAGTTGTTAATCTATAAGTCCTGCATTCTAACAGGAGGTAATGCAAACAGGAATTGCATCAAGATTTGCTTCTATATCTAAACATTCCATTTGAAATGTAAATATGGAGGCAATCACATATATGAAAGTTGTAATGCCAATTCTCCTATGTGATTTGTGACAATATTTCTCCTATGTGACAATATTTCTATGTTGAAATATTGTCAGTCTGTCCAGGAATATACATTTATAACTGCAAGGCTAAATGTTCCAACAACTCACAACCATTGTGAAAGCTGTTACTTTTGGTTGCAAATAAAGATTATATACCCTTGAGGAGTTAAATGGAAAAAGAAATTGAACACACATTGCTATTTTAGGAAGATGCTTATATCTGTCTCCAGTGAAGAAATATTTATAAAAGTTTTTATTTATTCAGATTTATAATCTGAATATAGAGATTAGATAGGCAGAATTATTTTCTGGTTTAAAATTTAGTCAAAAAGACAAAAATTTGTGGGTAGTGTTTCATTTTAAAAGTCCATTTAGACCAGGAGCCCCTCCTTTCCATTTACAAATTCTTTGCAGTTTTGAGCTTGAATTAAGAGAAATGTGTCAATCTCAGGATTCCAACTGAAGAAAAAAACCCTCAAATATCATGAGTAATAATATCCATGATAAACTATTTTCTGTCAAGACATAATAAAAAATATGAACACGAAAGGAAAAAGGCATTGGGAACAAATGAGGCACACCCTTACATAATTATTCTGCTCTCCCATTCACACCAGTTGAAAATGAGCATCTATCAGCGGCGCAGGGACTATGACAGCAGCAGACAGCTCCTCGATGCTGAATGACAATGCCAAACCTTTGAAACTTAACAGCCAAAGCTGTTAGTGATGCAGAAGGAAGTTTGATCATTCCCACTAACATTGCAGATTTATCTCTGAATTCCAGATGTTCATTTTATGATGGTGATGCTTGGTTCTGGATCAATATTCATTTTCGCGTGGGGCTTGGTCCAAATGTGAATTCAGTTAGCATGCTTCCGTTGGGTGATGTGTGGTGAATGTGGATGCTGTCGTGACTGAGGTGCAGGAGGAGGAGCAGGAGGAGCAGGAGGAGCAGGAAGAGCTTCTTCTAGGAGCCAAAATGAAGACCAGTAGGGTAAATCCAAGTTTTGTTATGAGAACAAGCCAGAGTTGCATCTTCCAGGAAAAGCAAAGAGTTGTTTTGTTGTTGTTTGGCTTTTGGTTTTGTTTGTTTGCTTTTGTTTTGTTTTTGTCATGAATGCCTTTTGAATGTTTAGCACCATGATGGAATTTTCCATGTTATTTTCTTTCACCCTAACAGGCTGCAGTAGGTACACTGTTCTCTTTTTTTTTGAGAGGAGCCGAGTTGCTCAGAAAGGGGAAGTGATGACTCTCTAATTTCCCAAGAGTGGCTCCAGAAGATTCTCCCAGGCTCACAGGACTTGCTTGAAAATGCCCACAAACCTGCATCCCAGCATCTCCTGCTGGCTAGCTGGGAAAAGAAAGGGACTGTCTCGAGCAGGTGGAATTGCTGAGGGAGCCTCTATCCGTTACCTTATGTCAGAATCCTTGGCTCAGTGCCCATGACCTTATTCCTAGCATGGTTGTGTTTCTAATACACCAGAGCTGTCCACAGGGCGTAGCCATTTTCTATTCCCAAGCAGGCCCTGAGTACAGTTTTCTCAGGACCTTCACTCCTCCCATAATCCAGTAATCAAGACCTTCCCAGCTGGTCACTTCTACCAACACATCCCCCCGACACACACACACACACATACACACACACACACACACACACACACACACACACACACACACACACACACACACACACACACACACCACACACACACACACACACACACACACACACACACACACACACACACACGCACACACACACACACACCATGCCTTGGTTTTCCACTGAGTCTTCTTTCTTTGGGTTTTCTTTTCTCTTTATTTTCCTCCTTTGTCTTTCCTGAACACGGCCTGCTGCCTGACACAGCTATTGTGTTTGGAAATGAGCCTCTTATACTGGTGAATAAATTGCATTTTATCCTTCCCTGTCACTTCTGGTTGGGGAAGCAACCGGGAGATGAAAGCGAAGACTTCAAAAGCACTTCTGACACAGAGCAGACTTTCACTTCCAAGCCTGGCTGTCCATGCTAAACCCGGATCCTTGGGGGCCCTGGCAGGAGCCACACCTCAGCTAGCTCAGAGAATCCTGCCTCCCTGGAAGTGCATCATCACCCACTGTCTTAATTGAATTACTGCAAGGACAGAGCGCCAACAGAGACTCTGTCCTCCAAGGGAGAAATTAGCCTTCTGTTTGAAGTAGCCCTGTCGAGTACCTGAGCATTTCCTTTTGTATTCTGATACCAAAACTGATACAGTGTCCACCAAGGCCATTCATTTGGGAAATGCTGTGATGGAGCCAGTCCCCATTGAATTTTTGGGATCTTCATTCCCCACACTGCCTGGCGCTTGCCTTCATATTCCAGACTGAACACATGGTCTGTGATCTGTTTTCTTCCTTTACAAATGGGTACCTGCCAGGGTTTGAAGACAGGATCATTAGTCCTCCATCAACCTGGCCCATGCATACCTGCTGGATAGAGAAAAGTCTCCCCAGTGCCAGGTTCTGAAGGACAGTACCTTCTCAAGCATTCCTATCATCCAAGTATCTGGAACATGTCGAGGAGCAAGCTGGCTTTGAAAACACACCATGTTCCTGAGAAGTCATCAGACTCATGTTAACCTGGCTTGGCTTCCCCAATACTCAGGAGCACCCAATCTCTGTCATAACCCTCAATGACTTCAAAGCCGATTTAGAACATAGTGGGGTGTTGGGTACAGAGGCAACAAGCTGGGTGGCAGTTGGGATGAAGTCCACAGTTTGATCTTGATACTAGAAAATGGAAAGATACAAGTTTTCTTGTGCACTTACTGTCTGGAGGCAGATAATAAATATGCCTTACCAGTCAATTTCAAAGTCTAGAAATAAAGAGAACAGCAGCAGCTACTCTATGGCTGTTGAGGAGGTTGGAATGGCATCATGTGTAAAGTGCCAATCCCATGCCTTCCATAGTGTTGATGCTCAATAAATACCTATTCTTATCGTGTCAGAGTCATCCATATTAGAAGAGCATAACCCCACAGAAAGCTCACAGACTCTGCAAATAGAGGGTTCAGCGTCACATCCCATTTTAGGATCAGTGGTAAGAAATTTACTATAAAATTAACAGCCACCATCACCAGCAGCCAACAATGAAGTGTTTACGACATACAGTGTTACCTGTGGGGCTGTCTCACTATTTCTCACAAACAGGGGTAAGTTTGTTTGCTCAAAATTTTGCTGCTAGAAGAAGAGAAGAAACTTAAAAAGTCAGCTTCATGTATTCAGCCCATGCTTGTTGCCACTGCATCTGCTTTCAGTACAAGTTTCCTCAGATGTAAAGTGGGAATAAAGTCCACTTGTGAGGCCTAAGACAAGAAAAGAGATACTGTGAATATCGTGGATCAAGAAACAATGTTTTGTACTAGCTATTTTGGGGTGCAGAGTCCCAAACCCTGAGAGGAGACTTTACAGGTCACTGACTCTGGCCTCCCTCAGGTCTGATAGAATGGAGAGCAGCTGGCAGCCCTGGCATGGCCTGGCTGACTTCCCAGAAAGCAAAGAATAGAATGTTCCAGAAGATAAAGACATCCGATTTGGACTGGAGGATTGTCTTAGCTCAGGTGCCAGAGCTTCCTGTTTTTAGGTTCCCACTGCACTACAAAACTCATCCCTTTAGTTCAGTGTTGTGAGTTTTCTGTCACTTAGGGACATACCCCCACCTGCACTCACTCTTCTTTGACTTCCTCATAACCAGACAACAATGAAGCCTCATCAACTCTTTTCTCTCAAGAAGTCTCTCCCCACTGGAACCATGGCTTCTGTTTTGCTAATGGGTAATTATGAACCCCCTTGGCAGGGGCCATCCAAAGTGTCCTTGGGCTCCTTACAGATGGGGTAGGAAGCTGTGGACCAGAGAAGAAGGTCCATTCCACCACCGGGCCTGACCTTCCCTTTGATCATGACTTATTTCCTGAGAAGAGTTGGACCCTTGCCCAGCCTCAGTCGCCTGAGGTTTGCATGGACAGCAAAAGCTATGAGAAACCAGAGAGTTTCCATACGTCACAACAAGTGACAAATGCATGAGAGTGGAAAGAAAAAGAACCCTGAATACTGATGGCTGTGCAGCTGTGAGAAGTAAAGTTTCCGGAATTGCAATGAGAAGCCTTGTGCTGGAGTTTTATGTCATTTGCTTTCAATTCCATTTACAGTTATTTCTTGTTTTTATATCATGTTTTATTGAAATCCATTTTTTACTTTAATGCTTGAGGCTCAGTCATGGATCTCTTTGCCCCTTCCCCCACTGCTTGTCTCCTGAGCCTGTGAAGGTTTCACATTATGCAAAAACCACAGAAAAAGGTTTGAAGCATCATGGGGCTTTTGTTCCTGCCTGTCTGTCTCGACAATGAGTATTTACTTTTCTGAAACCAGTTTGGGGATACAGCTGTGAAACCTGGGCTGTGTTTCAGAATCTATGGACAGGTTTGTTGGCCTGGAGTTGAAGTCTGTGAGTCTCTCCGACAAGGCCTGGGCTCACAGTGAACTCCATCTGTGAGACTACCTGATGGCTAGCAGGCTATCATTTTCCTACCTCCAGCAGCAGGTCCTTGAAGGAACAGCAAATAAGAAACAGAAGTATGGTCTTGGGATCTCTGTGCCAAGCCAAAGAGATCTGAAAGGAACCCTAAAACAGGCACAAAAGCCCACTCCATTTCCTACTGGCCTATTCAAGCCTCATGATCTCTTTCCAATGGGGCTCCCCACCTCCTTCCTTTCCCCTGGCACTGGAAGATGTTCCCAAATGCCTTCGTTATCAAAGCCTTCTTCAACTCATTCCACCATGGCTCATCTCCTCTGTCTGGGTCTCAGGACCTCCTCACACCCTCTGTGGGAATCAGGTATTCACAGTCTCACCCATCCCAGATCACTTCTGCCTCTGTATTGTTAGTCTCTGTCTGTGAAAGCTTTCCATCCTGGTCTGACTCCCTGGAGACAGCTCTGCCCTTCTGCTCTCCAGAAGCCTCCTGACCACTCTGGCTTCCCACACTCTTTTCCAAACTGTGACCCTTTGGGCATTTTGTTCCATAGGTTATAATGCTATAAACTACAAACTAAGCAACTTGTCCCTTGATGGAACTTTCATAAGTAAGTTGTAAGTAGAATCTCAATATGGATTACAGAGCTGCATAGCTTTGTGTTATTTGACCTATATAAAAATTTGATATTTGAATCTTCTATGCTGTCATTCCTTTATCTTTAAATTAGAGGTCATAACAGTACCTATATATATAAGGGTGCCATACACATCTCTCAGGAGGCAGGGGCAGGTGAATCTCTAAGTTCAAGTCTAGCTTGATCTACAGAATGAGTGCTAGGACAGCCAGGGTTACATTGGGAAACCCTGTCTCACCACTGTCACCCCAAAATTAAATGAGTTAAATATTTAAGGAGAACTTAGGAGAAAAAAAAAGTGTCACACAAAAGTCAACAACATATAAATGTCACTGTCATTGCCAGGCCCCAAATTACAGAAATAAACTCAAGGAGCTCACATTTTTAAAGGATAATTGGTGATTCTGAAGCTATACAAATGTGTGGTAGAGCCCAAGGACAAGGGTGTATCAGCACCTCAAGCAGACACTGGTGCCAGAGGGGAGATTTGTTACTGACCAGACCTTGAAAATGCTACTTCCTCTGTTTCATGGTCCTTCAGGAGGAAACACCACCCCTGTAACCAAGTTATCTATCTTGCCATGTGAAAGGGGTGAAAACCCTTTATGACAAGCTCTTGGGGCATGTTGCTGACAAGACCACTATCCTATCAACTCTGCTCACCAGTGTGTGGCAGGATTAAGTATATTCAGCGTGTGAGTGACTATCACTGAGAAGAGTAAACCTATCAGTTACCTCAAGGTAGGCCTCCACTAGTGCTGCGGCCTACCCGTACCTCTCCTGTGTTTTATAAGCATTTACTGCCTCACACAGCTGGCTGAGGATAGATGAACAAAAATTGAGATGTAGACCCAGAATACTAGGATAGCAGCTCATCAGGTCTGGTCATTAAAATTGCACATGAATTAGAGACAGAGAAGTTTCCAGAGCTCCCTTGAGCTTGAAGCAATGAGTTGAGAGTCTGTCCTACTTCTTGCACCCCTCTCCCCACCCTTGCTATATGTATGTCAAGATACTGGTCAATGTGAACAGCATGAATGAACTCAAATTGTAATGAGAATTTTTCAGTTCCCAACAGTCTCTTTGTCTGGAGAGCCAGCAGAGGCCAGTCCCGCCCACTCAGCAAGGCCTGACCTCCCCTTTCTCACAATGGATGGTCTATCAGGCTAAGGCACGATGGTTTCCTTCTGGTACTGAATGCGTGGGTATCAGCCTAGGGGGTGGAGGCTGGCATTGAGACAACAGGGGAAAAAGGGCACTGGAAGTATGTCTAAGCTCAGATCCCCCTTAAGGCCAAGCTCAGACAGTAGGAAAGAGTGAGGAAAAAACACTTAGGACTCCATCTCTTTCACCTTTGGCTTTACAGTCCCAGATCGGTTACATTAACAGAGCAAAAGCTTGTAGACTTCCTGCTCTTAATCTATGGCCTTTACCATGTAGGCAAGAGGTTCTCAGAGTCACAATCCCAGCAGCCGCAAGAAATCTTCATTGTTGGGCTGTATCAATGAAACCAGACTCTGTAGAAAGACCACACATCTATCAGGACGTTTCTAAGCTCCCTAGAGTTTCCAAAGTGCAACCAATAAAAGCCCCTACATTAGAATATTACTGGACAAATGACCCCAGACATCCTTAACTGGCTGGAGAACCTCCACCACCATGCCTACACGCCTGTGCCCTCTTTGGCTTGGGACTTTCAATGTACAAGTATATCCACTCATGAGTAACTCCTTAGCACCACAAGAACACTAGATGCTCAAAAGCAGTGGTTCTCAACATGTGGGTTCTACCCCTTTGGAAATGGAATGACCTTTTTAGATTATGATTTATAAAGGTAGCAAAACAGATGTCAAAGATACAATCTACCTTTGTCTGTATATAATCATGATTGTAATAGTGGCAGCGTTTTCCCAGTTAATTAGATGCCAGAATTAGAAGCCAGCTCAAGCCAGCACAGGGGAGCAGGCGAGCTGCACCGAAAAGTTGCAGGCTTTGTCTTCTAGTAGCTAAAGGAAAGACCAGGCCTGGGCCCCATCAAGTGGCTGAGTACTGCCTGTGTGCTCCGTGTCTTGTTCTAATGATGTCTCCTCTGACTTCTACAGGCGGGCCTCCCTTTTTCCATTTACACTCTATAATATTGAGTTCTAAACTACAGTCCCGGCTGTGTGGCAAGCTTAATTTCTCTCTTACATTTTCAAACTTGGGGAAATGACCCCAAATGCCCCATGTTATTAATATGATTCCAGGTGGCCTCTCTTTTCTCACTAAGTTGGACAGTTGGAACTGGGGTGAGATACCACCTTGTTAGCTATGAACAATATTGCTAGAAAAAAAGAGGGTGATTAAATACAAGAAATATGTCGTGACTAAGAATACTGGCATGTGTTATAATTTATTGGTGCAGATACTTGCAAGGGATCTGTTTTACTCTAGTCTCCAGCAGTTTCTCCAGGTAGGCCTTGGTGTTCCTCTTTTATGAGATGTAAAGTGTGTAACACTGGGCATTCTAAGATCCCAGGACTCTGTTCCTGGCAGTGGATGCAAGTATCCTTTGAAATCTTTTCCTCTTGGAAATCTAGCTAGACTATTGCCAGATGTGCTTAGTCTCCAGTGTCTGCTCCTAGGTGTGTGTGTGTGTGTGTGTGTGTGTGTGTGTGTGTGTGTGTGAGTGTGTGTGTACACTCAGACCTTTGTATCTCTGTGTGTGCATGTCTATGTGTGTATGTGTGCATATCTGTGTATATTTGTGTCTCTGTGTCTGTGATTATGTGATATATGTCTGTATATGTTTGTATGCATGTGTCTATATGTGTGTAAATGTATCTCTATGTGTGCACCTTTATGAAAATGTGTCTGTATGTACTTGTGTATGTCTGTGTATCTGAATATGTATGTCCATTTCTGTGTGCATGTATCTGTGTGTCTGTATGTGCATGTTTGTGTCTGTATGTGTGTGTGTGTGTGTGCGCGTATGCATGTGTGTGTGCCTATGTTTGTATGCCTCTGCGGGTCTGCATGCTCACTCTTCCATGACTGAGTCCTGAGATTCTGAACTGCTCATTTTTCAGTGGAGAGGGAATGTGCAACCAGAGCTTGGCAGCCTGAGTCAGCTGGAGCCAGAGGCCTGGCAGCCTTGGACAAAGACTTTCTGTATCAGCCAGGAATGTGGTGACCTCACTGTGGCTTTCCTCTACTGGCTTGGGTTTATGTTAAGTAGAAGGGAGGGAGAGCTGGGGCTGCAGTTCTGTGTCTGTGCCTTCAAGACTGCCTGGTCACGTACTTCATTATTTCAGAACCCCGCTCCCCTCCAGGCTTCTCCCTCGACAACTGTGGCCTGGAACTATGGCTCTGGTCAGTGCTATGTGGGTAAAGTGGAGATTCGGCAGAGCTGGAGGTCCCAGGTGACCAAGAAGCCAGGAGGCTAGAGCATCAGGACCAAGGAAGGACTGGAGATGAAGCCTTGGTTTCAGTCTTGCTTTCCCCAGCTGGTTGTGGGGGTTACATCAGCACTTGAGATTTCAGTTCTTGGCAATGTGAGATCCTGATGATTCTCATGAGACCATAAGCAGAGCTAGGAGACCCAATGTGTCTCTATTCCCATTCTTCCCCTATCCTATGAGGGAACTCTGGCTTAGGATAGCTGTGTTGATGGGTGGAATGGTCTTCCTGGGTCATGAACAGAACGTAGGTCCAAAGGGTGTCATCTGAGTGTACTTTTCTGCTGGAGCTGGAAGATGTGTGTGAAATTGTCTTTTCTCTGGTTTTGAGAGGGTCATAGAAGGTCATACCTGGGTTACTGCCATCTTTGGGTCTCAATTTCCTCTGCTTGAGAAGTCTGGGTAACCTCCACTATACACTTCTGGTATGCATCTGCTTCATATAGAACCACTGTCTAGCCTATGATGTTCAATTGTTATGCAAAGAATATTTGGGTGCATGTGTGTGTGTATGTGTGTGAGAAGGGAGAGAAAGGGGAGAGAGAGAGAGAGAGAGAGAGAGAGAGAGAGAGAGAGAGAGAGAGAAGAGTAATAAGAATGGCATTCCTGGAATGTGTCATGCATGTTAATTGGTTCTCATAAACCAAAGCCATCAACCCTTCTCTAGAAAATAAAAGGTTGGGTAGTAAAGCAGGCATGATAGTAGGGATGGTTTAAAATCCTTCTAGTTCAGGGCACAGTCACTCTATTTGATCTCAGAGTTTGACACAAATGTTGGTCGAGACAGCAGCAGCCTGTTCCCACTCCATCTCTTTGCCAGTTGGGGACGTCAGCCTCAGAGGTGCAGGCTCTTGCTGGTCTGTCTACCCTGCGCATGCCGTGCCACTCCCAGTCGTCCCTCATCTTAATTCCGAATCATGGTGATCATTTACAAAGCATCAAGCTTTTGGCACAAAATCCAAGGTAGCACTCTTTTGTCATCAACAAAGGGATTGTGTTTGTTCAGGTGACTCCTCATGGGGATTATGTCTGTTTGTGCACCCACACTTTGGGTGAGTGTAGTAAGAGATAGACATAATCCACTGGGGGTGTCTATTTCCTTTTAATTTGTAAGTGGCATTTTACTCAGACATCTAAAAGGATTGGTTGAGAACTAAGTTCATGTCTGAGGATGAATTATATGCAGACACTGAGCTGCAATGAACCAGTTATGCAGAATAGTCTGGTATCTGTCTAGGTGTTGAGTGAAGCAGGAGAGGAAACCAGGGTGGTCCTCAATATACAGCTCTTTTCTTTTACTTGGTTCTGATCATGGGTCTTTTGCACCCTGATCTGGCCCCCACCAGGAAGGCCGAATGTAGACAGGGGACTGATAGCAGACAGTGCAGTTTACCCATTGTCACCCTGTGCATACCAAACAAGATCCACCCGTCACGTCCCCTTCCTCTTCCACCTACCATTTTCCCTCCTGATTGTCAGCACACAGCCCTCCATCACCAAGGGCTCTTTACAAATGACAGCTCCAAATGGACAAGCCTCTGTGAAAACCCCTTTGGTTAGGATGTCTTTATTGGAGTTTGAGGTGGTGACTGATGACTGTCATTCCAGCACTCAGGAGGCTGAGGCAAGAGGATTTCCCTGACTCTGAGACCTGCTGTGTTACAGTGAGTTCCAGGTCAGCCTGGACTACAGTGTGAGACTTTATTTAATTTTTTTAAAGACAAAGGGCATTTCTATTTTTAAAATGAAAACTTTATTATAAAGAATTTTCAAATAAAACATCACACAGCAAGATTAGCCTTATCTTGACATTAAAGAGAGAAAAAACGTGAAAGAAAGCAGGCAGGCAGGAAAGATAGATAGACAGTCTTCCTTGGTAGTGGGAGATGATTTTCTGATCTCTAGGATGTGGCTTAGAGCACTGTCTGCCTTCTGAGTTTGATGATGCATTCAAGGACCTCCCATTTTATTCAAAAGCCCTTTCCTCTACAGCTCTCTTTTCCCCTCTTTTGAGTGGGTCCTCTCCCCCTCCCATCCAAGCTCCCCTACAATATAAACCTGTTCTCTGCCTGAAGTGGAAATTGCACAACCACAAATACAAGATTGTTTATTTAAAATCCTCACATTTCAGTCATATGAAGAAAGTTATCTGGAAATGCAGTGAATTTCCACCAACAATCAAAGTAAGGTCAACTACACAAACAAAAGGAGTAAAAGTTTTGCTTGGCTTGAACGAGGCAGTCAGAGTAGCTCTTTTTTTTTTCTTGCCTTTTCCCAAATGTTCTCAGCAATCTCCTGGGCCTCTCAGATGAAAGAGACCTGGGTGCAGGAGGCATGCTAGCACACACTGGCCAATTGACAGTCAAAGTGAGAGCCTTTGGACTCATTTCACAATTGTAGGATCAGGACGATTCTCATCTCACTTGTTCATTACCTTTTAGCTGTGGGCACCATTTCATAGGCATATGGCTTCTTGATTACTTAATTACCAAAAATATTATTTAAAGCCCAGCAGGGCATTGCAGTGAAGGGACCCTCTCTCACTACCTCCCACTCATATCTTGCTTTTCTTCCTACAACTGAGGATATCTTCTTGTGGATAAAGTGTGGGACTGAATGATGCTGATGTAGCAGTGTGTCAGACCATGAGTGATAGGGGCTACAAGAGCAGTGAAAAAACCTTCTGTGATATACCTTGGGGACAAAGGAGTTAGAAAAGAAAACAGAGGGGAAAAGATGTGACAAGTGGCATTAAGAAAAATCCTACTGGAAAGTATTGATTCAACCAGGGGCCAAAACATCATTGAGCAGGTAGATGAATTGGCATCATCTGGGACCTGGAAAGAGCCTTTGTTCCGACCACTGCTGCTTCTGGAGAAAGGGGGAATCCTAATTCTCCTGAAGGGCGGGGAGCAGTTGTGTAATGGGAGCTTCAGCCTGCTACTTTCCGACAGGTGCCTGACTTCCTGAAGTGTGAAGGTGGGGAAAGCTAGTTGAGGGATTGTAGTAAAAGGGGGTGGAGTCCCATAGACTAAAATCAATTGGTCCTTGTCATGCTCAGTGGATAGAATGAATCTCTTACACACACAATTATCTGTATCAATCATGGGAATTCTCACTGTAGGAAAGTCATTGCAAGTGAGCTTGTTGGTTCTCTACTCTAGGAAGCTTTCCTTCAACCTCTTCTCCAATCTTCTTTTTAAAAGAATTACTCTTTATTTTTACCACAAGGGTGACCAGATATTCCAATTGGCTCAAAACCGCTGTATCTGACGCTTGTTGTCCTGATATGGTCATTAATAAGGTTCTCTTTCATTTTCCTAATTATTTTGTTTTAGACAACTCACATAGGGTCATCTGATCAGAACCCTCTGCACTTCTTCATATCATAGAGTTTATTGCTCTGCATAGTAACCTATTTATACCTGTGTGACCCTTATTAAACCGAAAGGCTCCTGATTGCAGGCATCTATCTGTCTTGTTCACTCCCTGGTTCTCAATTCCTAAGACTGAACTGGACACACTGTTGATGCCCAAACTGTTTATTAGATAGATGGATCAATGCCCAGGATCCAGCTTAGAATCCCAGGGGTTGCTTAGCTGGAAATACTTTATTGGTGGCTCTTAGCAAGAAAATAGTTACACAGAGAATAGAGAAATTGACTAATCGCACTCCCCTCCCCCGCCCCGCCCCTGTTAGGTAGATCATGAACATTGGCAGAGTCTTGCTGTGTGTGCTGCCAGGCTGTTGCCTGCATGTGAAGCCCAGGTTACAGTCATTGCTCAGTCTCAGAGCCACTGTGTGCACATGAACGATTCCCTGGAAACGACACTGTCAGAGAGGACAGCATCCTGGAAACAAACAGAAAGGAGAGAGAGGCACTGATGGCTCAGTATAGCTTAGCCAATCACAGACTCTTCAGTCTTGATCAAAACCCTTTGCCCCTAGCCTCTCAAGAGAAAAACCCTTCCAACTGTAATCCGGCAATGTTGGATCTATTCTAAAATTCCTTAATAAATTGTAGCTAAGGGCTGTGAGTCATGATTATGATAAAATGGAGTGCTGGTGCACAACCTTGTAAAAAAGCTAAGAACTAGAGATTGACTTTGAAGTTCTCGGCCTTCATTTCCTCCCTTGCCCATCATACCTCCTGTTCAAATCCATTAAACAGCCTGTATTAGTCTGTGTTTTCATGGCTACAACAAAATACCCAAGGCTGTATAATAAGCATGAAAAAGAGTTTGTCTGGTTCACAGTTCTGGAGGCCCAAGGATACAACCAACATTATCTTGGCTACAGTGAGGGCTCTCCTAGTCCCATCTGGCATGGCAGATGCATGTGTAAGAGGGAGAGACAACAGAATGATGAGGCAGAAATAAAGAACGAGTGGAGTGGTCCAACTCATTTCCTTAATATAACTGCTTCTCATGAGTCCTTGTGGGGTCACATGAAAACTAACTTAACCCCTAGAAAAGACTGTTTCTCAAAGACTTGTTGATCTTTACTAGTCCTCACCTCTTAAAGTCCCACCATGTCTTGATATTGCCACACTGTTACAAGACTCCCCACTCATGAACCCTTGAGAACAAACTCAAACCATATCTAGACCATGACCCAAGCCCTGAAGCCCTGCTGGCTGGGAGGGTCTACTGCTCAGCAGGCCCTTCCTTTGAGTCCTTCACTCTCTCCTCGAAGATCTATTATCTAAGATCTCAACACTGAGATCTTAGAATTTCTCATTCTTTAAAGGCCAAGCAACTACGGGAAGCATTTGGAGATGCCCTTTTTTATGTGTATGTGTGTGTGAGTCAGTATGTATGTAGCATGTGCTTCCCTGTGCCCTCAGAGGCCATAGGTGGATGTTGAATCCCCCACAACAGAGGTTACAGGCAGTGAGCCGGCCACCTGATGTGGGTGATGGAAACCAAACCCAGGTTTTCCACAATATCAGCAAGTGCTCTAAAACCACTTACCCATATCTCCAGTCCACGGGAAATACTAAGCTTATCCAGTCCCAAGTGACTTGGCAGGCATCTACCCAGGAGAGTATAGAGCAGAGCAATTGGAGAAAATCATCCTGAATTACGGTGAAGAAACAAGCACAGTGTCACTCAGACATGAGAGGTGAAACAGAGAGGGGGAAATGACGGCATTAGGTCAATTGAGAAAACTCAGTAAAGTTTGTGATGATAGTAAAGGCAGCGTAAAAACAGTGCCAGGGAAAGACCCAAGCAGTGTGTTTTCATGAAGCTGTGGGAGACAGACAGACAGACAGAGAGAGAGCGAGAGGAGAGAGAGAGAGAGAGAGAGAGAGAGAGAGAGAGAGAGAGAGAGAGAGAGAGAGAGAGAGAGAGAGAGGCACAGCTGCTATGAAAAACCTGGACACAAATGACTGCAAAGGAGTCACATGTCATAACTGGGGTCAATGGAAGTTTAATAGGAGTCCTAAAAATACAGTATCTTTTCTCCCAAAGGGCTCCTTCAAGTGATAGAATTTCATTTCAAAAATTCTTCCAATTTGTTTCACGGAAGAGGAGGATGTATGCATGTGCTCACACACATGTGAGAGTGCATGTACATGCATGTGTACACATGTCTGTGTGTGTATGAATATGGGTGTATACTTGCCTGTGTTGGTGTGTATGTGTGTGAATGTGTGGGTGCACTTGCCTGTGTTGGTGTGTGTGTGTGTGTGTGTGTGTGTGTGTGTGTGTGTGTGTGTGTGAATGTATGGGTGATCTTGCCTGTGTTGGGGGGAGCATTGCCTGTGTTGGTGTGTGTGGAGGTTAACTTTGGGTGTCAAGAGGTCTTAGAGTTCTTACTCAGTCACACTTTTTATTTCTAGACAATCTCTAACTGAACCCGGAGTCCACCATTTGAGCTAGACTGGCTGGATGGTTAGCCTGTGGGATCCTCCTGTCTCTTTCCCCAGTACCAAGGTTTTAGGCAAGCCACCACCCAGATTTTATATGGATTTTATATGGTCCTGCATCTTGTGCAGCCAGTATTTTACCCCACTGAGCTATCTCTCCAGCCCCTCCAAATTTTAGAAGGTCTGGTAAGCCCAGAGAAGACCTCAGAAGCTGTGAAAACTGGACTTTAACTCTCCTGGTTCCTCTACCTCCTACTAGAGCCAGTGTGGGGAAGATGACTAGTAAGAGCTAAGGGAATTGCTAAGTAAGGTGTGTGAAAGGCCTTACAGCTTTATGAAACGTCTTGTGACTGACTGATAACGGAGGACAATGACAAATACAACCTAAAGGTATATTTCTTCCAGTATCCCTAATAACATAGAAGGATGAGCACAGACTCTTGAGTAGCAGGGGAATAACTCGATACATTTTCTTTAAGAAACTGGAGATTCTTATGGGACTTCGTTAACTACAGTATGTGATGGCAGCTCATATTCTGAAAACTAAGACCCAGTCAATCGATAATAGGCCTCTATCTCCTCAATGGTGTCCTGAGTCCATGCGTAGTAGCTTTGTCTTTTTTTAGTCACTAACATTAGCATATGCCAAGTGCAGATCCTGGCATGTGTCGGCACCCACCAAGCTGTGTCTGAACCAATGGTTGGATGAATTAAGTCACCTACATGAGTCAGACAACCACCAGACGCCAGGCACAATGCCGGGTTCTGTGAGTAGGACATGTCCCAGTCATCTAGTCACTCAGCCAACATCTGTGCCAGCCTGCTGGTGTTCCTTGAGAATTTTCTCCTGTACCCTTGATTCTTGCACTGCTCATAAACCATTCCTCTGTATGTGGGCTATCCTTACTGCACAACAGCAGATGGTGGCTTTACCAGGCAGGATTATTTAGAGGCCATCGTCTCCCAACCACCTTCCTTCCCAGCTCCCACTTAATTACCCAGCATGCCTTATAAATAAAGGAGAGGAGGGATTGCCTTCATCTTGGGAGCATAAATGTTTTCTAAATGATATTGTTACTACAGCTTCTGAGAGCCTCATAAACATGCCTGGCTTTGGATTTATGGTGTTACCATAATCCCGCTTAGCCAGCTGGTGAGGGGCATGGCCCTGGCCCCCTTTCTCTATCTTGCCACATGCAGAATTGAGCCAAGGGTGAAAGGTTGGGAGATTGGGAGCAATGACTTAATTCAACTGCCTACAACTAATGCTTCTGACCGAGTTGGAGAACTATGGCCTATAATCTTTTATTGGGTCTCAAATTTACCCAGTCTGTCCTGTCCACTCCCTAGCAAATCTCTGGGGAAATTTTGGGAGAGAAGCAGGTATCTCTGCAGGAGTCAGGGAGCCACAGAAATGTGACTGTTCCCCTCTACTGTTGTCCTGAGACAAAGAAGCCTCTCTAGTTGGAGCCAGCCCACACTGGTTCATACTAGAACAGCCACAGGTATCAACAGCTGCTCCAAGATTCCTTTAAATCACTGGCTTTTCACCTGCTTGGCTACTCCTGGTTGCAGCTGTTCTGTGGTGTAGCTGTCTCACACTTAGTTTTTATCTTTAACTCAAATTCTCTACCATTATGTCCTAATTTGCTTTCTATTGCTGTAATAAAGATCACTGCTAAAAGCAGCTGGGGGAGAAAAGAATTTATTTAGCGTGAATGTCCTAACCACAGCCTGTCACTGAGGAAAGCCATGGCAGGAATTCAAGCAGGAACCTGAAGACAGGAACTGAAGCAGAGACCATGGCCATGGAAGAATGCTGTTTAGTGGCTTTTCTCTCATGGCTTGCTCAATTTGCTTTCTTTATTCAACCCAGGACCACCTGCCCAGGTGTAGTACCATCTCTAGTGGCCTGGATTCTCACTCTTGGGTCACTAATCAAGACAATACCTCACAGACTTGCCTACAGTACAGACGGTGGAAGCATTTTCTTGATCTTGGTTCCCTCTACTCAGGCGACAGCTTGTGTCAAGTTGACAGAAAACCAACCAGCATACCTTATAATGATACCCTAGCTTTGAAACAGCATTTCCAGTCAGTCCACAGCCTGATCTTATCCTTTTGTCCTTTCCAATTAAGATTCTGACACTGAGACCTTGGTAGGAGATAATGCAGGATAGACTCAGAAGTGCCTGCTCTCTTGATAGATCTTAGATTTTAAAGACTGATGACTGACATGGAAGCCAGCCTGGCATCAGTTTTAGAGTACACACCCCAAGCTTGTTGTCTGTGCAACCAAATGGAAGTCATCCAAATCAATCTCAGCTATACTGCTCCGGCCTTAAGGCCTTGCTGCATACAGTGACACATTAAAAAGAAAACAAATCTAGCTCCAAAGGCTTTGAAAAAGCAATGCAGTTTCTCCCCTAAAGGTTCTTGAGAAGATGACAAAGGAGAGACTATATTACATGCCACAAAGAAAAGAACTCAAAAGTCTTGCTTACCGTACAAGGTCCTGCAACAACCAGGAGCTGTGGTATACCCAACTCTAGGCATCACTGTTCACATTAATAAGAGTAATGGAACTTTCTAGTATATACTTTCTAGAATGTCTTTAAGAAGGGATGGCTTTTGACACTTTATATAATGATATAGTTAGTTATTGGTCCATTCTCTCATTCCTGTTTTGCAACTCTTTCCTCTCAAATCTCAAATCTCCAGGCTGTTCTAGTTGTTCTGCCTTATTTCTTTTGCACAGCCCCCTCACCACCATCTTTAGTTTGGACAATAGTCTATATTCTCACCAACCCATGAGCTCAACTTTAACTTTTTTTTTTTTTTAGATGTTTGTGTCTCTTTGTCACTGTCATTACCCTGGGATAAGTCTGCAGAAATAAAGACTTCTTGCAGAATGGCATGAATTATTTCTCACCAGAGAGATCTGAATGCTAATGTCACTCTTAAGAAGACTTAAGACCTTAGGGGAGACATAAGAAGGAACTTCACCACTACAGGAGAACCCCTGGTGCTTTAGCCAGGCATTGCCAATGGCTGGAAGGTTCCATGGATAGGTTCCCTGATGTCCCCACCCTCATTATATCTGGTGAGTGATTTTCTTTTGTTTCTCATACATCCAAACCTCGGCCCTGATGGTAGAAGGCATGGCTTCATTCAGAGCCGCATAGGGAAGGGTGCATCACTAGCTGTCCCCAACTCCCCTCTGAACAAGATTTCTATATCAGCCATTTTCTTTCTTGGTATTTCCCCCAAATGAGGAGTAAGAAGACAAGAAATCCCTTTAAATACACTCCCACCCCAGTTGCTACTTAGGGAGAGCAGTGACAGTGAGGAAGATCAGCTTCTGTCATCCTTCCTCTCCCTTTTGAGCAGCTTGTTGAGTGTCTCTCCATGACAGGAACCCTCCCTAAATTCTTCCTGATTGCAGGAGGAGGATGCTTAACCAATGTACCACACTTAGCCAGTGCTTCTATGAGCACTTGGCTCCTTGTTGCTTCACCATGTGATCCCCCTCTGTGGGGACTCTGTCCAGTCCATGCACTCCTGGCCTATGGTATATCCCAGCTGCCTGTTCTTCAATGCAGTTGAAGCCAGAGCACCAAGCCATGACAACCACAGCATCTGCTGAAGGGTTCCCTTCCAGGAGAGCCTCCAGAACGGTTGCTACAAGAAGCGGCTCCCTGCCTCACCAGGTTTCTGCCTTCCATCCTGATGCAGAGCACCAGAGTCCTCAGCCACATGGCGGCTGCTTTCTCTCCCTCTACTTCCTCCCCCTTCCATGCTCCCAGCTCCCCTGTCTTCTCCCTAAATAACACATCACAATCTAACCAAATCAATCACCTTCTCTCAACATCCTCCCCAGGGGGCCTTTTTGGAGATTGTGGTACAATCTTCCTGTCACTTTATCTTCTGCTGAAACCCAGCAGCGGTGAGCAGCAGTTCCTGTCAGTACAACATTATAAACAATCTATTCGGGGAAGGGTGGAGGAGAAGGAGAAGCCAAAGCTAGTACAGGGCCTGCTCCTGGCTCTGTCCCCACACTCTTCCTCACTGCACACATGCATGTATCCTGTATCCCCAGAGCTGAGAATTCCAGAGACAGGGCTCCAGTCCTAGTCCTCAGGGATCATCTGGTATATCTAGCCAATGCTCCGGGCATTAGAGGTGGAATCAGAAAATAGGAAGGGTGTTGGGAATAGAGGTTGGGGCAAAGGAGAAGGTCAGTGCTACAGCCAGAAGCAGAGGATGGAGGAGAAGTCCTGACAGACAATGAGAGCAGGGATGCTGGGAGGACAGTGCTGCTAAAGCCCACACACAGGGAGGAGATGGATAGGAGGCTGCAGAAGATCATGCAATGCTCAAGGAACTGGCCAAGAGGTGGGTCCTTCGTTCTGTTAGCAGCTGGGACTCTGGTTTCTGTAGGTGGCCTCAATTGCTAGTGAGCAGTGTCTTGTGTGGCTCTAACCAAGTACCTAAGGTCAAGAAAGCAATAATGAACCAACGTTTATGTGCCTCGTGAGTCTAAATGCCAGGATTAAGATAGGGCAATTTGGTGAGGACCTTCAGCTGGAAGGTGAAGTCATCTTGTGCTGGAAGGTGAAAGGTGAGAGGAACCCAATTCTTCAATACTGGCAGTAATTTTTTCATGTGCTCATACCTCTTATAGCTTTTCAAGTCAAGAGTATCTGCTTAGTCTTTAGATAAGATGTGCCTATCTCTGACCCTATGCCACTGCCCATTTCTGGGCTTCCATCAATTCCATTGCCCTTGTATTATATGCCTCCTCCCCCCAAGCCATCCACACCCTACTGCCATAGAATCCTATCTCAAATTCAGTTCCAAATGTCATGTACACTCTGAGTCCATTAACAGATCCCCACTGGGTAAATTCTTCATGCCCTCTCTCGCTTTTGCCTTATTTCAATTTTGTACAATCTAGGATAGGTCTAAAACAAACTACTGTGCTATGTTCAATAACCTGAGCAAGTTTAGATCCTCTGCTATTACTGCCATTATTGAAGAGATGTGTTTTCTCCCTCTCCCTATCCCCATCTCTCTAAGCCCCTACCTCACTCCACCTTTCCCTCCCTCCCTCCCTCCCTCCCAAGCAAGTTTCTTTGATGGCCCCACCTCTACTGCCATAAGATTTGGTTTTTGCCTCTTAATTATAGTTATTTATGTCCCTATCCTGTCATCTTACTACACACCCAGAGGGTCAGGGCCCACATCTGGTTGCTCCTGCTGAGTTCAGAGCCCTACAGAGCTCAGACAATCCATAAATATCATGTAATCTCTTCCCAGCTGGGGACTTCCTCTGCCATGGGTTAGTAGACAACAGTGTTCACCTTTCCTTCCACAGGAATGAATAAAGAGGGGAAGGACAAAGAGACATCCACGGGCATCAAAGGCATCTCCAAGGGACAAAAGAAAGAGAAGAGCCAGCTGTTTATTTCTGGATTCCCGAGTTGTTTGTTATCAGCTTCTCTCAGGTACGACATACCCTTCACAGCCTCACCGACAATTACCAAGGAAGCATTCAGCTAATTTCCTCAACTCCAACTGCCTCCAGTGCGGTCTAATTTTAACATTACTCTCAGTTGCTTGTTTAAGGATGCAGGGATATTGAAGAGACAGGTGCATACTTGATGATGTGTCTGTCTGTCTGTCTCTTGCTGCATAGATCAGGAAATGTATAGCATTTAAGGTCTGACACTCAATCTCTGTTCTTGACAGCTTATCAGATAGAGTCTATCCCTGGCCCATGCTGGGAAAGTGGCCCTAACACAACATGTACTTTCCAAACTATTATATATTTCTAAAAGTCTCAATAGAGAGCCAAGAACTTCAGCATTCAGCCTGGAACATTAAATGTGTTAGTGATGCTGCTTGTTGGGGAACAGGCAAGTCTAATTTGTTAAAGCGAGGGTAGGGGGTGGCAAGAGCTAAGGGCAAGTTTCAGCTATCTTTAGGAAAACAGCTAAATCTTTCCTGCAAGACACCTTGGGGTGACAAGGCTACCAGGCTGTTTAAGCCCTAGCACCCTACCAGGGAAGAAAGCTTCAGGCTTCATTGTCACCTACCCCCAGCTGTATAGTGTCCATACAAAGAACTGCTCCTATCTGCCTAACCTTCATCCTCCTTGCTCTAGCTCTAGCATATGCTTGCTCTGTTCTCAGTAAAAACAAAAGGCTGCTTGTTTGCTCAATTTTTCTGTCTATAAAAATAAATTGCCATTTAAGTGGTTATACATCACGAATCTCTCCCAACTTTGAATAGTGTATATATTGTAAAAATAAAATGAATACACTAAAAAGCACATTTTAAATATTATTGTACTATGCCTCCCAATATACCATTTCTTCTATTTACTTTGCATCATTTATACCTCATAACAGCCTTATGATTTGAATACATAGTCAGAGTTCCTTGTGGTTAAGCAACTCCCCAGTGTTTTGGTTTATAAGCCATCCTGAGATGGTATCTCAGAGTTCATGAGTCTACATTTCTACCACGCTGTCATATCTCTCAGCATATCATAAAGGCTGCTTTGAGATGAGTGGCATTGGCCTCTTACCATTCCAGGCCTCTCCCAGTCTTTAGAATTTCTCAACCATCCACTGATTGGTCCTGAATGTGTGATAGGCACTGCATGGATGTGAGTTCCATGTGCACTCTGGTTACAACTGTACTGTAACTTGCTAATTGGTCCCTTCCCATTTCCTTATGTTTCCCCTCTAGAGTCAAAGTCTCCCTCATTCCCCTCTGTCCCCCACTTCAGAATCACAGCCATGTGACCCTCAGCAACTGCACTAACCAAAGAGCCAATGCCTAAAAGCTAAATGTCTCTGCTTCCTGACAGACTTTCTGGAAAGTATTATTATTATTATTATTATTATTATTATTATTATTATTATTATTACTTTGGTTTTTCGAGACAGGGTATCTCTGTGTAGCTTTGGAGCCTATCCTGGTACTTTCTCTGTAGAGCAGGCCGTCCTTGAACTCACAGAGATCCTCCTGTCTCTACCTCCCAAGTGCTGGGATTAAAGGCGTGTGCCACCAATGCCTGGCTATTATTTTTATTACTATTTTTATTTTGAGTATCAAGTCTCCAAGCCAGAGGCACATGAAGGTTTTCTAAGGGTATTTTTTTTTGTAACAACAATGAAAACAACAACGCTGTTCCTACCTTCCAACCACCTCTTTCCCAGAAGCTTTTCTGTTTTAATAAGGAAAACAAACTTCACTCATCTGTCCTAAAACTTACAATGACACTTGATTTGCACAAAGGTCACAAGTCTCTTGAGCACCAAGGAAAGAGAATATTCAAAATATCAGTGTACCAGCCAGGGTGTAGACATTACTAGATTTTTTAAACCAAAAGAAATGTCACACAAAGAACCAGTACAAGGGTGGATATAAGCACAGGTTCTAGACATGGTCTCTGGGATGACCTCTCAAGCACCAGAGAGCTAGTCAGGGACTCCTCTCTGAAGCTGAAGCCACCACCATTTCAGAGAGCTTCTGTATACCAGGAAACTGGCCATTCCAGGTCTTAGAGAAGTGGTTGTCAACCTTTCTAATTCTGCACCCCTTTAATCACAGTTCCTCAGATTGTGGTGATTGCCCCACCATGAAATTATTTTGTTGCTATTTCATAACTCTAATTGCATCAGATGTTACATATATAAACATCTGATATACAGGATATCTGATATGTGATGTCCAAATGGGTCACAACCCACGGGTTAAAAACTACTGTCCACCCCCCCCAAAAAATGGCTGGGTGGTGGTGGTGTACACCTTTCATCCCAGCACTGGGGAGGCAGAGGCAGGCAGATCTCTGTGAGTTCGAGGCCAACCTGGTCTGCAAAGCTACACAAAGAAACCCTTTCTCAAAAAACAAACAAACAAAACAAGAGCTACAGTCCTGGAGAATTAGAGAATGACATCAAGAAGCTATTGGCACCATGACCCTTCCTTGACACACAGAGAGATGGAGAATAAATGCTAGAACCTGGTACAGGAGTCTGCAGGAAGGTCACTGGGAGCCTTGAAGAAGACAATTCTCTCTCAATTCCATCTTCCAGATCTCAAACAATTGCATTGGATGGCAGGTGTCAATCACGCCCCCATCCTGTGTGCCAGGGAACACAAAACATGTGTTGCCAGCTTTTGTCATCTGCAAAAAAGGGTCAGGTAGAAACTGAAGAGTCCCCAGCTGCCTCCAGAGGATGTGCATGAGCATCCTTCATTCCAAGGCTCTATGAACCTAGAGAATGCTACTGTTTTGCATATTTCTTGTGTGTTTTTCTATCAAAACTCAGATACTGCGTGTCTGGGTATTCTGAATTCAAGGGCTGTTGGGAAAGATGAGTTTGATACAAAAGCCCCACAGTTTCCTTTGTGACTTCCGAGGGACAAGGCCACAAGCAAAGGGCAATGAGAGCATTGTTAAGAAATACTGAGTTTGCCTTCATTTATCCAGGCAATAAAAGCATGGCATACCTCCCTAGGCCTTAGAGTTAGAATGCACCAAGTTTTCCAAAAGTTACCTGGGAAGTCTGTCTCCCATAAAACACCCATTGTCCTCACGGTTATTAATAAAAGGAAGGGGCGAGGTAGGGCATGCTAGGCACCTCACTCAATGGCCCAGATACACAGCATGCATATGTATAATTTCTCGAGGGGGAGAGGATACAAAGTTCCACACCTCACTCCAGCTACTCAGGGCCACACCCACAAGGTATTAAAGGTATACCCGTATTCATTTCTCCCTCCTCCCTGTCATCAGCCATGTGTCTGCACCTTTACTCCTACCCAACATGAGCTTGTAAAATTTAGCTTAACAAAATTAAACATAACACAGTTCCATCACAAACAATGCTCTTAGCAACAATCACCAATAAATATGTGATGCTTAGCCTTCCATTTATTAGTAACTCAAATTTGTTATGAATGCCACAGAAATTTTTATATGCATCTGTGGCCACATCAGTTAATCATGAAAGGGAGCTTCAAGTCTCTCAAGAAGAGATGATTTTCCAAGACTGTTTTTCTTTACATATTTAAGATTTTCATCAAAAATATTTTTGAGGGCTGGAGAGATGACACAACCATTAAGAGTATTCTGCCGAAGAACCCGGGTTCAGTCCCCAGCACCCGCTTGGTAGTTCACAACTGTCTGTAACTCCAGTTCCAGGGGATCTGACACCCTCTTCGGGCCTTCACTGGCACCAGGTACCATTTGGTACACAGACATATATGAAGACAAAACACTCACACATGCAAAATAAATATTTTTAAAAACTAAAAACATATTTCTGCATGTATATTGTTGTGGTCAGGGACACCAACATAATACCAATTACAGAACATATTTCAAAGAAGAATACTGTTTTGCCACTCAGTCCCTTATGGCTACAGGCATTTTTCAAGCATTAGCTTTAATATACATATAAAGTTCTGGAGGAAGTCAGATGGAATTCAATAGAAAAGGAAATAAAAAAATTCCCAGTTGCTAAAGAACTTTTTTTGTATTGTTTATTTTTGGCCATTGTTGTATTTTTCCCACGACGTTTATGACTTTTTCCCCCTGTATATAGAAAATGGTAGACATCAGTGCTTTGGTATTTAATTTCCTTTTGACACATATAAAAGAAAGCTGTAACGATTTTACTCCAGAACGGCAATATTTATAAGAACCTGGAAATAACACCTTATGAGACTAAATAAAGGTAGATGTCAACTTAAAATATACAAGGGTTCTTTCTCATACTTATAATGGGTCCCTGAGCCCAAATTCCTTAGGATTCATTTTCTAAATGAGTTAGCAACAACCAAACCCAAAGAGTGAGCTTGTAATAAAGAAATCAGTATTGGAGGGCAGAGAGAACTGTGACCAAGGCAATGCAAGGAGGTGCCACCGACCCTGCAGACCTACTGCTTGCAGCATCTCACTTCTGTTGTCTGTGCCTGATGCAGAGGAAATGAGACATTCTGAGTAAAGAGGAGGGGCTCTGGAGTCAGATTGCTGCACCCTACGTCTAGCTCTCCCATCCTACCAAGGAGAACACTGTAAGCCACTTAAATCCCCAATCTCCTTATATACCATATGATAGCCCAGACCTGCCTTCCAAGTGCTAAGGGAACCAGGTGTTATCACCCACAGAGAGTCCTCAGAGTGACCACAGCACCAGGAAGGACTTGGCAAGCACAACCTTCTTCTGACTCATTCTCAAGGGGCAGCTTGTGTGCATGTCCCTTGGGGAATCCATCCTTATCCTTGCCCTAGTTTGGGGGCCTCTGGCACCTGAGACCACAACCGAGTCAAATGATCATAATTGCTTGACCTTCTCCCCGCCCCCATTAGGCTCTGAGTCTACCAGGCTCACTCACTGTATTGTCTTTCTATCTAACCTCCTGCTCACAAAAGAGAAACATGAAGAAAAGGCTGGTTTATAAGGAAGGTGTGATTCCCCAGGGGGAACATCAGGGAAGGTTCTTCTCATCATGTACAGACACTTAAGAAGCCTTTCACGGGTGTACAGGGGACTCTGACTTGCAGAGCTTTGCCCCTTCTGCCTCTCCTCTGCTTTGACGTCTTTCCTCACAGAGCTAGCTGCTGTGACCACAGATGGTGAGAAGAAACACAATTTATATTTCATTATTTGGTGTGGAGAATGCTGTGTCAGATGGAGATGAGTTATCTCCTCACCATCCACCCCCCAACACCTTCTCCTTTGGTTTGGGAATCTTTGAAGACAGCTGTCTGAAAGGGGTCCAAATGCAGGCGTGTAAGATGAGGAGCAGCTGGGGAGAAGGTGTTTTGACATAGAGGAGAGCTACTAATATTTCCATGGCTGTCCCCAGCACGATGACAGATATACCTGTGAGACCTCTGGGGAGGAAGAAGGATAGAGAGGGAGGAGAAAACACTGACCTAGGTGCCAAAGCCAAAGGTCTGAAGACCTTGGAACCTCATACTGGCTCTAAAATTCTCAAACAAAACACTAGGAGCAAAACCAGTTCTGTATGAGCCTGGAGGTGGGGGCTACAAGCTGGCTTACCAATGAACTGAGCTACCCTGTACTTCTGGTTGCTCCTTCTGTAACTGGCCCTGAAGATCTGCCAGTGGAAATTACATAGGACTGGGAAGAGGGCTTAATCTATAAAGTGCTTGCAGTGCGAGCATGGGGAACTGAGTTTAGATTAACAGCATCCACGTAAAAAGGTGGGCATGACAGCATGTCCCTACAGGGCCAGTACTGGGAAGGCAGAGACAGGAGGATGCCTGGGGCTTGTTGGCCAGTCAGGTTAGCCAAGTTGGTGAGCTCCAGACTCAATAGGAGATGAAACAGTGGGAGAAACCTAACAACATTTGTCTGTGACCATACATAGACAGACATATGCACATGTCCCCCCCTTCACACACACACAAAAGACATCACTAGACTTAGTGTGTGGATCTCCTTTCTGTCCTATTGTGATTATGAGGGCACTTTAAGCTAGCTCATATCTACCTTCAAAGCCCAGTTAGTGTACAGTGGCCCCACACCACTCTCTTCTTTGTGTACAAACTTGGTATTATTTGCTTCCATTTCAATGGGAGCACTGAGAATGTGGCAGAATCAAATGAACCACTGGACCCCAGAGATCTGCATCGAGAGAGGCACATTCCAGACAACAGTACACACAGCATAGAAGACATAGAAGAGAGGGATAGAGAAAGAAAAAGAGGAGGGAGAGAGGGGAGGAGAGGGAACAGGAAGATGAAATGGAGGGAGAAGGAGAAGAAAAGGGAGAGAGAAAGAAAAGGGAGGAGGGAATGTGGAAGGGAGAGGGAGAAGTGGGGGAGGGAATGAGATTGAATGTGAAACCAGAGCTGAAGAATGTTAGCTGACTCAGCCATGGCTACCAAAGACAGGAGGGCAGCATGGACTCACAATTCCGCACTGCCCTGTTGGTCTCTGCAGAGGTTACACACCCTTGGGGACAGGCAAGTAGAAGAACCACAGACAAGAGCAGTTAGACAACCTCTGCCATCAAACTCTCCTAAGGCTGCAATTCTAGACAACCCCATTGCCTTCATTCCTACAGGGCCCAGTCCTGTCTCTGCCTACCCAGGCATACAGACACCAGGATCAGCAGCTACCATTTTTGCAAGGCAGCCACACCTGGTCGTTTATGTGCTCCAGCTAAAAGAAAAAAGCTTCACCTAGTCTCAGGCCTAGCTCTATCTCAGCCCCATGAAGATTTGCAATCACTGTGAGTCCTTACCCAGCCCAGAAAACAGCAGTCAGAACAGCTTGTACGTATTCAGAGCTAGCTATGAGTAGGCACAGTGCTAAATACTGTAAGACTTACCCTCCATAATCCTGCCTCTAATTCTCAGAGGCAGTTTTGGTTATTAGCTCTATTTTGTGGGTGATCAGAAAAGTATAGATGCTAATTTGATAAACAAATGGAGCTAGCCCAAAGTCATACATAGCTACTAAGTGTCTTAACCCCCAGCTTGCTTCTCCAATTCCCAAAATTGATTTACATGCTTCTTTTTTGGGTTCTCGGAAGGATCTTAGCACTCATCACATAATATTAGAAATAAAGGTTTGTATATCATGAGCAAATCCAACAGAATGTCCGTGGAAAATACATGTATGCTTAGCAGGTGTGTGTGTGTGTGTGTGTCTTCAGATACATAGATAAGGACAATGACCTCAGGCAAAGGTTCTCAAACTTGCCTGCCACAGGATTTAATATGTAGTCATATTAGAAAACTGTTGTTTTTAAAGATGACGGAAAACAAAATAAAAGGAAATCTGAGTCTTTGAATGACGACATGAAACAGAATCTCCTGCTAGCTGGAAAACTTCCCCTTGATAGTAGCCCAAGAAGGACACAGCAACCTGTATCTTATTTGCTCCCCCAAAAGCTACAGAAAAGAGGAATGAGTGGAAGGAGCCTGGCACTTGGATGCTTGGAATGTCAGTGTTCAGGCAGAAGTGCAAAAGCAACAGCAATCACATGCTTGCAAACACACACATGCACATAGCCCATACATATGCACAGCTCATACAGTTCTGTTGGATAGTGCTCTCTCTCCAAGTCACCATCAGAACAGCAATCAGTCACAGGCGCAGCTTTCCTGGCTTCCCACCAGGCTCTGATTAAGAAGGAACTTCTCACCCACCTTCCCCACGCCAAGGCAGGCTGAAATCCAGCTTCCTTCTGTGTAGCCTCTTTCTTCTCTAGCACAATAATGACAGATTCCCTGTAGGGCCTGCCTTTTCTGCTATCTTTTCTGGAACTTGCCTCATATTTTGTCAAGTTCTTGGCCCATACATTGAAAACCCTGTGATTCAACTGACCAATTGTGGGCACATGGCTCCATCATAGACCTTTGGTATAAGACTCAGGTAAAGTTTAACTCCACCTATTGCCAGGCAGATGGCCTCAGAGTTTTGGCAAGCACAAGTCTCCTGGGAATCAGTGGCCTCTGGGTGAGGAAGGGAAATTGTGTCCATTCTCCAGAGACACAAAAAGGTTCTGAGTGCAGGACCATGGACAGAGGAGAGAACGCTCAAAATTCGCAGGGACAGAAAGCCAGCATGTTTTTATGAATACAGAAAAGAACTTATGACCCATCGTAGGAAGTCAATGTTTAGGTACCTGGGCATTTAAGAACACCTTTTGGGAATCTGGAATAAAAAACAGGGGTGCCAGCAAAATATCCATGTGTACAACAACAAAAACAAAATAGAAGACTATCTCAGCCATGCCTTTCATCATAAAGAATGTTACAGAGTTCCCCAGGGAGGTATGATACTAAGTCCTCTACCTTTCCCTATAGGGCCTAGGGCAGGTAGCTGGGTACATGAACATATTTATTTATCCATAAAGCAAGTACCACGTTATGCTGGTTATTTTTTTCTAATACAACACAAACTGGAGTTGACTGGGAAGAGGGGACTCCTGCTAAGGGATTGTATCCATCAGACTGGCCTGTCAGTATGTTTGTGAGACATTTTCTTAATTAATGATGTGGGAGGCCATCTCTACTGTGGGTGGTTCACCCCTGGACAGGTGGTCCTGGGCTGTATAAGAAATCAAGCTGAACAAGCTATGGAGATCAAGTCCGTAAGCTGAATTTGTCCATGGTTTCTGACTCAGTGCCCCCTTTATACTCATGTTCTGAACCCCCACTCTGGCTTTCCTTGATAATGGACTCTAGCCTGTAAGAGATAATAAACCCTTTCTTCCCCAACTCATTTTTGGTCATAGTTTTATCATAGCAACAGAGAACAAACCAAGCTAGGTGGTAACATCATCCCTCTTGACTCTACTATGTGATGTTAATTAAATGACATCAGACAATATATATGAAAGTAAAGGGTAAAACATAACTTGTGATTAATATTTACCTGTGTTGGTGTTCGACTGTCTTGAGATGAAATTCCCGTGTCAAGTAGAGTGATTTTACTCTGGAAGCTACTCCTCAAATATTTGCTAAGGCATTGTTGATTTTGGTTTTTGAAAAAGAAGTAAGGCAAACTCAGTTGCTTCTATTTCAAGGCTAACAGAAAGAACAGGAGGAGGAGGGGGACCAGGTTAGAGATTCAGATGCTGTGCTGGTGGGCAGGTCATCAATAGGCTTCATGGCCCTGCCTCTACATTTTCATGGTTAGCCTGGGGACATCTGCAAGGACAGAACAGAGCAGGGAGTCAAGGGACTGAGCCCAAGGAGGGGCTCTTGGCTTCCAAACTTCTCCCATGACCTCCTTTCACTGCTGTGATATTTGGCACCTCTAAGCAGTAATGAGATCAAGGCAGCCTCCTCTCCAGTGACTACAGTTGAGTGACAGACATCTCGCCAAGGATCATTGTCTTAATCCATTTTATGCTATTACAAACAGAATAGCTGAGATTGGGTAATCCATAAAGGAAGAGATTTGTTACATTCCTAGAGGCTGGGAAGCCAGAGTTTGGGAGGCTGCATCTGGTGAAGGCCTTCTTATTATATCACCCCACTGTGGAGGGCAGAAGAGCAAGGAGTGCACAAAGGCATGAAAGGACTGAACTCGCTTTTATAACAAACCCTTTCCTACAACCACTACATTAATGCATCCACAAATCGGAGTCCTCATGACCTAGTCATTTCTTAATGATCTCAACTCCAAGATGCAGTAGCAATGGGGATAAAACTTCCAAAACATGGACTTGTACATGGAGAAGAAAATGTTTAAACTGTAACAGACAGGCGGTCTACAAAGCGGCCCATGACCAAGGAACTGGTTAGCCTTGTATAAAAAGTATAAGAGAGTTAGCTCTGGAGCTAAAGGGCCATGGGTTCAAAAGAGGCTGGGTACAGGATTCCAAGGGTCCATGGGTAGATCAAAGTTCTGAGCAGGCAGAAGCAAGAACAACTCAGAAGTTAGAGCAAGAAATGAAGAAGCTGAGTGTTAGAAGGAGGTGAAATAGATGCAGAGTAAGGCAAAAAAAAATCATGTTTGAAGCGTTAGGACCTACAGGACTCTGCTGAATCCCAGCACCTGTTGTGTCTCATGGGATTTCTGCTCTTATCCCTGGCTTCCACCCCTCAGGCTCAGCTCACTGGAGCCTCCTCCTTCTAGAGCCTGCTTGCTTTCCCCAGAGCATCTTGGAAGTCTGGGTGGTAGTTTGTTTACTCTTTTCCCATGCCTGCTTCTTGCCATTCAAAAACCTAAACTAACAGTCTGCCTTGAGAATCCAGCAGCTTGAGTCTCCATGTCCGGAGTCATTGACAGGTTCCTCAAGTCTCTGTCTAGCAAACCTGGGGCAGTGAGCTGAAGCTAAGAAGTGCTAGAGCCCTGCAGGGAGCCCTCCACACTAGGACTGACAGTGATCCTGTGGGCTGGCTGGTGTGTGTCATGTCTTCCCATTGCCCATATGTTCTAGTTAATTAGGAACAACCCACAAGTGAGTGCCTCTTCCCTGCTTTGGCATCAGAACTGTCATAAACTGAGTATACCAGGAGGGGATTGGTGCCCAATCCTCTGTCCAGCCTCTAAAATTTATAAGGCCTGAAGCAGAGGTTGGGAACCTCCCCCACCCCACCCCTTCTCTTTAGACATCACCAGGGTTTCATGCATATGAAGATGAAGTCCCAGCCAAGTTCAAGCTCTAGCTGTTCTTGCTGGTACTCTCTTAGCAATCCCCATGGTGGACCTTCAGGACTAGGGGTTTGCTTACCAGTGGTGAAGTCCACCCAGGAAAGAGGGCCCAGTAAACAGCATGAAAGGTGGTTCAAGTCAGTTAGGTCCTTTGTTCTAAACAATTTGATGTGGGTATGTATGTAGATATACTGACTTGATTCCCTACATACAGCCCCCAGCAGGAGCAGAAGCTTGGCATCTTCCTAGGCTAGAGAGATGACTCAGCAAAGTGCTGGCTGTACAAGCATAAAGACACAGAACCCAGGTAAAAAGCTGTATGTGGCAGGAGGGTCCTGTAATTCTACACAACTGGGCATACACACTCTATACACATGACATACTACACACTGTGTAATAGTCTGGCAGTCTTCAAGGAGATAAGCCCGAGCATTTCCTGATGATGGTGTGTGTGTGTGTGTGTGTGTGTGTGTGTGTGTGTGTGTGTAGAGATCAGCATTGCTGAGGGGCTGCAAAGCACTGCACTGGTGGCAGCTTTCTCTGACTACACCCCTTCCAACAGCTGTTAAAGAAGAAACATCTACAAATAAATATTTATAAAGCAACTTAGCCACAGCCCACACACTTGGGCACACACATGCTTAGTCTCTCTGGGCACTCACATGACCCTGAGCCTCAGAAATTCTCCTCCTCTCTCCCCAGAATGCTGAGCCAATGCAGACTAGAGAGTCATTCACTGAAGTCGAGGGCAGAGCTTCCTTCAGACCTCAGGGAAGTGGTACTAGCTTGTCTCTTGGCCCCTTTAGTGGCTTCTCTAAGTCAGGTGACTCCACAGACCTATCAGGCTCTATGGAGAAGGCTTTCTGTATTTTCTTTTTCATATTAGACAGCACTGAGCTGCCTGGAATGTCTAAGCTAAGAAAGGCTGTAGGGACTGCCTCCTGTCACTCCATTTCATGCAACATCTAAACAGTCTAAAGCCACAGGCAGTTCCAAACTCATTGTGGTTTGGCTGAATGTAAAAGTCTGGGTGGGCTAAGAGTTATGACAGACAACACCAAGTTCTCCGCAGCTTGACACAGCAAGGCAGTTCCTAGGAAGCCAGGGCGGGAAGGCTCTGTTCCACAGTCACACAGGGACCCAGCTTTCAGCATCTTTGCCATCTCCAAACAGCTCACCCAGATGGGTGAGAAGGTAGAGGGGTCACACATGGGAGGTATTGATTTGCCAGACCCTCAAGTAGAGTCTGTTACCCAACCCACACCCCTGAATTCCACTGGCCAGAAGCCATCATGTAGACACATTCCCTTACAGAGGTTGTCCCTGAAGTGGAGGATTATCTTAGTAGCAAGGAGCAGAAATCTCTGTTGTTCTCTGGAAGGAGGTGTGCCCCTCTTTCCCTTCTCTGTGAAGTCCCACACATAAACTGTCCAACACGTGCCAATAATAGAGACGATAAATAAAATGGAGACAGCACGTTCTGAGACAATCTGTGCAAAGATTGTCTCGTTTAATCCGCACATAAGCTCTTCATGCTTTCTCTGTCCAGAGGGTAGAACCAGCTGAGAGATGTTCTAGCATCTCCCAGGTCACACAGCACATGATGGGTGGCCCTGCTGGGATGTGAAGCCAGCTCCAGCAGATCACAAGAGCCCGGTACACGGGATGGAAAGCTAAGGATGACTGAGCTGGAATTCAGTGACAGCTGGGTCACTTCAACCTGAAGCAGACAACAGAGAAGCTGGACCATTGTTTCCCACAGCAGTATCCTCACCTCTTCCTCCCAAGCTGGTTGTGAGTGAGGCTCGGGGCCTCTGAATCACCAGGCATCTTGACAGCTCATCCCCTGCTGAGCAAAACGGCTTTTAAAAAGCACTTACTTTTTATGATCTAATTCAGGATGACATTGAATGTGCTCCAGCACATGCCTCTGCCCCTTTCCCACCAGTTCCCCGTGCAGTTCCTCCCTTTCTTGCTGTATCACCTGCCCTCTGGATCCCTGTGGGTACCAAGGCCAATGTCTTCAGTCTAAAGTTTTTGTTGTTCTCCACTGGTTTGGAGAGGTGGTCCTTAGGTTACAATCCAGCTGATTCTCTCCCTCCTTGCCCCTCACCCCACTACGTTCCCACGTGGATGAGCCTGTGCTGCATGTAGGCAAGAGCATAGTCACAAAAGTCATGGGCTGTGGAAGTAGGCAGATAGTAGAGTTCAAGGCTGATTCTGTAATATATATATATATATATATATATATATATATATATATTAGCTAAATGGTCTTGGTCCATCAATAAGGTGGTTCTCCACCTTCAACTATGTGTTGCAAATAAGGGGATATGATGAGGGTCCAGTGAAGAACAGGTCTAAAGCTGTACCCAAAGAGCTGGAGATGCTATGGTGCTATGGTAAAATCTACTGATGGGACGCTGGGAGATAGTTCAGTTGGTAAAGTGTGAGGACCCTAAGTGTGGATCCCCAGCATCTACATAAAAGCCCCAAATACTGGGGCAAGGGTTTAGAGACAGGTGGATCTCTGGACCTCATTGGCCCACCAGGATAGTTGAATTGCTGGTCTCTGGGAAACCCTATCCAAACAAACAAAAAGGGTAGGATGCGACAGAAGAAGGCACTCAATAATGACATTTAGAATTGACCTCTAGTCTTCATGCCCACATGCATACCCACATGGACACACAGACACACACACACACACACACACACACACACACACACACACACACACACACGAGTACTGATGAGTGGATATTCCTGACAACATATATCCTCATTTCCTGAGTGAGAGGTTCTGTTGTCACAGCTCAGCTTCTCACCTGCTGTAGATCTCTGAGACCATCTCAGTGTACCCTGGGTTCTGCACCATGATGATGCTTAATTGGTGTGAAAGGAGCTCAGAAAATCTGAGCTGAAGAGGCAGAAGTGATCTATATCCTGAATGAAGAGGGGAAAGGGAACTCAGTCAAGTCGTCTTGATAGACACAAAATGGGATTAACTACGCTTGGCTGTTAGGGAGGAGATTCCTGGGGACAGGAAATAGAGTGGGACTTTGGAAGCCATGGAGAACCAACAGACCACAGTGCAGATCTTTCCTGAATAAAGATGAGATGGAAGTTGCTAAACAATGTAATAGAAGTTCAGTGGGTCCTGGGGCCAGGCAGCTGACAAAAGGTCATGCTGTTCTCCAGGAAAGTGTCTTCATCACCCTTAATTCTCACTTACTCACTGGAGAGAAGAGAACATGGAAGCAGAGGGTGATGTAGAGTCTTGGGCCTCTCAGTGCCCAGGGTACAATACGAACAGGAGATTCATGAGACGTCTGGCCACCACAGAAGGAGAGAAAAGGAGCTGTGTACAGAGGCCGGAATTTTTCAAAGGTGCTGTGAGATGAAAGAATACAGTTCGAGGTGAGACAAGAGGAATATAAAAGCTCTTGGACATTATGTATTATAGCTTCCTTAAAGTTTCTTTAAAGACACAAGTTGTAGATTTAGAATTCCCTCTTACTGTTTGTAGCTACTTGGACTTTCTTCCTCCAATGTGCTTTATGGTTAATTTCAAGCTAGTTCTGATATTCAACAAATGATTTAATAAAATATGATGCCCATGAGGCAATAGACATGGCTCCAGATATTTTTATTATTATTTATGTTATTTTATGTGTATGAGTACTTGCCTACATATATGTAAATGCACCATTGTCTTCCTGGTGTCCTTTGACACTGGAAGAGGGCATTGGATGTCTGGGACTGGAGTTAAAGATGGTTGTGGTCTTCCACGTGAGTGCTGGGAACTGCAGCTGGAGGATCCTCTGCAAGAACAGCAAGTGATCTTGTCAATACTGAGTCATCTCTTCAGATTCCTGGTGCTGTTGTTTTATGTCATATGCATGTTCATCTGTGTGTGTTCATGTGTGTGGGGTATCATGTGCATGTGTGTCCATGTGTATTCATATGTGTGTGAGGGTATCATGTACATATTCATATGTGTGTGTTCATGTGGGAGGGTATCATGTGCATACAAAGGCCACAGGACAATCTTGAGTGTCCCTCAAGAATGCTGCAAACCTTCTCTGAGTCATGTTTTCTCATTGGCCTGGATCTCGCCAATCAGGTTACACTGGCTGGCCAGTGAGCCCCAAAGGTCTGTCTCTCTCAGTCTCTCTGGCATTGAGGGAAAGTGTCCACCGCCATGCTCAGCAGGTTTGCATGGGCTCTGAGGACTGAACTCAGGTCCTTATGTTTACCTACTGAGCTACTTCCCCTGCTCCTACATGCTCATACCTAGTAACTCATTTCACCTCCATCACAAACCAACAGTGTGAATCTGATGATTGCATGCCAGCTTTATAGATAAGGAAATGTAGGAACAGGGAAGGTTTCTTGCCTGAAGCCACAGCCAGGAAATGGCTTCCCATTCGTCTTCCCTGCATTATGTCCTTATGTCAACCCACCAGTCCTGCACTATGTAGCCACTCCAGACTGATCAGATGCCCTGCAGGCAGACTTATACATAGAATCAGAGGCTAAACTCAACTCCACAACTCTGATGGGTTTATATAGGACGCATACCAATGGGACAAGGATACCTGCAGGGTTAGAAAACGAAGCCTACTCATGATTCCTTTTGTGCCAGAGCGTTAAACCTACCTTCTTAGGAACTGAGAGGCCAAATAGATGATTTTGATAGCAACACATGGACATTTGGTCACTCAACACTTTCCCGACTCTTGAAGGCCCTAACTGGAGCTCTTTCTAGGAGGCTTTTGGGTTTTCAGAGGGCAGGGATCCTAAGCAGAGGGCACACTGTGCTGTACCCCATACTAACTCAAGTTAATGTTTACAGCTGTGCAGTGCCCCTGGAAATGGAAGTTGTGAGATGGACTCACTGAGGGTGGAACTATGAGGGCCAATGGAGGACGAGCACTGGCTACCACTCTACTTTCCTGGCATGATGCCCACAAAAGGCTTCTGCTGTGTCACCAGCACTCCAGGCCTGCTGACTGCACGGTGACCAGGATCATCACTACAGTGAGCTCAAAGGTTTCAGCATCACACCAACACTCCTGTCTGCCGTCCTCAGCAGTGAAGCTGGCGTCTGGACTCTGCTGGGGAAAATTGATTTCGATTTCCTCTTGTTCTTGTGGGGCTTGGCTGATGTGACAGGAAGCCGAAACCTAATAAAGACAGCACTGGAGCTTCTGGGCCCTGAGCCCACTTGAGTGTTGCATTAGGAGAGGGGAGGAGGAGGAGGAGATAGTAGCCTACTTCCTTGAACAACCTCAGCTGCAATGGCTTGGGGAACTCACACACAAAAGGCTGGAGAAACAGAAGAGTGGGTTTCCCAAATGCTGCCTTAGCAGCTGTGCCTCTAAGGTGGCCTTTTCACAGGAGACCAGCTTCAGGATACATGACTGGCATGCTCACATGGGCACCATGCTTACCAGTTAGTGTTTGACTACTGCCATCTTGAATTACTGAAGGACTTATCTATCTATATATTTCTTAGTTACTTATTTATTTTTTGAGACAGGGTTGGCCTTGAACTCATGTTTTTTCTTCTACCTGCCTAGAGCTGGGATTATAGCCATGTGCTACCATTCTCGGCTAATTAAGTTTTAATGTTTTAATATCTATTTTATAACTGAAACCTGAAGGAACACTGTAATACAACCAAGATTTCTTTACCATGCACCCCATCACCTGGTGGCACCTAGACCCTGCCCAAACTCCCCCATTTTCAGTAGCTATCATCACCCTCCAGATCTGGCAGAGGCAGGGGTGGAAGTACAAGGAAACAGTTATGTGTGGATGAACAGCCCTTGAAATTGATCGAGGTTAGACAGAGGTAACCGTCCATATCCTGGGCTGGCAACATTACAGTGCATTTGAGGTTGGACAGGGGTATCCATCCCTATCCTAAGCTGGCAACATTACAATGCATTTGAGGTAGGCACAGTTTGGCCACCTCTGATCCAGATATCAAGGGTGTCCCATTATAAGAACTTCAAGACCTCTAGAGTCACCCACTGCCCTCTTTATTGGGCCCTATGTGGTGATTTAACACCCAATGAACAGAATACATGCCCCTATGCCAAGTCACCTCAAAGCATGGCCCTATGATCTTATGATGATGGTCTGTAATTGTCTGAAGGACATCATGTATTAACAGATTGAAAAGCATCATGGCAGGGGGAGAAAGATAAAGAAAGAACAAACCAAGGGTTTGTTACTTGTTACAGTTACATGTTACAGTTTCTTACAGGCTATAGTTTTTAACAGGACTTTTATCTGTCTTTTGGGTTTTTTTTGTTTTGCTTTGTTTTGTTTTTATAACAATCCCCACATTTCCATTGTGCACCAGGTTTTGAGTGTATGAAGTCTTGCTATGTTCACTCCCCAGACATGGAGATTTGCCTCATCATTGTGTATCTCAATGGGCTTGTAACTAAGCATAGCCAGGTGCCATGACTACAAGGTACTCCAGGGCTACACTGAGGGCTCCAGGGTTCCGTCTCTAGCCCCAGGCCCACGCATCTCTCCTTGCATTGTTGGGCTCTGTAGGACCTGGACATTTTAAATATTCAACCAGCCTGTTCCCACCCTGTTCCCATCTCTGCTTGTCTGACTTTCTATCCCTACCCCCTGGTGGGAGTGACATTTAATGCTCTGTGTCTCACTTTCCCTTCCTTCATCCAACCATATCCACTCCTGTTTCCACTCTTCCTTTGAGAGATGGTGGCCAAGGCCATTCTCAACAGGTCCTATTTTCAGGTTGCAACCTCTTGCATCTATATGAAAAGTACCCCATTCTCCTCTGGACATTCATCCTTGACTTGACATGCTGAATATGAAAACTGTTTATTTTTTCTTTGGCCATTTTCCTTCTCCAACTTTTTCTATTTCAGGCTGTAGTATCCTCATTCTTACCACTACCCGGGTCTCAAACTTTCTATTCATTTTGTGTGTGTGTGTGTGTGTGTGTGTGTGTGTGTGTGTGTGTGATTCATTTTCTGTCATCTACTAATTCTAATAAAGCTTGAAAGTCTTATCACTCCTTCCTTAAACGTGTGCCACACATTCCTTTTTACCCATCAATTTCAAGTTCAAGCCTTTATCATCCCATGACTAGACATGGACTTCCAAGTGGCCTCTCATCCTTGTCCCTCTCCCTGCCAATTACACACACACACGTAGCAGTGAGGGTAAACTTAGTAAAACATGTGTACTGATGCTACCATTCTGTGGTTCCTGATCTGAGAGCTGGTTACCCTCTCACAGTTTAGCATCAGGAACATCCCAGTAATCCAATAATAAGCATATCACTCCCTTGCTAAATCCTCCATGACTTTTCATTGTTAGAGATAAATTATAACATGATCTGAATGCATGCGCACATATATGACGTGCATGCATGTGTGCACATGATTGCAGTGGGGAGACTCACTTTCCTTGGCTCGCTGATTCCCATTCATCCCTCAGAGCTCATCCTCCTCCTTGCTGTAAAGGTTCTCTCACTTCATACGGCTCTCGAAACCCTTCTTTCTGTTGTTATTAAACTGGGTAATACATGACCTAATTCCACTTTTCCCATATAGAACACAAACTGCACAAGGGCAAGGACCGGGTTAGCATGAGTTAGACAGGTCCCTCCCCCACATCCTGCTGATATATAATAGACATTTTGGAAATAGCTGTTGAACAGATGAATGGACTACCGTTTATGGAGTGCCAGGGGTTCTGCCAGGTGCTTTGTCTCATTTAATCCTCAGAATAGCCTTTTCAGTGTTATTTCCACTCCATAGAAACCTAAAATATCAAAGGTCAGGTTATAGACACAAAACTGTTCTGCACCCCAGCTTGGCAGGTGCTTCCACTATGCTCTAAACACACCCTGCACTTGTCAGCTTCCACCTTGACTCTGACACTGCCTCCTGCTGAAATGTCCCTTCTCCCTCCACCTGCTGAAATCAGTCACCTGATAGTAGCGCCTACTACCTTCTCACCTGGCTTTAACACATGCACTAAGTCAGAGCGCAGGATCTGAGATTGGAGACATTTGAATTTTAACTACTCATCCATTTCCAACCTTTACAACCTCATGCAAGTTTCCTAAGCTGACTCTGATGGTAAGTATATGCTTTATGAGCTTTAACATGAAGCTGTGTAGATATAAGGATGAACTCAAACAATGTTTCCTCCTCTCCTCTTCCTTCTGGTCCTCTCTCCCTTCTTCAGATCTGACCTGTTTCGTATTTTACTTCCATTAATTCATCATTATCTACCAGACTCACGTGGGGGGGGGGACTTAGAACTCACAAGTATTGCCTAACGACATTAATGCCAGCCTCATTTCACATCTCATCCTATGGCAACAGCATTGGCTGTCAATCAGTTGCTGGAAATATATAAATGCCTGGGATGCATTGGTAGAACAGTTTGGGAAGGACTGGGGCTGGAGGAGGTATATCACTGGGGATGGGCTTTGAGGTTTAAAAATCTCATGCTATTTAGCCCTCTGCCCCCTCTCTCTCTCTCTGTTTCATAGTTGTTGTCTCAACATTTAAACTCTCCACTCCTACTCCAGTGCCATGCCTGCCTGCCTGCTGCCATGCACCCCACCATGATGGTCATGAACTCACCCTCAGAAACTGTAAGCCAGCCCCCTCTATACTCTTTCTTCTATGAGTTGCCTTGGTTCTGGGGTATCTTCATAGCAATAGAAAAGTAATTAAGACATTACACACCCTCCAAGAGAATGGTCAAGTGTGTCCATAATATTCTAATCACTAAGGCAGAGCCTAGGAAGAACTTCAGAGATAAGGTGTTTTGTCTCTGGACAGAGACATCAGAGCCAGAAAGAGTTCTTTGATCGGTCCTAAACAGGCCCAGCACTAAACAAAGCATTCCACACAGTGCAGGTGATGTAGCTAATTCAACAAAGAAGCTGTTTGCTGTGGTAATTTTTTCAAGGGATTAATATGAGCAGCCATTATGAAAAAGAATTAAGGTGTAAAAGGAGTTGTTTGGGCTTCCAGAACCTGCTGGGCTGTTTTTGTTGTTCTCCAAAGCACTTAGGATGTAGAAGAGGTGTTTCATTTTGCTTTGCCCCCCATCCCACGCGCTTTGGTTTTTTGTTTTGTTTTGCTTTGTTTTTTAAGTAAAACAGAACAATATGTAGAGATTTTCCTTGGAGGGGGCAATCAGCTTTGCATAATCCCTCTGGACTGTGCTCAGCATGGATACCCACCCTAGAGAGCACGCCTCCAGGAGAGTCCAGGTAAGTCCTGATGGACAAAGTGGACTGAGAACCCAAACATCTGCTCAGAGGCACCACTAGCCCAAAGCTGAGCCTCCAAGCCTGCTGATGCATTGACATCCACTCCCACCCAACTCCTGCCTCCCGAGTGAGAGGAATATTTCACAACATCCTATCTACAGAGAGAATGACCAAACTGATTTTCTTCCGTGATGGCAAGCTCCTGGAAGATCAGTGATTGACAGAGAGGTGAATAGGAAAGAGTCCTCAGGAGAGACTGATTATGTGGGAAAGAGGGCCAGACTGAGTGGGCACAGTGGGGATGGGCTCTGGAAAATGGAGATCAAGGAACAAAGTTACTGAATCTTGCTTTGCCTACTCTACATTGGCCTTCTCAAACCAGCTCTGCCAGCTTCCTCACCCAAAGATTCTCTCCTTTCACACCCTGCCCTGTCTTTTCTCCAAGCCCAATGACTTCCTGCCAATCATGGGTGCTCTTCCTAACTGGGAATGGAGACTTTTATAAAACAAAAAATAGCCTGCACTTTGATGCAGGCCTGTAATGCCAGCTGCCAGGAAGGCAGTGGCAGGAGGATTGTGAATCTGAGGCCAATCTGATCTACAGAGCAAGTCCAAGAAGAACCCGGGCAGCTTAGAAAGATCCTGTCTCAATAACAAAAAGCATAAAGAGTGCTAGGAGTATACCTCAGGGGTAGGGAGTTTGTCAAGCAGGCACAAGACTTAAATAAGAAAGAAAGAGAAGATGGTGCAGATGATGGTGACAACATTGAACACTGTCATCCTGAATCTTAGCATCCCAAACACCTGCATTGGACTGAGAGAGGTACTGATAGCACTTGTTGCAAGATTCTGCTGTCATAGCCTGAGCCATGAGACTGGGAGGCTTGGGCTTAGATAGACTCAAACAACTCTAGGAGAAGGCTAAGATGAAAGTGGATGACTCTCCCTAGAGGGACATAGAGGTCCAGCTTGTGAAACCCTTATGACTTGCATAAGATTTGCAGTGTGGATTTGTGGAGCTGTTTCAGAGGCAAAGGAAGAATAGTGGATTCCCAGAATAAGAGAGCTGAACAGCAGAAAAAGCCTGGAAGCTGACTGGCTAAAACCCTATCTGTTTTTATCCCCCATGATGATGTGGCTTGGCAAGTTAGTCATCTGAGTTTAGAAGGGAGAGTGGGCTTTGTAGAATCTTGTAACTTCTACTTCTTACTGTTTTTATACAAAGATAATTTTTCCAAGAAAGCTGTTGGAATTCTCTAAGCAAAGTCTCCAAGGGGAAAAATAATGTTTTCTTTTTACCCAAAAGCTTCACACAACATTTGCCAACTCCTGGTCCCCTGTGATACCTTAGCAAGCACAGGAAGAGTCAACTCATCGCACACATATAAGATGGCCAAATATTTATTTATCATGAGGTCCTAATGCTGCTCAGAAGGCATCAGCAGTCAGGTCACAGGCCATCAACACAGATGGCATACAGATAACTCATTACAGCTTCCTTGACCTCGGTTCTGGAACTTGTTTGAAAAACAAAGCCCTTCCCTCTAGTTGGTGGCTCCCACACACCACAAAGGATGTGGCTGGTTGCTGGAGCTCAGTTGCTAGTGTAGCCTCAGGCTCACACTGTCTAATTAGACACCATCCACTTCAACATAAAACTTTGCACTGTGGTTTGAAAACAAGGAACAAAAAGAACAGTTAGTTTCAGCTAGACAGGCCTTTTCACTGCCTGCCTCCTGGGACTCCCACCACACAAATGATCTGTGATGAGGTTAACACAGCCCTGGTTTCTTAGGATTCCCTCCTCCTTTTGGGAGAAATTCCTCTCCTACTCTGAGCCAAATGTGTTACCTTAAGTCTGCCTTCACATCAGCTAAAGGGAAGAAAATCAAGTATGAAAGAACAAACAGCCCTGACGTTGCCATCCATGGTCCACATCTCCTAACCCTCCTAAAGTCCCATATCTAACCAATGCCTCATAGTCATCAATGCTTCTGCTGCTTGACTTTAATGCTTCTAGAACATTTGATTCACCTGCAGACGGTGGGCATGTCAAAGGATATCTGAGGAGGCGTTTGGCACCATCTCTATCAACTTCCCCAAACCCAATTAAAAAGAAACTACTACTATTGGAGAAGGATAGCTGACACACTATCATTGAGATATAAATAACATCCTAGTTACATGCTAGACCTTTTGTTGATTTGCTAGAGTCACTGAGAAATAATGCAAGACTCTGACCCATTTCCAACCAGATGCCCTGTCCCTAAGTAAGTGCCATTCCTGTGTAACAAATACCTTTCCTCTGCATAGACCTTCCCAAGGGAGGTGGGAATATTATATTCTATTTGTTTAAAAAGTCCTTCTGCTCTTGCTAAAGAAAAGCAGCCTTTGTTGACCATTTGTTCTAGCTTCATTTCTTTGGCTGTGACAAAATACCCTGCCCAAAAGCAGCTCCAGTGGAAAAAGGGGTGTATCTAGCTCACAATTCCAGGTTATAGTCCATCCTTGTGGGAAAGCCAAGGTAGGTGTTTCAAAGTTAGTCACATCACATCCACAGTCAAGAGAAGAGAGAAAGAAATGCACAAATACTAATCTCAGGTGCATGTACTCGGCTCAGTTTCTCTACTCCTGTACAATTCAGGGCCCCCTGCAGAGGGAATGGGCAGGGTCTTCCCACATCAATTAGCTTACTTAAGACAGTACCCTATAATTGTGCCCACAGCCCAACCAATGTATATGTAGACAATACTTCATGGAGAATTCCCAAGTGACTGTTGTGCCACTTTATGTTAAAGTTAACCATCACATGATTCTAGTTGCATTTCTGCCAGCAAGCAGCATAATTTACCTGGCCCTTGACTTTTCTATTCACTTGTCTTACTTGGCAAATATGCATAAGAAGAAATAGCATTTTTATATGGTTTTAAAATTTATTTCTATGGGCTCAAAACACAAATGTTGTGCCAAAACTGGGTTCATGATTAGAATTAAGATGTATACTGACCAGCATGTTTTATCACATTTAGTTGCTGTAGACTACTCTAATATGACACATTTCATCTCTCTGATTGCGTAGTGTTGGCTCATTCCAATTAATTTGAATACATTTTCTTTCTACAAAGTGTAATGCAAGAGACTTCTCCAGCCAGCCAAGCTACAATGCCACAGGCTGGATTTATCATCTTGCCCTAAACGACTAACAATAGGTGAAAAGTAGTAGAAGACAGTGCTTCTAATATAACAAGACTCAAATAATGTGATGTGGATGTCCTAGAAACAAGTCAGATGAGCTAAAAGATGGCCCTGGTTTCCTTCCTTGCCAAAGTATAGGAATCCAGGCAGAGAACTCCCTGACTTAAAATGAAGTTGAGAGGCTATGGGGGAAATGGGCTGGAGTTCATCTAGCACAGTATAAGAAAGGAGGGAGGGAGGGAACACAGAGAGAGGCAGAAACACAGAGACAGAAAGAGGAGGAGCGATACAGAGAGCTATAGATGGAGAACTACAGAGGGTCCCACTTGACAATTCAGTAGAGATCTGATGGCTTATACATGATGAGAAGAAACCAGTATCAGTGAAGGACTGTCCTATGTAATGGGAAGGTATCCATGCCTCATACGGAGATCTGACAGTTCATGGGGCATGTGTCAGATATTCAAAGATTTGCTTCAGTAGTGAGAATAACTTGCTCTAATTTAAGTGTTGCTCTGGGCACATTTGTGAATCCTAAAAGCATAACCAGAAAGCATCAAGCAGTGTCCAGAAAGCTTAACTGTATCATAGAAAGAAGAATTGAGAATATGTATCAGGGTACAAAAATATGCAGCACCAGACATGGTAAAACTTAAAATGTCTGGCTTTTGATAATAGGTTATCAAGCATGTGCAAAGTGGGAACATCTCAACAGTAAGGAAGAAATGAGCCCATCAGTCGAAATTGACCCAGGTTGAACATAGATGTTAGACCTATGAGGTAAGGATGTTGAACATTATTTATAAATATATCCCACATGACTAAATATAACCCACATCATTAAAAGTCGAAGAAGCAAGGCTATAGAGAACATTAAGTGTTCCAAGGAAAAACATAGAAGATAATGTTTAAGAGTCAAATTAAACTGGTACTAATGAAAACTATATTATCATTATTTTAGATGAATTTATTGCATGGGTTAATAGAAAAGTAGACGTCAAAGAAGAAAAGATTAGTACACCTGAAGCCTAGCAATAAAAAAAAAAAACTATACAAGTTGAACCTGTTGGAGGCATATCTATAGTCTTAGCTACTTAGACAGCTGAGGGCATCCTGGGCAACTAAGAAAGACCCTGTCTCAAAATAAAAAGTGAAAAGAGAGAGCTGGGGAAATAGCTCAGTGGTAGAGTGCTTGCCTAAATGTACAATGTTATTCATTCAATCCCCAGTGCAGGAGAAAGGGGGGCGAGGGAGTTTTGAGAGGATAGTCTTGCTCTGCAGGCTTGACACTCTGAGTTCAAGACCCAGAACCCATATAAAAACCATTTGTGTGGTGGTGGTGCACGCCTTTAATCCCAGCACTCAGTAGGCAGAGGCAGGCAGATCTCTGTGAGTTCAAGACCAGCCTGGTCTACAAGAGCTAGTTCCAGGACAGCCTCCAAAGCCACAGAGAATCCCTGTCTCGGAAAAAACAAAAAAACAAAAAACAAAACAAAAACAACAACAACAACAAAACCCAGATGTGATGGCATGTATATGTAATCCCAGCATTCCTAAGGCAGGAATGGAGGTGGAGACAAGAGACTTGTCTAGAAGATTGTGAGTCGGCTGGACTGGACTAGGCTACAGCATGGCAGAGATGCTGCCTGGACAAGGTGGAAAGAGAGAGTCAACTCCTGACAGTGGTTTTCTGACTTCCACATGCATGCTGTGGTTCACAGCCCCCCTCCCCCAATGCACACTAAATAAATTTAAGAAGAAAGATAAGAAGGAAGGAAGGAAAGAAGGAAGGGAGGGAGGGGGGAGGAGGGAGGGAGGGAGAGAGGGAGGGAGGGAGGGAGGGAGGGAGAGAGGGAGGGAGGGAGGGAGGGAGGGAGGAGGGAGGGAGGGAGGGAGAAGGGAAAGGATCTAAAATAAAAGGAAAAGAGGAAACAAGACTGAAACAATTTGAAAATTGCATCTGTGAGCAGCATGCCAACACTAATTCACATGTAAATGAAAACATTACAAAAGAGTAGAAGGCAAAAGACCTATTCGAAGAATAATGAACAAAAAAATTCCAAACTTGATTAAAAGTGTAAACCACATATTCAATAAACTCAAAGAGCCTCAGGCACCAGAAAGCAAAGCACTTATACCAAGGCACATCATCAAATTGTTCAGGAGAAAACCTTATAAATGTGCAAAGTAGATGATGCCAGTGTGGAGAGGAACAGAGAAAAGCATGGCATTAGGTTTCCAGTTGAAATCTGCAGGTAAAGACCTTGGAAGAATGTCTTTAAAACACCAGAGAAAATCTTTTCAAGTGTGAAGGCTAAATAAAAATATTTTCAGGCATCCAAAGGCTGAAAAAATCAAAACTACCAACAACAGATATATAAAAAGCCAACCCTTGGGAGGCAGGCTGATGATGCCAGATGAAAGTATTTACAAAGGAGTGAAGGACTCCAGGAACAGTAGCTCCCTACATTAGCAAGCGGGATTCCTAAAGTAAGTTAGTGTCTTTAAAAGACACCTCACCTGGGCTGGAGAGAAGGCTCAGCAGTTAAGAGTGCTTTCTGCTCTGGCAGAAGACCCAGGTGTGGTTTCCAGCACCCATACAAGCAGCTCACAGCTAACTCCAGTTCCAGGGGATCTAATGCCTCTTCTGGCCTCCAAGGGGATACACACACACGACACACATAAACTCACACAGGCACACACATGTACAATGACTAAACAATAATATTTAAAAAGGGGAACTGTTTATAATAATTACCATCATGTAGTATGAAGATTACAACATACACAAAGGTGAAGTATTTGATAACACGTCACAGAATCCCGGGAGGGGGAAGCTGTACCTTGGCACACTATCGCTTGCAGATACTTGGAAAAGCCTTCAAAAGTTTGCTCTAACTTCTAAATGATGGCAAAGTTCTATCAGCTGGAAAGTCAATAGAAGAGAAAATACAAAATTAAAATAATTAAACTGAGAGAGAGAGAACCTCAAAGTAAGAAATAGAAGAGAAAAGGAACTTATGTGATAAAAGAAAATAAACAGCAAGATGTTAGATTAAAAACTACCCATATCAATAGTCACAATAAATAACGGGCATATTCCAATTAAAAGACGTAGATAGTCAAATCATATTTTTAAAAAGTAAAACCCAGCAATATGCTCTCTACAAGAAAAAATAGGTTAAAAATAAAATGTTGGAAAAGATATTTTTATGAACACTAATCAAAGACAGATGGAAGGCGATATTAATATCAAAGTCGGTTTCATTGCAGAGAATATTAACAGTGATAAAGAATATCACTCTGTAAGTAAAAATGGGTCAATCCATTTCAAAGACATAATCTTAAACATTTATGCACCTAATAACAGAAATTTAAAATACATGAATCAAAACTGAGAAAATTATAATCAAATCTACAATTATAATGCAAAAATTCAACTTCAATGCCCACTTTCTCAACTTCAACTCCTTCTTAGGAGTTGAATAGCTGGTGGAACAATAGATGGGAAATCTCCAATGATATGGAAAAGTGAAACAATACAGTTATCCTTTGCCACCCATTGGGATTAGTTCTAGGAATACGCCACTGACACCTGACTTCAGAAGCACTCAAATCCTTTGAATAAATAGAGTTGTTTGCATAGAGCATGCACACACCTTCCAGGATATTTTAACTCATCCAAAGATTACTTATAATTCTTCATACTGTGTAACTCCTAGGTAAGTAGTCACTGTAATGTATCGCTTTGGGGACAATGGCAAGAGATAAAAGTCTGGACATACTCGGTACAGATGTAAATTTTGTTTTTTTTTTTAATTCAATCCACAAACACAAGGGACTAGGTCTGCTATGTCACATATATCAACTGATATTTATCTAGCCTACAGCAGGAAACAGCACATCCTTTCAAGTTCATGGGCATTTCTAAGAGGTTATGTGCTTAGACCATGAACTAAATCTCTCTAACTGTAACAGTTCAGTTTCATTCATTCTTAAGGAAGTGCAGGGTCAAATTAGAGCGAAGCTCTGTATTAATTTTTTTGTCAGTGTGACCATGATACCTGAAAACAAAACCATCCTATGGGAGGAGAGGTCTGTTTTGAATCAGTCTCAGAAGGGTCCTGTCCATTACAGCAGGGATGGCATGAGGGAGAACCTCAGGTCACAGTTCCAGGGACTTGCAGCTGAGAGTTTACATGGCCACAGACCAGGAAGCAGAAAGTGAGGCCAGAACCAAGGGCCTAGGGGCATCTTAAAAGGCCCTCCCTTACTGATCTACTTCCTTTGATTAGGCCCCACCCCCTGAAAGTGCCATAGCTTCCCCAAATGGTGCTACCAGCTGAGGACCAAGCATACTATGAGAGACATTTTAATTTCAAGCCATAACGGGACACATCTACTTGAGAGGCTCAAGTTGAACATTCTGACCATTCCATGTCCACCATGTATTTGACAGGATGTAGAAAACCTCCAATTTCCAAACAATGTTGTTGGGAATCTAAAGTTGTACAGCCACATTGGAAACTCAAATTCCTTAAGTGTTAACCAGGTACCTACCATGTGATCCAAACATTTTACTACTCTGAACGCAATCGAGAGAAATGATAGTACATATCCCTACACAGACTGGTATATGAATAAGCATAAGAGTTTTTACTTGGGATAATCTATAAGAGAAAGAACCCAAATGTCCATCAAAGAATGACTGGGAAAAAATAACCTTAAAGGTATTTTGTGAAAAACTCCACAGTAGTGAACAGGAATGAACAAGTGATTCTCATTGCACTGTATAAAAAGACAGACCAAAGGAGCACAAAATGTATGGTTCCACTTACTGAAAATTCTAGAAAATGTAAGTGCAATTATAGTGGCAGACAGGTAGTTCACTAGAGAGGGAGAAGGTAGAGTGGAGGAGGAAGGATTAGGATGCAGCACTAGGAGACTTTCATGGATGACACATATGCTTAAATCTTGATGTTAGTTTCACTACAAGTATAAACACACACACACACAACTACACACATATATACACACGCACACTCACAATAATGCATACATGCACATATAAACACACACTAATTTTTTAATTGTTTTATTTGAATTAGATTATTTTACATGTCAACCCCAATTCCCTCTCCCTCCTCTCCTCCCATGCCCCCCCCCCAACTAACACCCTACCTATCCCATACCCTTTCTGCTCCCCAGGGAGGGTGAGGCCTTCCATGGGAGGGGGGTCTGAAGAGTCTGTCATATTCTTTGGGATAGGGCCTAGGCCAACTCCCTTGTGTCTAGGCTCAGGGAGTATCCCTCCATGTGGAATGGGCTCCCAAAGTCCATTCCTATGCTAGCGATAAGTACTGATCCACTACAAGGGGCCCCATAGATTTCCAAGGTCTCCTCACTGACACCCACATTAAGGGGGTCTGGATCAGTCCCATGCTGGTTTCCCACCTATCAGTCTGGGGACCAAGAGCTCCCCGTTGTTCAGGTCAACTGTTTCTGTGGGTTTCACCAGCCTGGGTCCGGACCCCTTTGCTCATCAGTCTTCCTTCTCTGAAACTGGATTCCAGTTCAGTTAAAGGTTTAGCTGTGGGTGTCTGCTTCTACTTCCACCAGCTGCTGAATGAAGGCTCTAGGATGGCATGTAAGTTAGTCATCAATCTCATTATCAGGGGAGGGCATTTAAGGTAGCCTCTCCTCTGTTGCTTAGATTGTAAGTTGGTGTCATCTTTGTAGATCTCCAGACATTTCCCTAGTGCCTGATTTCTCTTTAAACCTATAATGTCTCCCTCTATTATAGTATCTCTTACCTTGCTCTCTTTTGTTCTTCCCCCAACTCAACTTCCCTGCCTCATCATGTCCTCCTCACCTCTCCTCTTCTCCCCTTCTCATTCTCCTAGTTCCCTCCTCCTCCCCCCATGCTCCCAATTTGCTCAGGCAATCTTGTCCCTTTGCCCTTCTCCAGGGGACCATGTATGCCTCTCTTAGGGCCCTCCTTGTTTACTAGCTTCTCTGGCAGTAAATACACACTCTTATACACACATACCTACACGCATATATACACATGCACACTCACAAGCATGTATATATACACATGTAAATACACACTCATACATATTCACATACATAAACACATAAAAATAAATATAACAAATTACCACTAGCATGAAAACTCGATGAAGGCAGTTTAGTCTGTTTGCTGCAGAATCCCCAGTGTGTAGAGTATCCTTTCGTGAACTGCATAAACTCAACAGATGTTTGCAGACAGGACGAATCGATATTTGCTGAATCAAAGTATTTGTGTTAGTTTCCTAGAACTTCCTTACCAAATTGCACACACATGTGCTTTAAAGAACAGAAATGTATTGTTCCATGGTCCGGAGGCTACAGGTCAAAGATCAAGGAGTTACCAAGTCTTTGTTTCTTCTGAAGCCTCTGATGGAGAAGCCCTCTTTCTGCAGTCGCCGGTGGGGAACATATTTTTCTGGGATTTCTGATAGAGAACATCTCTTTGCCTCTTGAGCCATTGGTAGCCCAGGCATTCATCAATTCACAGAAGCACAACTCCAGTCTCTGCTTCCAGTCCATGAAGCTTCCACCCAACCTGTGGCTCACAAGCCACATTCCTGTCTGCTTCTCCTACTTTCTTCTAAAGACACCAGTCATAACAGACTTAGGGCCTAGCCTACTCCAGTGTGGCCACAACCGAGCTTAATAAATCTATAATGACCCATCCAATAAAGTTCCATTTTCAGCTGGGTACTCGGGTTAACACTCAGACATATTTTTTGAGGGCCACAATTTACCCCATAACTGTCATGCATTCTCTTTTTTAAAATATAATTTCCTTTTTGTCCTTCACTAACAACTATAAACATCTCTTCCTAAATCTCATCTGTCTTTTGGTAAGTGTAGATCTAGGCAGCCCTATAGCATAGTCATTTTCATTGTGGAACTATTTAGAATTTTTCTATGTTACTTTTTTTCAAACCAACTGTTACCATGTACAGGAACTCCATTGATTTCTGTATACTTGTCTTTTTATCTAAAATAACTTGCTGAACTCTCTTCACAGTTTAAAAATTTTGATTTTCTGATGAGTGGAAAACTGTATTTTAACCTTCACATACCTTAATTTTACCACAAGTAGAAAGAATAGTGGGATACGAAATGTACAGGTTGATAATTTAAGTGTAAAGTTGAACATTTGCTTAAACACTTTCAAAAGTCAACACTGGGTTATTTGTCATACATTCTCAGATAGTAACTAAGAGATTAGTGAATATTTACAAGTTGATTACATGAAAATTTGAGTCAAGCCTCTTTTTAATCAGAGTCTTGCCTGAATAAAATTAAATATTCCCCCACACCTGTTTGCTAGAAAGGCTGAATGCTTTCCCAAGAAATTCAAATATTGGTTCCATTTGTTGTAAGAACTTTGTCTTATTGTTTTGAGGCTGGAATGTGCCTATTCCGGTGAGCTAACTCTGAGAAAGTCTACTGGGATGAACTGCTCCCTGAAGTTCAAATACTGTGTTCATCATACCTGGTTGATTTTCTCAACACATTAATGCGGATGGATTCCTTCTTGTTAACAGCTTGTTTAAAAAAAATTTGAAGTTTTCTCAAAATTAAGAACATAAATGAGGGAACATTTCTTCCTGTAAAACTTTTCCACATGACAGTGCAATGATTTCAGGGGTAAAGATACTTTTTGCTATGCCTGACAACCTGAAATTGATATCCAGGTCCCACATAGTGGAAGGAGAGAAGTGACTCCTGCAAGTTTTTCTCTGACCTCCACACATGCATGCATGTGTGATTATACATGGGTGTACACACACACACACACACACACACACACACACACACACACACACTTAATAATAAGTAAAATACAGCCACCAGTCAATATACAATACTTTTACAGATTAGTGTTGAAACATAGGCAGCATTAATGAATGTGTCTTGAAAGTAGAATTTGGAGCCAGTTAGGTAACTCAACGGGTCAAAAAACCCTTGCCACACAAACCTGATTATCTGAATTGAATTCCGAGAACCCACAACAGAAGAACAGAACTGAACTCCCAAAAGTTATCCTATGACACATGAACCTACACACACACACACACACACACACACACACAAACACACACACATTCCTATGTATATATGCATACCTATACATATGCACACACCTATACACACATACCCTACACATACACACACACCCTTATACACACCTATACATACATACACATCTATAGATATACACAAATATGTACAAACCTATTCATACATATACTAATAATAAAATTTAAATAATAGTAGCATCTCATGGATTTTATATCTAAAAGGTTATGTCATCTTAAATAATAAAATGTCCCTTAGTTCCAAGTTTTCTGCTGTGTTTTACTTTCCTACTTTATTGCAGTAAGATCATCAGGATAATGCCAGTACAGCCTGGTTGAGATGTGAGCACAAGGCTGAAGAATGGAGATCTGCCATTCACTGAGTCAAGAATTTGCAAACAGAAATCCTGTGGGTTTCTAATTTTTTATTATTTGAAAGGTTAGTATATTTATACAATGTATTTTGATCATGCCCATCCACTATTATGTCCCTTAAACTCCTCCTAGTGTTCCCCACCTTCTCCCCCTACCAATTTCATGACCTCTTTTGTTTTCCTATTATGAATAACCAGCTTAGCTAGTCAGGTGCCTATCGGCATTTAGTTAGTCAGGTGCCTATCGGCATTTAGTTAGTCAGGTGCCTATCGGCATTTAGTTAGTCAGGTGCCTATCGGCATGGGTGTGCAGCCATCCACTGAAGCATGAGCAATCTACCAGTTGACACATCCCCAAGGACATTGATTGGCTGACCCTCACTTAATAGCTCTCAACCACCAATAGTTTCTCAAACAGGGATGGGGGACCTGGGAGCCACTCCCTCATCCACAATGGAATTTAGACTCCGATTTTAGTTCTACTTTACTAATATTTTTAAAGTAATGTTTTATATTAAACTTTAAGTTTCTTTTTCTGTAGATGTCAAAATTATTTTTGTTCTTTCAACCCACTAATGAACATTTTATTGATAGATTTTCCTCATAGTTTTGAATTTCAAAATGAGGCTGTATTTGATTCATAGTCTTACCTCTTATTTGTTAACATTTATTTAGAAATATTTTGTGTTTCCAATAAAATTGATGGATGATTTTCATGTCTTCTGTGACTGTTTTTTTTTTTTTTTTTTTTTTGGTCTGTATACCAAGATGTATACACATCTTTTAAAATCAGTTGATTTGCCTGATAGGGGATGTTCTTCTGTATGCTATAAATATATGTTTCTCTTATTGAATGATGAATAAGGCTGTTTCAGCCAATGGAAAGGCAGGATTTAGTGAGGTGATAAGTCCAAACAGGGATAGAGAAAGGCAGTAGGCAGAGTCAAGGAGAAGCCATGTAACTACTGGGAAGGTAGGATGCCAGGCATTCTCTGGTAAGCCAAGACCACATAAAGATACATAGATTAATAGAAATGGGTTAATAATTAAGAGAAAGCTAGTCAATAAAGAAGCCTGGGCCATCAGCCAAATGGTTTATAATTAATATAAGCCTCTGTGTGTTTATTTGGCAGTAAATGGCTGTGGGACCGGGCAGGACAGAAACCTCCATTTATATTTGTCTATTCTCTGGAAGAATTTATGGAAGTTATAAATTACCTGTTTTTAACTCATATAGATTGTCCCTCCAATGCAACCCTAGTTTCTCTCCAGTTCTTAGAAGTCTTATTAGTTACTGAGTATGAAGTGCAGCACCAAAGCCAAGGCACTCAAAGGCCAGCTGACTGGAAATTTCCTTAGACTTCAAGATTATGGCCCTTGCAGCATGGTCCCTGCAAAATCTAATTGAACAAACAAATCACAAAGACTCAACTCCTCCTTTCCAAACCATAATTGCCTTACTGACATCAAGTTATTATCACACCCAAGCCCACTAACAGTCTCACTCAGAAATGTTTTGGAAGCTGCAAGCTCAGATCAAAACCCTGTTCCACTTACTATTGATGGTCTGGGTCTATGTTCATGAAACCTGATGGGAAATTTTGATAATGAACTCATATTATGTCCCCTGCTGGAGGTAGACTGCTGGCAAACACCCTCAGTAACACCCAGTTTTTTGGTCTAGTTCAGGATATCCTAAGAGGTTAGGGTGTAATACCATAGCTTGGGGCATGTTCAGCTGTAGTTCATTGATCTGCAAAGATTTCAAGGGCGGAATGCAGCTGACGATGTGTGAGCTATGTGCACAAACTCACTTTCCGGTGCTGCACTAATGTGTTTCCTTTTTGTCATTGAGTCTTTATAACAGCCCATTGAAGCATCTTGGCCTATTCTCTGGGTCTGTGCATCCCTGGAGAGGGACCTGTCTTCAACAGCAGTCGAGTCATCACTTGCCGCTTCTCCTAGCATGGTGGTAGCTAACAGGTCGGTGAGAAAATTGACTGTCCGGTAACCCAAATCAGAGAAGTGTGGCACAGAGATGTCCCTCACAGGAAGATTCAGCTCTGCATCCAGTGGTTACTTTGTATGATCTGAGTTAACTTCATTCCTTATGGAATAATCTTTTGTACACTGTGAATATGTGCTGTTCTCATTGGTTTAATAAAGAAGTAAATGGCCAATAGCCAGACAGGAAGAGGTGAGGCAGGACTTGTGGAGAGGAAAAGAGTGAGGAGATGAAGAAGGGAGGAGTCACCAGAAGATTCCAGAAGTCATCCAGGTGGGAAATGAGTCAGACACACAAAATGGGACAGAGGTAATAAAGCCAAGAAGTAAAAAGTAAATTAATTGAAATGGGTTTAATTGGGGACACTGGAGAGACAGCAAATCCACGATTGGAATCTCCAAAAAAGAAAATGGGGGAATGAAGGGACCAGCTCCCCATTTCGGTAGCCATAACAGCCTAGCACATGCTTACCTGACCTTGCCTTGGTCACTAGGAGGTCAGATGCCTGCCTCGTGGCAAGGAACCAATCAGAAGTTAGCTGGTGGTGCTTTGCTTTTCAGCTCTGGGTGTGCTTTACGGACAAGTGCACAGCAATGACAAGCAGAGCATAACAATCACCCTGGGAGGGCCTATGGGCCATAACAACCAGTTGACCAATCAACACAGGGCAAACCCTCCAATCTTGGAGGCATACCAATCCTGAGTCTGTGTGTACCCCTAGACACTCCCCTTACGCTGCCCTACAAGATCTCCATGCAGTGGCTTCACAGCGTCTTTCCTAGCCATCCGCCATGGTGGATGGATAAAAGGCCCGAGTTAAAATGGGGTTAGCTCATTAAACAACTACAATAAAGCCTCGTGCTGTTTGCATCAAAAATAAAATGTTGTAAGAGCTAGTTAGAAACAAGACTAAGCTATTGGCTGAGCATTCATAATTAAAAATAAGTCTCTGTGTACCTATTTGGGAGCTGGCTGGTGGAACAGAATATAATACCTACATTCATTAGAAAGGGTGAAGTACATTTGTTTTTCTTTCTTTTCTTTTTCGGATTTTTGAATCAGGGTTTCTCTGTGTCATAGCCATAGCTGTCCTGGAACTCACTCTGTAGACTAGGTTGACCTCAAACTCACAGAAATCCACATGTCTCTGCCTCTCCAGCGCTGGGATTAAAAATGTATGCCACCACCACCCAGTGCATTTGTTCTTCTTACAAATCTTCAATCTACTATGTAACAAAGTAGCAAGTCTGCCAGTATGCATAGACGCTTTTCCAAGAAATAAAGGAGATCCCTTAAGAGTCTATGTGTACCTTTAGGGGTCAGTATATGCTGTTATCCTTCAGGGTACAGGAGTATGACAGGGCCCATGAATGCTAGAGAGAACACCCTTAGTGTCAAAACCTACTGCCAGGATGGATGCATTCACTGAGCAAAGGTAGGAAGCTGTTATCTGAGAGAAGACCAGACCTCAGAAGACTGGCACTGCAGTGAATTACCTATTTGTGGGGTCCATGGTCTAGATGACTAAAGAATAACAAGTAGAATTTAATGTTCTGTGAATAATGTCATGAGTTTTCCTTTAGAATCTGACACAGAAATCTAGTCTCTGTAGATCTGCCTGTGCTTTAGTGAAGGTTTTAATTGTTATTATTGTTTCAGGAACAGGTGAAAGAAATCAATGATTGTATGTGACTTAATCCATAAATTTACCTAAGAGAAGGTCTGAAGTAGAGGGATTGCAGTAGTTCACAAACCCAAGTCCTTCCATTATCATGTCTTTCTTCTTTCATTCAACTGTGAATGAAGACCATCTTCTCTCAGGTGGTCAGTCCTAGTTATGGCAGTCTTGGGCAAAGGACAAAGGCACTTGTGCCCCTAGCAGTCTTTCCATGTGTCTCCTTCATAAGATACAGCCATCCCAGGAGACACCAGCAGTCTTCCTTTCCAGACTCATGAACAGAATGAAGCCACATGCTACTCCTAATCCAGAAATGAGCCAACATAATTGGCTAGGGACATTAAGGACTGAGTTTGGAGGTGGGGACAGTCTCCCTTGAAGCAAATAGCTGAATGAAAGAGATCACAAGTAGGAAAAGAATCCGCAATCCTCGGGATGCTCTGCCATCAGGATTCACTGGGGGGAGGCTATACGGTGGAAAATAAATATAAGCCACACAATCAATAGTAGATATTACACCTGATTTCTCCTGAATAAGGAGGCTTCCAGCTCATGCTCAGACTAGAGAGGGATCAATACTTGTTCTGGTGGTAGTTGGAATAGGCTTAAAACATCCATAGAAGAGAAAAATGAATATTCCAGTAAATACAGACAATCAATGTGATGCCACCCATAGATATTGACTTGTTTCCCCTGGGGCCATTTCTTCAACATTAGATGCTGCTGCCTCCATCTCCCTAGTGAAATCCAACTTAATAAAGCCAGAGGGATGATTGGAAATTGCTGTGATGGGGGCTTTGGCTCCTTCCAAACAGCAATATTGGCAGAAACCTCTGGAAGCTACCCCATAAGGAGCCATTAGCCAAAAGGGCCCACAGCTAGATGGCTGCATGTGTTCATTGGGATGGACCCATCAGTTGTGAGTGGGTTGGATACCACTGAGCAGGATGGAGTTTGTTGGAGTCCTCAGGCACAATTGACCTGAGGAGCAGGGACATGGCTGTATCCCACTTTCCTTCCTAGAGGCATTTATGTACACAGGTCAGTGGCTGAAAAAGGGTACTGGGAGCAAATAGGAAAGGCAGAAACTGAATTTAAAAGGTCACTTTTTACTGATTGAAATTGTTTCAGACAATTTCTATTAAAAATGCAGCAGAAGCTGCCACTGCCACATCAACCAGGAGTTTGGTTGAAATAAAAGTTTTGAGACTATAGTCAGAGCTGTTGAATCAGACTCTGCTGTAGAGGCCTGGAAATCTGTATCCAAAGGGTCTCTTTGGGCAGTTTCCCAAATATAAAAGAGGTGCTTTAGGTACTTGGTGTCCCTGTGGTATTCCAAAAACACTAGTAACAGCAAAACAGTGGTTCTCAACCTGTGGGTTGCAACCCCTTTGAGGGGATTCAAATAACCCTTTCACAGGGGTCACCTAAGACCATCAGAAAACACAGATATTTACATTACAATTTGTAACAGTAGAAAACTACACTCATGAAGCAGCAACAAAAAAATAGTTTTATGGTTGGGGTTACCACAACATGAGGAACTGTATTAAAGGGTTGCAATTTTAGGAAGATTGAGAGCCAATGCTCTAAAGGAAAAGAGGTGTGATTCAAGGTAGGGATAGTAAGAACAAAGGGCTTTGGATAGAACTTCAGACAACCTCTTCAGAGTAGATAATGGACTTCGTGTGGAAAAAATGGTGAAGACAAGCAGGGACCAGATGTATGAGATTAGTGACTTAACCCTATGTGGACAAGTGATATGGCAGAGATTTCACCCATCTTCAGCAAAGCCCAGCTCAGTCAGACACATAATGGACTCCACAGGGAAAGACTCCAGTGAAGGAGAGGTACTGACACCACTGGATATGTCCACTTGGCCTTGCACAGAGGCAGAGGCAGAGGCAGAGGCAGAGGCAGAGGCAGAGGCAGAGGCAGAGGCAGAGGCAGAGGCAGAGGCAGAGGCAGAACTATTTCTAGTTCAAATAAAAAAGTTGGAAAAATATGAAAACTAAAAAAAAAGAGAAACACTGTCTTGAAATAAACAGCAACAATGAGAGAGAGGGAGAGAGGGAAAGAGAGAGGGAGAGGGAGGAGAGAGAGAGAGAGAGGAGAGAGAGAGAGAGAGAGAGAGAGAGAGAGAGAGAGAGAGAGAGGCAGGCTCAAGCTAGCCTCTGGGACAGAAAACAGCTGAACCAGCCACTGCGGATGAAGACAAAGATGCCACCTCGAAAATTCCAGCTCTGACCAATGCTCCAACTTTCCCACTGGAATCGAAACTGCCACCAAATGATTGTACATTGTTTCTTTTCTCCTTAGCTAATGGTGTTCATGTCATTACCATGGTGAACACCTCCTCTTAGCATGCCTATCATGTCCTGGTGGGTCCAGGATTGATGCTTGTGATGCAAAGAAGCTTAGACAACTGAGGTGTCTGTATGATTTAGGACAATGGACTTTTAAAGCTTACATGAGTTCAGATAGCTATTTCCAAAAATAAGTTATTGCCCTTATGGTCTCTCTGTCCAGCCTGGTAAAATATAACATGTTTTCTACATTATTCATGGAAAGTTTACCTGAACCAGTTTCGTCTGGGCGAGTGCAGAATGTGTTGTTGTTTCTCTGCCCTAAGCAGGTTTGCCTAAATTCAGTATATAATAATGTTCGGGTGCTTTAACAAAAGATGTTATTAAAACTATGTGAAATGTTCAACTCTAACTTCAGTCAACTTCAGATGAATACACAACCACAAGGCTATGAGTTCCCAGTGTCTCCTCAAACATCAAGGTGCATTACAGATCAGGGCCTGTCTGGCCCCATCTAAATGCCACTTCCTCTTTTCCCTATGGGGACTCTTGCAGATGCCCATGCTGTCTGAGCAGCAAGACTGACTCTCCAGACTCCCTTGTTTCTCATTAGAGAAAGTTCTAGTCTTTGCTTAAGCTGTTTTCCAAGTGGAGTTATTAAGAAATAATAATGTGCCCGAAGATTGGATTGCTCTACAAAACTATCTCTGGAATACAGGATGCCTATTTTGCTTATTAGATCCTAGATTTTTTTCCTCTCTCTTTACTCTAGGCACCATTTATGTGTCTATACTCTTACTGGTTCTCACAAATGTTCCTAGAAGGAGGAAATAGCAAGACCCCCTTCATAAGAAGTACAATTCCTTATTAAAGATGAACCTTAACTGGTGACTTTCTATTAAATACTCTAATATCATCATTTTCTTGGTAATAGGAGCCCTTGGCATAATACTACAATCACTTTAATCAACTCCCAAGTAGACCACATGAATGACATGTACAATCACATATGTGAAAGACTAGCAGAAAGCCGCATGTTGTGGTCTCTTTTGTGAGCTTCTGTATTGGTTCTTTGGATTTTTGCACATCACTTGCACACATCAATGGAACTGTATACTCATCTCTGGCCAAACAACCTTCTCATGGGCTCCAAAGCCCTTTATTAGCAAAATAGCAAAAACATCACCAAGTCCATTTACAAACATTTCTATTTTAAATTTTTAACTAATCTAAAAACAAATCAGATAGACAAACATTAATATTTCTCTGTTGGCTTCATTGATTATATTCCTTAAGGGAGGAGTTTATATCTTGTTACCTAGGAACCCAAACATGGAGAGTACATTTCTTCTTTCTTTAAGTTTTAAAATTAATTTGAAGAACTTCTGGTTTGATTTAGGTTGTGAATTTCCCTGAAAACAACCTGAAGAATAAAGGATTATGCTGGTATTGAGACAGTGCATTCACTGTGGTGGGAGGTGGAAAGGCCTGGGAATGGCTGTAATGGGTGCTAGGTGTTAGAGCCAAGAAACTCCAATGAGAATTGTTGAATTTCATAATGCCATCCTTAGAAATAGGTGAAAGCTTTATGTGACTTCTCCAATAAAGGTCCTTGGAGACATGGCTCTTGTTGAATAGTGTGCTTGACTCTGTAGCCCAGCTCCCTTGGAAATGACCAAGTGATATACACAGTAATAATACATGTGCTTAAAAAAACAAGCAAAATAAAACTGATTCAGAATACGGATTTCTTTTTTTTAAAGATTTATTTATTTATTATGTATACAACATTCTGTCTGCATATATCCTACAGGCCAGAAGAGGGCACCAGATTGCATTACAGATGGTTGTGAGCCACAATATGGTTGCTGGGAATTGAACTCCGGACCTCTGGAGGAGCAGCCAGTGCTCTTAACCTCTGATCCATCTCTCCAGCCCCCAGTAACTCCTCCATGGGGTTTGGCTCTGCCAGCTTTGCTAGGCTGCCACAATCTGGTGTTGTTGCTAGGCTGCAGTATTCCAATCTGGTGTTGTTGCTGAGCACACTGTGATGCTGTAGAAAACCACTGGGTAGGTTACTGGGCTCACAGAGCTTTCCACCCCTGGCTGGAGTTTACATACAAAGGAATGACCCCGGGGGCTTTATTAGTTCTATGTGATCCCAGCTATGGACCTATGCATCAATCCCAGAGTGAAGTAGGCCTACTCAAGAGTCTTTTCCCAGGAATTTTTTGAACATGATGTGAGAAAAGAAGGTCTCTCCTTCACCGAGGGCAAGATTCAGGAATGAGATGTGAGAACTGTCAGTGACTCCATTTTCCTTGTTGATAAGGAAATACAATTATTACAAAAGGAAAAGCATAGAGGCTACATGTGAAAAAGCCAAAACAAACTATTAGGGTTCTTTAAGTTTTTAGTGTCAATGATCCTTGAGACTCCTTTATACCCCTCTAATCATGTAAAACATTCTAGTCCTCTAGTGCCTTTCTGGTATATTTTCATTTGTGTCTGAGATAGTTTGAGGTGGGTTTATAACATACTATTATCAAATGTGTCCTAATACAATATCCAGGGGTTGCAGCATATTACACTCACTAGTGCTGTAAGAACTCAAACCTTAGCCCCAGGCTCTGGTCTATCTGTCATCTGAGGAGTTCAGGATTGACCAGGAGCTACTGGAAAGTGAAACAGCCTGCTGAGAAACAGTGGAAAGTTAGTACCCTGGACTCATGCTGGATGCTGGATCGGTGTTTGTTTGTATGCACAATTCTTTACTGTTTGACTTCTCTGAGTGAGAGACACGCTACTTTCTGTGTCATTCAGGTTGCAGGCAAGGAGAAAATGAACTTTGGTTAGTCTTTGGCACTTTCTTTTCACATATCCACATGTAAAGATCCCCAGGGCTGGGATAATCGAAAAACAAGCAAACCTGTGCAAGACCTGCTCTGAGTCTTTCAAATTCCCCCAGCTCCTTCCTTCCCATACCCCAGTCCCATTTTAGATGTCCAGATGACTTCAGGATACTTTCAACATAGTGGACGGTCAAATTTTTTTGGTCTGAAAACCAAAACAAAGAATTTTTATCTGGCTTTGTCACTAATTCAATATGATCTGAGGAAAACTCTGTAACCTGTCTGGGACTCTGTTTCTTCTTGGTAAATTAAGAATAATCACTTCTACCCTGGTCATTTCTGAGCACTCTGATAAGAATAACATTAAATCATGCACTGAGTAGCTAACAGACATGCCAGGGGCTGTAAAATCCATTCACTGCAACATTAAACCTAATCTCTTATATAAATGCTAGGTTTGCCTGTGACTCATTTCTTATTTAATTAATTAAACAAATAGGTATTAAGTGCCTACCATGATCAAGGCTGTGAGAGGCACCAACTGAGAATGCAAAGAAAAATCCAACACATACTTTGTTCTATAGGAAGAAATTAGGCAAAATGAGAAGGAAACCGCCAAGACTCTCATACCTTGACTGATGCCCAATGATTCCTGTAGTCCAATTGTTGTCCTCAGCCTTTCCGTCTCTCTTAAGGCAGATCTAGATTTAATATTAGCTCCATCTTTGTCCACAGTCCAACCAGAAGGAGAGCCAAAGTTGCTAGGGGAATAACCCTCAAAATTGTCTTAGAGGAAAAGGAATTCAAAGAAGTGCCTCCTGTATATCTTTGATTTACCCAAAGCCTCTTAGTATGAGACTCATGAGACAAAATTATCCAATGAGCAGGTCTGAAGGAGAACTCCTGGTGAACGTTCTTTATTACTCTTTTTTATATTTCTTGACCTTCAATGACACAATCTTGTATTTTGAAGTCTTGGATAATTGGAAATAAAATGAAAGTTACGATGTTCAGGGTTCAGAGCCCCTCAGAACAGTGGCAGGGGGTGGGGTTGCTCTGTATGTCCAATACTTAGCAGTAACAAGCAATACATAAAGTCCCTGAAAATCTCTGCTCCTCCACTGTTCTCTCTGGGGTAAGACATGCCAGCAATTTAACAAGTACAAGGGTGTAAATCACACAGTGAAACCTCTCACCATGGGAGGACAAAGATTTCCTAAAGAATGGGGGAGAAAAGACACCCAGTGTTAGGCATTTTAGGAGTCAGTGTTGGTGTCTAAATGTTAAACATTTACATTTTACAGCAAAGTGACATTTTTAAAGGCATTCTATTGCCCATTTGCAGCCATTACTCGATGTTGGCCATGGGCTTGGGGCTGGAGCTGGGCGATGAATCAAAGACACCCTTTGTATCATGTCACTAAGCAACTGCCTCCTCTTCTGTCTTTCACACAGCCTGGGCTGGGCACACAGCCTGTGTCATCCACATGGTGGGTTTACGGGCCTTGATTTATGCCAGCCAAAGTTTCATGAGGAAGAGGCAGCTGAGTTTGGGCTCCAGCCATGTCTCATCTATGTGCTGGGAGGAAAACATGGAGCAAGTGAGGATCAGCACGAATAGGGCAGGTCAGACCTGGTGTTTTGTTCCAGATTCCCCTACCACCTGTAGAATAATGCTCAGTGCAAAGAAGGCCAGTATATAACATGCATGCTTATGAGTTCCTTCACCATCCAAAATGGGCATTCCTAGTCTATCATAAAGTACATTATCATGTTGGACCAGATATTGTCCATGATATATGTTTCAGGCAGCCACTGCCAACTGGCCCATTGGCAGATGTGATGAACCTGTTTGTCACCCTTTCTGTGTGCCAAAGCCTCACTCCATCTCTCTTTTACAGTAAGATTATGGGCTTCAGTGTTTCTTTACATATAGCTATCTCTGTAACAGAAATAATAATGACAGGGACAGCTAACCTGTACACTTCTTTATGTGCATAAAATCACTTAATCCTGCTATCACTGAACCATGATTTGATGTTGTCCATATCATACAAAAAATGATGCTTGTCACTTAATAAACACGTGCTGTGCATCAGGTATGTAGATGGGTTAATTGCCTAGTATTCTCCTCTCATTATGAACTAAAAGCTCAAAGAGGTAAAGTCATCCACACTACCTAGCCAATCAGAGGAAAGTTGCATCTGAATTCAAGAATGTCTGGTTCCAAACACTTCATTCTTAGATAAATAGTAGGCCTTACTGGGTGGTGGTGGTGCATGTCTTTAATACCAGCATTTGGAAGCAGGTATTAAAGGTGGATCTCTGTGTTCTCGAGGCCAGCTTGGTCTACAGACAGAGTTCCAAAACAGCAAGAGCTACACAGAGAAACCCTGTCTCAAAAACACCCCCCCCAAAAAAGTAGCTCTTAACACTGGGCACATTGGCTTGACATTTGGCATTCAGATTTTCTTCATTGCACCAAAGGGAGAGGGGAGATACTTTATTCTGCATTGTTACCAAATTGTCCAGAACTCTCTCTCTAGCTTCCCTGGAAGCTCCTTTAATCATTTCTGCCCTCGGTCTCTTTAAAAACTAGGTTTTAGAGCAAAGTTTCACAGAAAGATAGAACTAAGTCTATAGACTAGAAAGGGCTGAATGACACACGTCAATTGTCTCATTCCATAGATGGCTCCCAGCATCCCCACAGTGGAGAAAGTATAATTGTCTCATGATTGGCACTTAGAAGGAACTATGACAGCCTCATCCCTACCCCTTCCTGCTGAAGCCTTCAGCAAGAATGAACAGTCCGTATTCCTTCAAGGTCTTCCTTGGTGTCCAGCCTTTATACCTAATGTTTGATCTGCAAAAGACTCTCATATACCTGATGTGTTGCTTTCATTGGTTGATGAATAAAGCAGTTTTGGCCTATGGCAGGGAAGAATATAACTAGGTGGAAATCCAGTTAGAGATACAGGGAGAAAGGAGGCAGAGTTGAGAAAGACGCCAGCAGCCACAGGGGAATCAAGATGTGAGGTAATAAGCCACGAGCCTCGTGGTAAAATATAGACTAATAAAAATAGGTTAATTTAGTTCTAAGATCTAGTTAATAACAAACCTGTTCTAAGAGGGCAGTTTGTAATTAATATTAAGCCTATGAGTTGTTATTGGGGAACTGGCCAGCGGGAAAGAAAAGTCCGGTTACAGTGACCTGCCCTTCCTTTACTGGCTCTGCTGCTCCACACTGGCACATCTCTCTGTCCATTTCTACTCTAATGTCTTAGCTCTGTGTACCTCTTCCTTGGGAAAGATGAGTTTCTTGTCATAGCATGTTCTTAGAATCCTGCACTTCCTCCTAAGCACAAACGCTCCTGTTTGTTCTTGGTCTGCCTCCTCCACTGTGCTAAAAGCTTGGTTCTTACAGGTGTGTGTGTGTGTGTGTGTGTGTGTGTGTGTGTGTTTGATTTGTGTCTCTGATACTCAGCACTGTCTCCATGTCTGTCCTCAAAAGTCAACTGATGAATATGTAGATGATTGAACAGAATGCATGAATGAACCTACTGTCAGAAAACTAACTAGATTGGCACATGTAGGAAGATGCTCTCCGCCTCACTTCTATGCCCAGTTAACTGTGATTGGCAGATGCCCCCTGAACTGGAGGAAATGTATAAGCAGCCAGCACAACCCACAGAGAGTTCAGTCTCAATATCTGAAACTGGTAGGAAAATAGTCCCTGAGACGTAGCCTTATTCAGATGCTGTCCATCAAACAACTTTGGGTAGAAAGGAAAGCAAACACAGGGGATTATATCTTAGCTTTATTGCTTAGCATGGCCAAAATCCATATCAGAGGTTAAATGAAAAGTTCAGAATTTGGCCTCAGCATAAAAATGTACATTGATTTTTCCAAAGAAGCTATGTGTTCATCCATACAAGAGTATTGACAACAAATGAAGATCATTCTTAGAACCCAAGCAAAGGATCATTAAATATAGTCATTTTACCATAAATTTAATGAGACTTGCTAGCTGAAGCTAGGGGAATGAAGAATGAAATGAGTGGGTTCCTTAGCTGGGAAGCATAGCGTGAGTGGTCTCAGAGACCTAAATTACACCAGCAACATCCCTTCCCTCTCAATGCTCAGCTTTGCTCTATACTGGCCTTTCTCCTTATGGTCTGGCATCTGTTAGTCCAGTCAGATTCTCCAGCTTGCCCTTCCTGAGTTCTGCCATATCAGCAGTCTCAGACATTACCCGTCATCTCCCTCTGAGTACATTTCACTTTTGGAGAGAGCCAGGGGACACTCTGGAGCTATGAGCTGATTGACAATATCCCTTCTCCTGACTCTGGTGCTTCCCTGCTATATGGAGTAGCAGTCATCATTGTCCAGGGATACCCTGATTTAGCAGTGGCTCTAGTATGGATTTTAGGTCCAAAAAAAAAAAAAAAACCCCTATGTGGGCTGGAAAAACTAAGATCTTAGTTTTTTGCAGTTGTGAAGCCTAGAGCAGGGACAAGCCTATGGTAGCTCCATCACAGGCCAAAGACTTGAAACTTACCTTTTATTGGACACTGCAAATCAGTCAACCCCCCTGCTTTCTTCTCATAATACCTCTAGGAACTTTATTTCAGGGGATCAGCAGCCCCTCCTCAGCTAATGATATCTATGGGGTTCTTTCCTACTATCTCTTAGTGGCACTGAAGGATCTGTAATCTAGGTGCCTGAAGACTCCATTCCCCAGACTTCTTTGCGAGCTGGCTTCTTGAGACATTTCTACTGACAGGGTCCTCAGAATGAGTAGAAAGAAGAAGAAGAAGAAGAAGAAGAAGAAGAAGAAGAAGAAGAAGAAGAAGAAGAAGAAGAAGAAGAAGAAGAAGAAGAGCAAATCAAATCATATTTCTGTGCATCTCTGTTTCTGCTCAACTTTCTCTGGCTGACAGATGCATGTCCTCTGTATCTAGCGTCTTTGGGTTTCCCAAGCTATGGCACCTGTGATGGTTAATCTTCTGTGTCAGCTTGATTGCGCTCCAGAATCACTCAGGAGACACAGCTCTAGGTTGTAGGTGAGGGAGTTAGCAGAGTGGTTTGATAGAGGAGGGGAGATGTGTGTTAAATGTGGATAAGCACCATCTCATCTACTGGGGTACCTGACTGCACCACCAGCACCACCAGTACCACAAGCCACAGATGGTCCTGTCATTCTCTGAACTGAATACAGTAGCCAAGGTGGCTGCAGGGAAGGGTCATTCTTCTATTGAGAGTCACCTCGAAAGCTACCTTGAAATGTATCATAAGCAAGCCTTTCCTTTGAGTGTCATGTCAAGATTAACTTTGAAATACATCTTTCAATATTATTATATAATAATGCTAGGCATGGTGGAACACACTTCTAACTCCAGCACTTGGGAAAGTAGAGGCAGGGGTAACTAAAAGAACTGGAACTCAAGGCCAGCCTCAAATACAAGGCTAGACTAGATTATACACTATATGAGACCCTGCCTTAAAACAACAAAAGTTAACCTTTCTCCTTCAAATAAAATAGACACAAAGTCTCATTGTTTTAAGGAGATAAGAGTGCAACCTCTTTGTTGAAGCTAGGGAAGATCATGATGCCATTGCTCCTCTGGTTCCCCCACAGCTTACCTTTGCCCTACCCCATCTCAAGAGCCCCTGAGACACATTCAGAAGACAGGACCCCAAAGAGAGCTCTGAGAATCATCACAGGGAGATCTTTCTGGACAAAGAGTCTGTCCTGTCACTTCTTTTGTAGAGAATGCTCAGTAAAGGACACCAGTTACTCAAGTCACATTTTGCTTTAAGGGGCTCCTTAGGTACCAGGGAAGACTGGTATAGATCCACAGTCCTTAGCATGCTGCACAGAATAGGGCCTTTCCTTTATCCCTTCATATTGGGATATTTTATTTGTGTTCTGGGCCAAATAAAGCTTACCTGAAGATCAGAGGGTGGGGCTAGCCACTATTTAACCACAGAGGTCTGGAGATCTGTACAGACAGGAGACAGGAAGTGATATGGCTGGGGAGAGACAGGAAGTGATAAGGTGGGGCATAGACAGGAGCTCAACCCTTTGCAGTTGGAGATTTCATAGAGGTAACAACTCAGTTGGCTGGCTGCTCTCCTTCTCTGATCTTTCAGCTTTCATCCCTGAATATCTGACTCTGGGTTTTTATTTAATAAGACTAACTGAGATGGAGCATCACCTTCCTGCACCTCTGCCCTTCCCAGCTGCAGTTATCTCTTACCCTGCCAATACCTCACTACGACCAAACCTTTCCCTCATCCCCTCACTGCCTCAACTATCCAGGCAGCATCCTTCTTTGAACTCATGAACTCAAAACCTTCCCTGAAGAACATGTGTATGTTTACCACCCATGGTCCGGATGGTGTGTGTCCAGCACAGGTGATCCTGAGGACACTGGAGACACATTTGCTCCATGTGGTCTACAGACTGGACTTTTCAAAGGAGAAGCAAGAAAGAGGTGGGAGAGCTGTGTAGTATTTATAATGGGTGCAACGTCCTCATCGCTCTCCTTGTATAAAACCAAGGCTGAAATTTTATTTCTTCCCTGAAGTTTCATCATTTCTAGATTTAGTTTCTCACTTGCACACAGTAACGCCATATGCTGGAATCATAGTTATAAAAGCATGAGTCTTACTCTACAAATTCAGGTGTGCAAGACATTCACACTGTTTTATTCTCCTTACATTAAAATAAATCTGACTTCACCGTCTC